>NC_044035.1:172250851-172550851 GCF_901765095.1 Microcaecilia unicolor | reverse complement strand
GCTCGGGCAGCGTAACAGCTGCATGCAGATGCCCGTAAGGATAGGCCTGAAATCTCAAAGGACCGCTTTATAGTTGATTCAAGGCATTGGTCCTGCATGTCCTTCAGGAGCGGAGGAGTGGCCTAATGGTTAAGGTGGTGGACTTTGGTCCTGGGGAACTGAGGAACTGAGTTTGATTCCCACTTCAGGCACAGGCAGCTCCTTGTGACTCTGGGCAAGTCACTTAACCCTCCATTGCCCCATGTAAGCCGCTTTGAGCCTGCCATGAGTGGGAAAGCACGGGGTACAAATGTAACAAAAAATAAATAAAAATAAACTCCTTCTTCAACTGGGAGGGTAGTTCTCTTTTGTCACAGCCGTGACTAGGGCATCCACTTTAGGCACAGCTAGGCGCGCCAAATGCTCCTCACTTAGAGGGTATAATTGCCCCATAGCTCTGGCAACTTTCAAAGGCCCCTCGGGGTCAGCCATTGAGCCGAAATAAGCGCTTGGAAGGAGTCATGCAAAGGAAAGGCTTGAGCAGGCTTCTTAGTACCTGCCATCCTCGTATTACCAGAGAAGGCTTCAGCACTCGCAGGATCTTCAATAGAGAGGGCCCGCAATGCATTAGAAATAAGCGCTGGCAGCTCATTGCGGTGGAAAATCCTCACCGCGGAAGGATCATCTGGATCCAATGGCAATCCTGCACCTTCCTCTGGCTCTTCAGACCACGAGGGCCTGCCAGACCCCTCAGACTCCTCACATTCCGACCACGGGGGGGAAAAAGGGGGTGCACCACTCTCTGAAGGGGAATCCACCCTTCTGCGCTTGTCCTGCGGCCATCTGTCAGGGGAAAACGCACCTGACGGCAATTCAAGGCTGGGCTCCACTGGAAGGGACACAGACAGCAGGGCCGATTGAGACCCCTGCAGGAGAGCTCTTTCTAACATAAATGCTTTATGCGGCAGCAAAACAAACTCAGGGGAGAATGGCTCACCCTGGTCTCCCGGTTCTAGTTCGGGGGTAATAGCTCTCATATTAGCCTCTATACGAGGCTCCCCTCCAGGCTCAAACCCCTCCGCCTCAGCGGGGGTCGCACCTTGCTGTTCCAAAATGGCACCCGCTGCTAGCTCCACGGAGCGAGAAGAAACCTCGCTCGCCATGCTCGGGCCGGCTCTGACTTCAGAAGAGCACGATCTGTGCTTGCCACAATGGGAACAGCACTTAACAACCTCCGCAGCCATCGCCGAAAACGGCGGGAAGTTCAAAATGGCGGATTCGCGCCAAAATTGTCCCGAACGCGGGCCCTCCCCAGAGGAGCTACAAAATGCTCTTACCTCCCCAGACCGAGTCCACAGAGCTCCGATCCGCTGCACAATCAGAAGAAAACCTCTTTTCTGGGATCACAGCGCTACAGCGCGATGCGACTTTTTTTTTTTAACGCTGTGAGGAAAGTTAGAGGCAACAGCGCAAGAGGCAAATTTTTTCCACTCCAGAGGATCAGTAGCGTGAGAAAGGCAGTGAAAGGGTGAACCTATGTGCTTGCATCCACAGTGTGGGCAAAGGCAGGGACAGGGCTAGCCTATGTGTCTACATCCACATCGGGGGCCGGGTAAGGCAGGGAAAGGGCGTACCTATGTGCCTTTAAAGTGGGCACCACCAGCAAGAACATCCCTGCTACAACTGGCAACAGCACAGGAGCCACCCCAGGCAGATTTTCTGAAGGAGCTGAATAAGCTGCGTCCACCCTGCTGGGGAGATAGAGAATACTGAAGAGGCAGATGGAGCTAGCTGGCCATGAGGCACTATGGTTTTTCAGTGTTCTCTATCTCCCCCTGCTGGTTGACACAACCCACTCGTAATGGATTCATCTGCTTGATGACAAGGAAAGACCATTATTAAATTGACTTGGGTAAATCCACTGCTTATTTCTATCCCATTAGATCCGGTGGTCAAAGCTTTTAAACAATTAGTATTAAGGGATGTACATAAATTCTATTACATGGAATATGCAGGATACAGAGACAACCTGAGCAAATTAGAACGTCAAGCTTTGAACAATCTTCAAAACAATAAGGAATTGGTAATTAAGCGAGCCAACAAGGGAGGGGCGGTGGTACTGTTAGACAAGGAGAAATAAACTTCAGAGATAGAAACACAACTAGCTGATGTCACCTCCTATTGTGAACTACAGACGGACCCAACTAGGGAGTTAAGAGACAGAATCAAAAGGATCACACAAACGGGTTTAAAACAAGGTTATTTAACACACAGAGAACATCAGTTTCTCAATAACAGAGCCCCAGTGATCCCGGTACTATATACACTGCTGAAAATACACAAAGATCTAAACAATCCCCCCGGAAGACCTATTATGTCCTCCAGGGGTTCTTTACTAGAGCCCCTATCAGTATATGTTGATACAGTCCTGAAGGATGTGACTGGCAGCAGTTCATCATATATAACAAATACCACACATTTCTTACAGATATTGGACAATATTGACTTATCAGAAACATCTCTGGTGATGGTGACATTGGATATCAAATCCCTATATAGAATGAACCTATAAGACGAGCTATTGGAGATCATAACGTTGCAGATACGGCCAAGACCACACAAAGTCCCCTCTGAGTATGTGCTGACTTTGGCAAAATTAGAATTATGTGAAAACTTTTTTATGTTTCAGGATAGATTATTTGCACAAACATCTGGCGCAAAGGGAGCCACGTTTGCCCCTACATTGGCAAATCTATATATCATTGCTTTTGAGGAGAAGTGGCCCACAATCGCCCTGGAGAAGTAAAATAAAGATATATACCTGTAGCAGGTATTCTCTGAGGACAGCAGGCTCAACATTCTCACTGATGGGTCGTCCTCCGCGACGGCCCAGGAGACTGGAAGAAAACTTCAAAGCCAAAAGAAGTCTCCAGAATGTTCCGTCGCGCGGGCCGATGCACATGCGCGAACGGCTTCCCGCCCGCGACACAAGCATGCCCTTACTCAGTTTAATAAAAAGCAAATTAGAGAATTGTAACAACTCCAATGGGGAGGAGTAAGGGTTTGTGAGAATATTGAGCCTGCTGTCCTCAGAGGATACCTCACTACACCTGTCTGAAATATTGATCTTTCCATTTTAGCTCTTTCCTTTGTTTTTTTTTTTCTTTTCTGCCTGTCCACTCAAATTTCATCCTCTTTCTAAACCTTTTCCTTCTTTTTACTTTTCAGATCTATCAAATTTCCATCTCCTTATACCCACTAGCTCTCCCATTCCCCATCTCACTTCTTCCCAGCCTTCCATTCCCTTCCATCTTCAATCTACACACCATTACCATATTCTACCCCCTGTAATCACTATCCTCTCATTCATTTCCTTGCCAGCTCCTCTCCCTTGGTTTCCACCATTCCCAGTGTCACCCTCCCTCCACCCTTCTAGCCCAGCATCTGCTCTTTCTCCCCTCCTCACCCTCATAGCCTGAAATCTCCCTCTCTCTGTCCCTTCCACCCCCCACCAGCATCTGTCTCTTCTCTCTCCCCTCCTACACCCTACCCATTGTCCAGCAGTTCTCCCTCTCTTCCCTCCCACCCATTATCCAGCATCTCCCCCTCACTCCCTTCTGCCCCTGGATCCAACATCCCCCCCCCCCCTCTTGTGCAGCATCTCTTCTTCCCTCTCCTCCACCTCCGTGTCAAAAATCTCTCCCTCTCTCCCATTGTCCATTCATTCTTTCTTTCTCTCTCTCTCTCACTTTCCCTGCCTTAAGCCCTTGGTCTAACATCTCTTTCTCTCCCCCACCCCTCCCCACAACACCATGTTCAACATTTCCCCCCCTCATCTCTCCATTCCCTTCCTTCCACTGCCGTGTCCAACACCTGGGATCATGTGGCATAAAGAAGAAGAACGTGGCTGCACATCAGACCACTTCCTCCTCCTCTGCTGGCCTGGGCCCACTGCTTATTTGAACTGTGTGGCTGGACAGAGTCCCAGGTGGTTCAAATAAGCAGTGGACTCCCAGACCAGCAGAGGAGGAGGAAGTGGTATGATACATAGCTGCTTGCTTCTTACTTATGCCACATGATCCGGGAGGAAGACAAGGTAAAATGGGGGCAAGGAGAGAATGAAGAGAGGTAGAGACTGGGGGTTAAAAGGAGAGAAAGAACTAGGGGGCAGGGAAGAGGTTCAAGATAAGCTGGGGCTTAAAGATGGATCTGATACAGCGGAAGGGAAGTGGGTGTTGGTGGAAAAAGGACAGATATTGTTGCAGAGGCTGGGAGAGAGAAACATGGGCATATACAAGGAAAGTAAGATGGAGGGGCTTGTTTTTGCAGGACATTTGACAAGGGTTAAAACACCCCATCTTCCTACACTGCCCTCTTTCTGCCGAGCAGGGAAGCTGTTGGGCAAAATTTTTATGGACCTTATCGTCCACCATTTTCTAATAACCTCAATTGCTTGACTTCTGGAAATTTTCTGTTTTCTATCACTCTCAACCTCCTTACTCCCTGTTAGTAGTTATGAGGGGGAGCTTCCCCCCCCCCCCCTACATTCTGGAGTCAGGGGAGTAGGGTGCCAGGGGCGCTATCTCATCCCGTCACCTCGGGCAGCAGGTTGCCTTGGGCCACCCCTGGCCCCAGGCAAGCACTTACACATGACATAGACGATCATGATGGAAAATGCTAAAGACACGAGCTATGTGGGAAGAAACAAAAAAGCATCCACACTTCTCTATGGAAAGAACAAGACTGTGGTGATGGCAGGCAGGAAGGTATGCACATGTGCAGTGAATCACTCTCAAATGTTTCTGGAACAGTCACTGGGGAGCAGCTCCTATGCTGGGCCTCATGAGATGACATTACCTCTTGATGAGAATACTGCATCCTGCTTGTCCTCAGAGAAACTACAGTATTCTATAATTTACGTGTGCAACTGTGCATCCCACCAATGCTCCGCCAAGACTCTGTTCATGTGTACACCCCACCATCACACTACACACCACCTCATTTAGGCTCAGCAACTCCGAAGGTGCCACGGACACAGACAGACACATTAGAACATTGGTGGTGAGAATTATTATATAGGATGTCATGGCTACTTTAGAATCATGGATGAAAATGCATAAACTTAAGTTAAAACACAGACAAAACAAAATTTCTACTGATTAGTCACTCAATTATGGAAGAAGAGAATAATGTTAGAATTAATCAGCCATCACATCAATTTTCTCCATTTATAAAAGTTCTAGGTATTGTACTAGACTAACACTGGGATTTGCTAAGCCGCTAGCGAAGCTGGTTGTGCTGTGTCGTCAATGCCTCACAGAAGCCACTAGTGTGGCTTAATAAACAGACCCCTAAGTTATCATTAGATCCCCTTGTTAATTTGTTGAAACAAAAAGCTTTTTTACCATGCATAACCTGAAGCAGGTACGTAAATACTTTGAACAGGATCATTACCGTTTATTAGTGCAGTCTTTCATACTGAGGGCCCTGTTCACTAAGCCGCACTAGAATTTTTAGCATGTGCTAATGCTAGAGACACATATATTCCTATGGGTGTCTCTAGTTTTAGCACATGCTAAAAACACTAGTTCACCTACAGCACAGCTTAGTAAACAGGGCCCTATGCAATATTGTTTATCTGGGTGTTTTTAAGCAATTAATGAAGCATCTGCAGACTAATCAAAATATGGCACTTTGATTTACTCTTTGAAAAAAATCTTTTAAAGTATCTAAATTCTTTATCAAAAGTCACTGGTTACCGGTCTTTGCAAGAGTACAATTTAAATTTTATTGTTTCACTTATAAAGTTCTATATGGATTAGCACCATGTATTTATTAGATCATTTTATTTTGATTAGGAAAATCAGAACAAAGAGATCATTAACCTTATTTACTTTTACTTTTCTTAAAAATACAAAAAGATTTAGATTCCTTGATATTTTATTCTAATTTCGAGCAGTTTGTCTTGAAAAAGAAAAAGAAGTTATAACCCTACTGGTCTTTGCAACAAACTATTTCAAATTCTGAAATTATAAAAACTTGTTTCAGCAATGTGCTACTCAATCTAGTACTTAGAGATGAGTAATTTTTATATAGGATCCTGGACATGATCAGCTTCTTTTATTGTGATCCACCTTGAAACTTGAGGTACAGGCGAAATATAATTGCTATTGTTATGTTAAATTATATATGATGACTCTCAGTATCTCTAGGCTCTATTCCAATATTAGAACTAGGCTGCTTGTAATTATAAAACATGCCAAATTCTTTTATATTTTCCTTTTAAACATGGATGCACCTTCCAATGTAAACTTAAAAATGGTATCCTGGAATGTACATGGTATGCGTCATCCCATTAAGAGAAAAAAAGTTTTGTTTTCACTTAAGAAAATGAACACTCAAATTGCTCTATTACAGGAAACACATTTATCAGACTGTATATATTCCAATTGCTTAAAAGCACTAATTGGATTGGAAGCATTTATCATTCACCTGCCCCTGGCAAAAAACATGGAGTTACAAAACTTTCATGAATCCTTACACATTAAAATTTTGGAAGAATCTAGAGATAGGTGGCTAATCTTAAAGGTAAATACACATAATTATGACTTTCTATTAGTGAATGTGTATGATCCCACTCAAGATAAACCAGAATTTTGTTTCCAACATTTTGACAAAATACTAAAATTTGATCCTTTTCCAATTATCATTAATGGAGACTTCAATCTTCCTCTTGATAAGTGTCTTGATAGATAGTCCAAAGCTTCTTACCCATCATCCAAATCATGTCCCAGTTTTCTTTATTAGACCCATGGTGCCAAAGTAATCCAGACTGTCAAGACTATACTTTTTTTTTCTTCTCCTCATAAGAGTTTCTCAAGAATAGATTATTTCTTGATTTCCAATCACCTCATGTATAATATTACCCAAACTAACATAGGCTCCATTACCAACAGGAGGTAAATGAGATCCTTTAGTTAAGAGAGAAGGAACTGACAATGAAATAATGAATGAATTACTGAGATTGAAGTTTCAATTTAGGTGCTAAGTCAGTGAGTCTTTGTAAACACAGAACTTAAACCTAATTTTCGAAGGTAAAGTGAATGCATGGTTTTCCTTTGTTTAAAAAAAAAAAAGGAATTTGTATCTGCCTTTTCTGCCTATAGTTTGAAAAATCAAATTTATATGCATTCTTTTCCATCCTTACACTAAACATGACTCCTAAAAAAAAAACCTCATCTAGCTAAAAATATGCATGCTAAGGAATCTCATACACAGTTTTAGCCAGATTGAGTGAGGCCAAGTTGAAGACTAACAATTTATCAGTAAATGGTATTACAAATTGTTCTCTTACTTTACTGCATCATGAAATTATTCCAAATAGAAATTGCTTCCCTCACATTTTCATCAGAACCATAAAACAGCACATATTACATAAACAACATGACCACATGTACAGTATAAAAGTTCTACTATTCTCTTTTTTAGTCACATTTCACTTAAGCAACAGAGCCTTTTGGGGAAAGTCCATCTACCAGTCCATCTGCAAGCACCTGTCCGATTGTTTATGGGAAAATTAGGTTCTTACCGTGATAATTTTCTTTCCTTTAGTCATAGCAGATGCAGCCATTACAGATGGGTTGTGTCCATCAACCAGCAGAGGGAGATAGAGAGCACACTTTTTTCAGTGCCTCATACCAGCTTGCTCCACTGCCTCACTTCAGTATTTGAAGTAGAGAGTTGCACGGGGACAGAAATCTTACCCATCCTTGCTAGAATCTCACCCGTCCCCACCCGTCCCCATTGGAATCTTACCCATCCCCTCCCCGTAAAAATTTAATCCATCCCAACCCGTCCCCACAAGAATTTAACCCATCCCCACCCATCTCCGCAAGAATTTAATGGTACATAAAAGAAAATTCTGGTCAGCTCCCTCAGTCTCTCTCTGGATTTGAGCCACATCACTGTAGGCAAGGAAGGAATGGAAGCTGAAACTTAGAACACTCTGGTGTGCACATGTAAGATTTGTCTCTGATTTCTGGCACTGTGTGCTGAGAGGCCACCACAAGCACGCGCAAGTAGGTCAGGTGACATCCGATGCTCTTGCCTGTGTCAGAGCTGAGGTCTGCGCATCAGCCCGGGAGCAAAGAGGATTAATTGTAACATAGTAAGTAACAGCAAATAAAGACCTGAACGGTCCATCCAGTCTGCCCAACAGTCACACTCATTATCAATTCATGATTAAATCAACGAGTGTGATATTATATACTTTATTTTGTGTTTCTGGAACATGGACCATAGAAGTCTATCTGGCCCTATACTTATGTTCCAGCTGCTGGAGTTTTCGCTGAAGCCCACTCCAGTCTATTCGTCTTCTCATTTGTGGGATACAAACCGTAAAAATCTGTCCAGCACTGTCCTTATGTTCCAGCCACTGAAGTTGCTGTCTAAGCCCTTTCTAGCCCATCCTAAACCAGACTGCCATATATTAGACACAGACCATACAAGTCTGCCTGGTATCGGCCCTAGTTAATCACAGCCAGAGTCGCCATCTAAGTGTCACTTGACACATTCACAAACATGCAGCCATTTAAGGTTAGGATTTTTATAACTTCCATTTTCTAATTAGAGATCCTCTGTGTTCATCCCAAGCCTTTTTTGAATTCCATCATCATTTGTCTCTCTACCACCTCCTTAACAGAAGACTTTCCACATTTGTGCTGTTAAAGCGAGGAGGAGGAGGAGACAGCACTCAAGGTACTCGGTAGATGAGAGGCTGATGCAGTGCAGCTTACACTTACCCCGCAGGACCTGCTTCCGTCCCCGCGGGAACCCCGCAGGACTGCTTCCATCCCTGCGGGAATCCCGCGGGTTCCGCGGGATTCCTGCGAACCCCGTCCAGCTCTCTAATTTGAAGCTTCCAAAGCAGTATGGCAAACCGCAATGGGAATAACATAAGCTTTCCTCACAGCGAACGATGGCCCTACAACAAAGGGCATTAACTCAGAATGGAGGGAATGAAATATCCTCCAGGAGGGAATAAACTCATCCTCCACTGAGACATAACTGGAGGGAAAAAAAACTCATCCTCCCGGAGGGAATAAACTCATCCTCCAAAACATGAAACTGGAGGGAATTAAGTCATCCTCCTTTAATTGAACAAGAATCCTGAAGACTGTTTTCCGACTTTCTCCCAAGGACGGAATCTTCAGGAAACACGAACAGAACCTGAAATAGATTTACAGCAGATAGCATCAGACAGGGAGGGATCATGGCTGCATCTGCTATGACTAAAGGAAAGAAAATTATCACGGTAAGAACCTAATTTTCCCTTCCTTGTCATCAAGCAGATGCAGCCATTACAGATGGGATGTATAAAAGCAATCCCTAGCTAGGGTGGGAACAAGCCACACCATGCGCCAGCACTTGCGCTCCAAAATGTGCGTCCCTCCTGGCAGCCACATCCAGCCTGTAATGTCGGGCAAAAGAGAGCTTAGAAGCCCATGTTGCTGCACTACAAATCTCTTGAAGAGAGAGTGCTCCAGTTTCAGCCCAAGAAGAGGAAATTCCTCTAGTGGAATGCGCCTTAAAGGCATCAGGCGGAGGCCGGCCGGCAAGCAAATAAGCTGAAAAGATAGATTCTTTAAGCCAGCGGGCAATAGTGGCTTTAGACGCTGGAGACCCTCTGCGAGGACCTGATAGCAAAACAAACAGATGATCAGAGGTCCTGAAAGAGTTAGTAACTCGCAGATACTGCAGCAGAGTCCTGCGGACGTCCAACAGGTGCAATTGCCCAAAAGATTCTGGAAACTCCTCCTCGACAAAGGAGGGCAAGAAAATAGGTTGGTTTAGGAGAAACGCTGAAACCAACTTAGGCAAGAAGGAAGGCACGGTCCGAACCGTGACCCCGGACTCTGAAAACTGCAGAAAAGGGTCTCTACAGGACAGCGCCTGGAGCTCTGACACCCGTCTCGCCGAAGTAATGGCCACTAACAAGACGGCCTTCAGTGTCAAATCTTTCTCTGAAGCACGCCGAAGCGGTTCAAAGGGAGCACCTTGAAGGGCCTTCAGCATTAGCCCCAGGTACCAAGCTGGACAAGGTGCACGCACGGGAGGACGGAGCCGAAGCACCCCTCTAAGAAACCGTGCCACATCCGGATGAGCAGCTAAAGACACGCCTTCAACCTTGCCACGCAGGGAGGCCAATGCTGCCACTTGCACCCGCAGGGAATTATAGGCCAAGCCTTTTTGTACACCATCCTGCAAAAAGTCCAGAATCGGCGAAACAGGAGCCTGCAGGGGTGTGATCTCTCTGGAAGCACACCAGACTTCAAACTGGCGCCAAATCCTGGCATAAGCCATGGAAGTGGAACGCTTGCGGGCTTGCAGGAGAGTGGTAATTACTTTATTGGAATAGCCTTTGTCTCTCAATTGCGCCCTCTCAATCGCCAGGCCATAAGACCAAATCGGCCAGCGTCCTCCATGGTCACTGGACCCTGTGACAACAGGTTGGGAACCAGAGGTAACTGAAGGGGATCCTCTACGAGAATCTGTCGGTGGTCCGCATACCAAGGCCTCCTGGGCCAATCCGGGGCGACGAGAACCACTTCTCCTGGATGCAGCCAAATCCGCAGGAGCACTCGCCCTATCAAGGGCCACGGAGGGAACACATATAGTAGGCCCGGAGGTCAGGGTTGAGGCAAGGCATCCAACCCCGCCACGCGAGGATCTCTCCGTCTGCTGAAGCAGCACGGGACTTTGGCATTGGAGCTTATCGCCATTAGATCCATCACGGGCTTGCCCCACTTGGCACATACCTGCAGGAACACTTCGTCTGCAAGTTCCCACTCCGCTGGATCGATCTGATGCCTGCACGTTGCTCTGACCTGCAATGTGAGCTGCCGACAGAAACTGTAGATGCAGCTCAGCCCAGTGGCAAATTTGTTCGGCCTGCGCGGCTAGAGCTCTGCACTGAGTGCCGCCTTGCCGATTTATGTAGGCCACTGCTGTCGTGTTGTCCGACATCACTCTGACAGCCAATCCTTCCAGGGTCACTTGAAAGGCCAGAAGCGCCTGAAACACTGCTTTCAACTCTAGGCGGTTGATGGACCACTCCGACTCCTCGGGTGTCATAGACCCTGGGCATGCTGCCCCTTGAATTGTGCGCCCCAGCCATTCAGACTGGCATCTGTCACCACTAGGCACCAATCGGGGAGCGCCAGCGGCATTCCTCGCGGCAGCATGCTGTCTGAGAGCCACCACTCCATGCTGAGTCGGGTCGCAGGGAGCCAAGAGAGTCTGCATTGGTAATCCTGAGATACTGGAGACCATCTTTGGAGTAGAGAATACTGTAGAGGTCTCAGGTGCGCTCTCGCCCAGGGCACCAGTTCCATGGTGGCCGTCATCGATCCAAGCAGCTGGACAATGTCCCAAGCTCGCGGGCGGGGCATCCTCAGGAGCAGACTGACCTGATTCTGAAGCTTGCACCGCCTTTGCTCGGGTAGGTACACATACCCCAAGGCTGTGTCGAACCTGGCCCCCAAATATTCTAGAGACTGTGAGGGGGTCAGGTGACTTTTGGCCAAATTGACGACCCAGCCCAGAGACTGAAGTACTGAGACCACTCTGGCTGTTACACGCTGACTCTCTGCAGCAGAGTTTGCTCGAATGTGCCAGTCGTCTAGGTACGGGTGAACCTGAATACCCTCTCGCCTTAGAAAGGCAGCTACTACCACCATAACCTTCAAAAAGGTGCGGGGAGCTGTGGCGAGGCCAAAAGGCAAGGCCCGGAACTGGAAATGCTTTCCCATCACCGCAAACCTCAGAAACTTCTGGTGCAGGGGCCAAATTGGAATGTGCAAGTAAGCTTCTTTCAGGTCCAGAGATGTGAGAAACTCTCCTGGCTGTACCGCCGCAATGACGGAGCGCAGGGTTTCCATGTGAAAATGCCACACTCTCAGGGACTTGTTTAATTCTTTTAACTCCAGAATAGGGAGAAAAGACCCTCCTTTTTGCGGCACCACAAAGTAGATGAAGTAGCGGCCACAGCCGTGTTCGGCGGGGGGTACCGGGGATACGGCCCCTATCTGAATCAGACCTTGTAAAGTCTCCTCTAGCGCCGCCCATTTGGCGGCAGAACCGCATCGGGACTCCACAAACACGTCTCTTACAGGGGCGTCAAATTCTATTCTGTAACCGTCTCTGATCAGGTCCAAGACCCACTGAACTGAGGAAATGTTGGCCCACTCCTCAGCAAAGAGGGAAAGATGTCCTCCGATGACAGGACTCGAGGAGAGGGCCGGCGCACCATCATTGAGAAGGTCGCCCCTGAACTCCAGGCCTTGAGCCAGTGGCTGTGGAATGTTTGTCCGAGCGAAAGGAGTTCCTCTGCTGAAAACGGGCACGAGAAGTGAACCCAGCAGAACGCCCCGGGCGGTACCTTCGAGCTTCACGGAAGCGAGATCTGTAAGAGGAGTGGACCGCCACACCCTTAGAGGAAGGCCATGGCCTATCTTCAGGCAAGCGCTGGGATTTAGCCTCACCCAGGCCCTTCACAATTTTCTCCAACTCCTCACCAAACAGGAGAAGGCCTTGAAAGGGCAACTTCACCAACCTTTGCTTACAGGCCATGTCCACCGCCCAATGCCGTAGCCAAAGAAGACGGCGAGCCGCCACTGCTACTGCCATGTGTTTAGCCGAAGCTCTGACAATATCATAAAGGGCGTCAGAAAGAAAGGACAAGGCTGACTCCATCCGCGGAGCCACATCTGAAAAGGGCTCCGCTCCATCACCGGTCTGTTCCACTGCCTGTTGCAACCAAGCCAGGCAGGCTCTAGCAGCATAACAACTGCATGCAGACGCCCGAATAGTGAGACCTGCAATTTCAAATGACCGTTTAAGTGCTGATTCCAGTCTATGGTCTTGAATATCCTTCAGGGCAACACCTCCTTCAACAGGGAGGGTAGTTCTCTTTGTCACAGCTGTGACTAGGGCATCCACTTTAGGCATAGCAAAGCGAGCCATATGCTCCTCACTCAGAGGGTATAATTGCCCCATAGCCCTGGAAACTTTCAAAGGTCCCTCAGGGTCAGTCCATTGAGCCGAAATAAGCTCTTGGATGGAGTCATGCAAAGGAAAGGCTCGAGCAGGCTTTTTGGTACTAGCCATCCTAGGATTTACAGAGGAGGCTGTGCCACTGGCAGGGTCCTCAATAGAGAGAGCCTGCAGGGCATCAGAAATAAACGCTGGCAGCTCATCACGGTGGAAAATCCTCACCGCGGAGGGATCGTCCAGATCCTGAGTCACTTCTGCACCAGACTCTGGCTCCTCAGACCATGAAGGCCTGCCAGAGTCCTCCGAATCCTCGCAGCCCAACCACGGGGGGGAAAAAGGAGGTGCAGCACTCTCTGAAGGGGAATGAGCCCTTCTGCGCTTCATATTCTGCCAATTTTCAGGGAATAACGCCTCAGAGGGCATAACCAGGCTAGAATCCACCGGGGGGGCATTAGAAGAGGCCCGTGCCGGGCTTTGTGGGAGAGATCTTTTAAGCATGTATGCTTTATGCATTAATAAGACAAAATCAGGTGAGAAAAACTCACCCTGGGCACCCGGATCTCTGCCGGGGCTAGTAGCTCCCATATCAGCCTCACTCCGAGGCCTCCCCCCAGGCTCAGGACTCTCCGTCTCAGCGGCGGTAGCGCCATGTGGTAAATTCAAAATGGCGCCCGCTGCCAGCTCAGAGCGCGAAGAATCGTCGCTCGCCATGCTCGGGACGGCTCTAACGTCTGTACAGCACAATTTACAGAGCCCCGCTGCTGATCTGCGCTAGCCACACTTGGAACAGCGCTTTACTGTCTCTGCAGCCATCGCCGAAAACGGCGGTAAAATTCAAAATGGCAGTTCGCGCCAAAATTGCCCCGATAGCGGGCCCACCCCGGAAGAGTCAGAAAACACTCTTACCTCACTGGACCGAGTATCACAGCTCCGGTCCCACAGAAAAAGGCAAGGAAAAACCTCTGTTCCAGCATCTAAGCGCCAAAGCGCGACGCAACTATTTTTTTTTTAACGCTGTGAGGAAAGCAGAGGTAAATAGAACTCCGGAGGCTCAGGTGAGTGGGAAAGGCAGGGAAAGAGCGAACCTATGTGCCTGCATCCACTGTTGGTGGGGAAGGACAGGGAAAGCTAAGCAATGTGTCCACATCCACGGAGGTATGGGTAAGGCAGGGAAAGGGCGAACCTATGTGCCTTTAAAGTGAAGCTGCTATAGCCTCCAACACCCCTGCTAACAACTGGCAAAAGCACAGGAGCAACCTCCAGGCAGATTTTAGATGGAGCTCGAAGAAGCTGCAGCCACTCTGCTAGGGGAGATAGAGAATACTGAAGAGAGGCAGTGGAGCAAGCTGGTATGAGGCACTGAAAAAAGTGTGCTCTCTATCTCCCTCTGCTGGTTGATGGACACAACCCATCTGTAATGGCTGCATCTGCTTGATGACAAGGAAAACCTTTTTTTTTGGTGTAAAAGATTCAAGCATCAGTCTTACCGTCCTGGCCATCACCTCCTTCTCTCTCGTGAACTGTTGTGCTATCATTTTGTTTTGGAACCCTTCAGGCAGTTTGAGAGGCAGCCACTGAACAGCACTTAAAGGTCCTTGAACTTTTCCAGATGACATTTTTGGTTAATTTCTTAGTCCATCTAAAAAGCAAAAGTACAAGAATAAAAATGTATCATAAGTATAAATCTGAACTATAGACCATCCTAACTGAAGCAAGAAAAGAAGGGAAAGAGGACTATGATTTCTCAGTCAGTATGAGGCAGAAGAGGCCCTTGGACAATTAAGTTCCTTCTGCAGGACTAAGATTAAACTTGAATTCTCAACCAGGTCACCTCCACCTCTCCTTCCCTTAGTCCATTCTCTCAACCCTCCAACCCCTGCCTCCTTTTCTTCCTTTTCTGAAATCACTGAAGAGGAAACTACACATCTTCTTTCCTCCTCGAAACGAACTACCTGTTCCTTTGATCCTATTCCCACCCATCTACTTAACACTATCTCTCCTACTGTCATCCCGTTTATCTGTCATATCCTCAATCTTTCACTGTCCACTGCGACTATTCCTGATGCCTTCAAACATGCCGTAGTCACACCACTCCTTAAAAAACCTTCATTGGACCCTACCTGTCCTTCCAACTATTGCCCCATCTCCCTCCTCCCTTTCCTATCCAAGATACTTGAACGTGCTGTTCACCACCGTTGCCTTGACTTTCTTTCATCTCAAGCTATTCTTGATTCACTTCAATTTGGCTTTCGCCCCCTTCATTCAACTGAAACAGCGCTTGCTAAAGTCTCCAATGATCTGTTCCTAGCCAGATCCAAAGGTCTCCATTCTATCCTCATCCTTCTCGATCTATCTGCTGCTTTTGACACGGTTCATCACAGCCTACTCCTTGATACGCTGTCCTCACTTGGATTTCAGGACTCTGTTCTTTCCTGGTTTTCTTCTTATCTCTCCCAGCGTACCTTTAGTGTATACTCTAGTGGATCCTCTTCTACTTCTATCCCACTGTCAGTTGGTATACCTCAGGGATCTGTCCTGGGACCTCTTCTTTTCTCCATCTATACTTCTTCCCTTGGTACTCTGATCACATCCCATGGTTTTCAGTATCATCTTTACGCTGATGACTCCCAGATCTACCTCTCCACACCAGAAATCTCAGCCGAAATCCAGGCCAAAGTATCAGCCTGCCTGTCTGACATTGCTGCCTGGATGTCATGACCAAGACTGAGCATCTTATCTTTCCCCCTAAACCAACCTCTCCTTCGCCCCCATTCTCTATTTCTGTGGATAACACTCTCATACTTCCTGTCTCATCAGCTCGTAACCTTGGGGTCATCTTCGACTCCTCCCTCTCCTTCTCTGCACATATTCAACAGACTGTTAAAACCTGTCGTTTCTTTCTCTATAATATCAGCAAAATTCGCCCTTTCCTTTCTGAGCACACTACCAGAACCCTCATCCACGCTCTTATCACCTCTTGCTTAGACTATTGCAACTTGCTTCTCACAAGTCTCCCACTTAGTCATCTCTCTCCTCTTCAATCTGTTCAAAATTCTGCTGAACAACTAATATTCCGCCAGGGTCGTTATGCTCATATTAGCCCTCTCCTCAAGTCAGTTCACTGGCTTCCTATCTGTTTCCACATACAGTTCAAACTCCTCTTATTGACCTATAAGTGCATTCACTCTGCAGCTCCTCAGTACCTCTCCACTCTCATCTCTCCCTACATTCCTCCCCAGGAACTCCATTCACTGGGTAAATCTCTCTTATCTGCACCCTTCTCTTCCACTGCTAACTCCAGACTCCATTCCTTTTATCTTGTTGCACCATATGCCTGGAATAGACTTCCTGAGCCAGTACGTCAAGCTCCATCTCTGACCGTCTTCAAATCTAAGCTAAAAGCCCACCTTTTTGATGCTGCTTTTAACTCCTAACCCTTGTTCACTTGTTCAGAACCCTTATTTTATCATCCTCACTTTAATATTCCCTTATCTCTTGTTTGTCCTGTTTGTTAAGTCCTAATTAGATTGTAAGCTCTGTCGAGCAGGGACTGTCTCTTCATGTTCAAGTGTACAGCGCTGCATACGTCTAGAAGCGCTATAGAAATGATAAGTAGTAGCAGTAGTAGTACTATGCACTGATATTCAGCAGCACTTAACTGGTTAATGCCACTGAATATCAGCACTAACCGATAAAGCTGTACCCAGTTATCTTGTGGGCAGTCTGGGGGCAGAGTCAGCACTTAAACGGTTAAGTGCTAATATTCACTACTTAACTGCCTATGTTAACTGGACCAATCAGACCACATAAAACTCAGTCCTATCTTTATCCAGTTTCACTTAGGTGGTTAAATGCTGAATATCGCATTTAACCAGATAAGGGATACATGGTTGCACAAACCCAGATATTCAATGCTGGTACTCAGACATTGACCCACCATTGAATACTGGAGCATAAAGCCAGTGGCAGCTAAAACAATGCTCACCACTGCTGGCTGAATATATACCTCTATATGGTAATATGATGCTAGGAAGCTCATAGATTTTGATTCTTGGATCACAATTTTAGGATAATCTTAACTACACTGGCTACTATACGTGAAGGCCCTTTGACACAATCAGATCAGGATATGCTGAATTCCAGAGCATTTTGTACAATACCTAAGACAAATAAACAGGCATTTGCATTTGCTGGGATATCCAGTAGGAGCAAGTATTTAACAAAAAAAAAAAAAAGGAAAAATTATGTTCTTATTTGATAATTTTCTTTCCTGTAGTCATTTCAGACCAGTCCAGACTAATGGATTGTGTCCATCCACCAGCAGAAGGAGACAGAGAAAATAATGCCACGTAATTCGCCCCAGAAGGGTACCGTGCAGCCTGGAATTTCAGTATTTCGAATAGCTAGGCAATGGTGCTCTGAACTGCTACAAGAAACAAAAACAAACAAGGCAAAATTCGGACATGGAAGTCAATTGTGCACAGCCAGCAGATATCTCGTAGCTGCTGCATGACCGAGGGCCAAGCACACTACTCATCAAAGAGGTACAGTGCAAGGTAACCAGACAGCCGACCCTCTCCCTGAGACTTCCAGACATATTCAGAAGAAGAAGAAGTGGGATGGTGTTCAACTTGAACCGGGAACCTTACAGAGCTGGCATATCACAATGGCATGGAGAGAGAAGATGATTGTTGCCTATATCAAATGGGCATCACTCCAATATGCCAATCAACCTCATTCATATAGGCATAGGAGGCGAATCCTAGAAGTATCAGCACTGAAAGAAATCAGAAGCGAAGGCCCCTGGACTGGTCTGGTATGACTAAAGGAAGGAAAATCATCAGGTAAGAGCATAAATGTTTCCTTCCTTATCATCTATACCAGACCAGACCAGACTAATGGGATGTAGCAAAGTAGTCTTTCTATTAGGGCAGGAAAAACCCAAGAACAGAAGAACCACAAACGGTGCAGACAATTAGCCAAGACCTCCACAATAAGGTGATACGGGCAGGAGACAATAACTACATGCAGAAGGAAATAAGGTCCCCAGATAACCTCAGCAGACTACCAGAGAGAGGTCTCAACTGAAAGTAAAAGCAAACATTGCTCACCTGTTTTCTGCAATGAAATATGAACCTTTCAAGTGAAATAAAACCTGAAAAGCTTATATTTAAAGGCAAAGAATGGCACCAATGTGCACTTGCACTTCCAGGTTTGCCTAAGCATGTGCAGAAGAGCTGTGGCTTACTGCAAAACTTTTTATGTGAATGCACCACACAAGTTCCACCCCTTACTTTCGGTTTAATAGTGGACATACAATTTGAATACCATTAGCTTTGAGCATGGAAAAACTGTTTCTGTGCTGTTCCTACAGTATGGGTTGTGTGCAGATGCTTTACCTCCAGAGTTTTGAGAATTGGCCCCTCAGACACATCTGTATCATTCACACCCCTGTATCTGCATCGTTTATTCACTGTCATGATAAATGGTATAGCAAGTGTTAATAAGGGAAAAGGGGAGGGAAAGGATATACCACCTTTCTGTGGTTTTTGCAGCTACATTCAAAGCGATTTACAAAGTATATACAGGTATTTATTTGTACCTGGGGCAATGGAGGGTTAAGTGACGCCCAGAGTCACGAGGAACCCAATAAAAAGATGTTCCTACACCTCATTGAAATCACGATACTTTGCTTGTTTTGCTTTGGTACGAAGCTTTAATTAGTCCGCAAGAATTATTTTCAAAATGTAGCCTTAGAAGACTGTCTCTCTTTTTTAATATAAGGAATACACAGTACATCTCAGAATTCACACGGAAGAGGAGTTTAAAATGTTTCAATGCTTGCTTTAATGACCTAGCCCAAATACATTGTTGGTACCATTGAGAAATTGGGCTTGTAGCTATTTCAACCTGGAAATGCAGTAACGCGCATTCAGTCACAGAGAACAGTAGTCCCATAAAGACGTCAAAATACCCAGTGTACCTATTACTCACCTTAAGCTACCACTGAAAAAGGTGTGCGCAAAATCCAGATAAATAAAACTTGCCGTGGTTGCGGGAGAGGCGACATGAAGAGACGCAACCTGCCTACCCTGTTACCGTCTTAAAACTCGCCTCCGTTTTTTTCCTTTTGTCGCGGACCTGTCCACCGGGGCTGGATGCGTTTGCAATCAGAGACAGAGCTGATGAGTTTCACCGGATCCCAAACCCAAACGTCTCCCCCACCCCACTATAAGACCAACGATTTTACAGCTATGATGCGATTACTGTAGTTCAGGTGCCGAACTTACCCGTGATGAAGCCAGCCTTGTACGCAGAAGTTTTCGCTGGTTTATCCTGTTAGACTTACACTTCTTAGTCTGCACAGCACGCCACTTCTTTCCGTATGCCGGGCATTTGTTACCGTTGGTGCCGTTTCCATGACAATAAGACACGCCACTATCGTAGAAATCGTAGTTTGATTGGTCAAAATTACGGCTGACCGTGTCCATAGCAACCTTTAGGTAAGGAATAAATAACTTGGAAAGGCGGCTGCTCAATTGAGGTGTAATGTAAGGGGCTGGCGTTACTAACGCTTTTCATCCCATTTCGTGTCTATAAGAAAAAGTACCTGACAGTTTTAATGATTTAATATAAGAAGATCATAATTTTTTGACCTTCTAGTTCCATTAGAACTTTTAATATAGTGTAATGACATGTTGTACTTTGAGGGAGCGTGGTGGGTCAATGCTCCCCCAATCCTGTACAGCTGCATTATAATAATGCTTGATTGCATGTACAGTTTGTTTTTAACTCTTTTTAATAGTCTAATTGAATAAAAACTAGAAAATTCGAGCAGTATATCATCATCTGTTTAGGACATGGTTTTAACTAAACTATAGCCAACTTTTCACTTTGTCTTAACACCACTTCCCCACTCTCCAGCAGCTGACATAGGAGCCAACTTTTTCAAATGATTAGGGGTGTTCAACTGAGTACACCTTTAATAAAGAACCACCTAGTTTTAGGTGGCAGGAACGCACATAAATCCTTTCTTATAGGATGCCAATTAGCTGAAGAGTATGCACCATATTTTGATGGTGTGTACTTTTCCAGTAGGCTTTCCCATGGAGGGAATATGGGCAGGGCCGGTCTTAACAATTGTGGAGCCCTGTGCAGACCAGTTTGGTGCCCCCACCTAGCCCCACCCCTGCCCCACCTAGCCTCACCCCATCTAGCCCCACCCCTTGTTGACAAGATGTGTTTTATAATTGTTTATTTCAAATACTACTAGTATAAATCATTTCTATAGCGCTACCAATCGTACACAGCGCTTCACAATTTAACATGAAGAAAATACAGTCCCTGCTCAAAAGAGCTTACAATCTAAATCAAGACAGACAGACAGGACAAATAAAGGATAAGGGTAGGACAGACAGATAGGACATACGGGGAAAGGGACTATTGAAGAGAGGAAGACAAGATGAAGGTTATGAGCAGGTGACAAGTTAGGAATTAAAAGCAGCATCAAACAGGTAGGCCTTTAGCCCGGATTTGAAGGCGGCCAGGGATGGAGCTTGACGTAATGGCTCAGGGAGTCTATTCCAGTCATAAGGTGTGGCAAGATAAAAGGAACGGAGTCTGGAGTTAGTGATGGAGGAGAAGGGTACAATTAGGAGAGATTTGCCTAGTGAACGGAGTTCCTGGGAAAGGAGTGTAGTGAGAGATGAGGGTGGAGAGGTAGTGAGGGGCAGCAGAGTGAATGCACTTATAGGTTAATAAGAGGAACTTGAACTGTATATGAAAATGGATGGGGAGCCAGTGAAGTGACTTCAGAAGAGGACTGATATGGGCATAGCAACTTTGGTGAAATATTAATCGGGCAGCAGAATTTTGAACCGATTGAAGAGGAGAGAGATGGCTGAGTGGAAGACCGGTGAGAAGCAAGTTGCAGTAGTCCAAGCGAGAGGTGATGAGAGTGTGGATGAGGGTTCTGGTAGCGTGCTCAGAAAGGAGAGGGCAAATTTTGGCGATATTATAGAGGAAGAAACGACAGGTTTTAGCAATCTGTTGAATATGTGCAGAGAAGGAGAGGGAGGAGTCGAAGATGACCCCAAGGTTACGACCAGATGAGACTGGGAGTATAAGTGTGTTGTCAACAGAACTAGAGAGTGGGAGAAGGGGAGAGGTTGGTTTAGGTGGGAAGATAAGGAGCTCAGTTTTGGACATATTGAGCTTCAGATGGCGGTGAGACATCCAGACAGCAATGTCAGATAGGCAGGCAGATATCTTGGCTTGGATTTCTGCCGAGATTTCTGGTGTGGAGAGGTAGATCTGGGAGTCATCAGCGTAAAGGTGATATTGAAAACCGTGGGCTGAGATCAGAGCACCAAGGGAGGAAGTATAGATGGAGAAAAGGAGAGATCCTAGGACAGATCCTTGAGGTACACCCACTGAGAGCGGGATAGAGGAACTGGAGGATCCACCAG
This sequence comes from Microcaecilia unicolor, assembly GCF_901765095.1. NCBI lineage: Eukaryota > Metazoa > Chordata > Amphibia > Gymnophiona > Siphonopidae > Microcaecilia > Microcaecilia unicolor. The sequence goes on along the minus strand of NC_044035.1, from coordinate 172,529,351 downwards.
AGTAAACACTAAAAGTACGCTGAGAGAGATAAGAAGAAAACCAGGAAAGAGCAGAGTTCTGAAATCCAAGTGAGGACAGCGTGCCAAGGAGTAGGCTGTGATCAACAGTGTCAAAAGCAGCAGAAAGATCAAGAAGGATGAGGATAGAGTAAAGCCCTTTGGATTTAGCCAGGAGAAGGTCATTGGAGACTTTAGCAAGTGCAGTTTCAGTTGAATGAAGGAGGCGAAAGCCAGATTGGAGTGGATCAAGAATAGCTTGAGAAGAAAGAAAGTTGAGGCAGCGACGGAGGACAGCAATTTCTAGTATCTTGGATAAGAAAGGGAGGAGGGAGATGGGGCGATAGTTGGAAGGAGAGGTAGGATCCAGAGAAGGTTTTTGGAGGAGTGGGGTGACTACGGCATGTTTGAAGGCACCAGGGACAATCGCAGTGGAAAGTGACAGATTGAGGATATGGCAGATGAAAGGGGTGTCAGCAGGAGAGATAGTGTTGAGTAGATGAGTGGGGATAAGGTCAGTGGGGCAGGTGGTTAGTTTTGGGGCAGGTGGTTAGTTTTGAGGATGAAAGAATAAGTAAGGTTTCTTCTTCAGTGATTTTGGAAAAGGAAGGAAAGGAGGCAGGGATGAGAGGGTTGAGCGAGTGGACTAAGGGAAGAGGGGGTGGAGGACAGCTGGTTGCGAATTCAAGTTTAATCTTGTGAACCTTATTTTGAAAGTAATCAGCCAAAGTCTGGGGAGAAAGTGAAGGGGGAGTTGGAGGAGAAGGCACTTTGGGGAGAGAGTGTAGCATGGAAAAGAGACGTCGAGGGTTCGAACCAATAGAGTTGGTCAATTGGATATAATAATCCTGTTTGGCAAGTTGGAGAGCAGATTGGAAGGAGGTCAGTAAGAATTTGAAGTGTATGAAGTCAGCATGGGCAAGAGATTTAAGCCACAGACGTTCAGCAGAGCGGGCACAAGAGCATAGGTAGCGGATAGTAGGGGTCATCCAAGGCTGGGGTTTGGTACGTTTAACAGGACGAGACACAGGAGGAGCGAGAGTGTCCAGAGTAGAAGACAGAATAGTATTATAGGAAGAGACAGCCTCATTGATGGATTTGGTAGATATAGCAGCAGAGAAAAGATTAGAGATACTGGAGGACAGGGTAGAAGGGTTAATAGCCTGTAGATTCCTAAACATGTTGGTTAGAATAGGACGGGACTGAGGAGGACAAAGTGTGAAAGTTAAAAGATGATGGTCAGATAGGGGGAGAGTTGAGGCAAGGAAATTGGAGGGTGAGCAGTTGGAGAAGAATACAAGGTCAAGAAAGTGGTCATTCTGGTGAGTAGGGGCGGTGGAGCACAACTGAAGATTGAAGGAGGATGTTAAGGCAAGAAATTGAGAAGTATAAGAGTTAGAGGGGTCATTAGCATGGAAGTTAAAATCCCCAAGAATGAGGGAAGGAGATGAAGGTTGAAGAAAGAAGGAGAGCCAGGCATCAAAGTCAGTGAGAAAGGAAGAGGGGGATTTAGCAGGGGGTCGATACATGACTGCTACCCGGAGAGGTAGAGGAGCAAATAGATGGATCAAGTGGACTTCGAAGGAAGAAAAGCAGTGAGACTGAGGTGGAAGAATGGGTTGAAATTTGCAGGAGGGTGAGAGTAGTAGCCCGACTCCACCTCCGAGGTCAACTGAGCGAGGAGTATGGGAGAAGACATAATCAGTGGTGTGCTGGAGCAGGCTCTCGCAGGCTCTCACAGGCTCTTGAGAGCCGTTTGTTAAGTTTTTAAGAATTTTGGGAGCCGGTTCTCCATGGCTACTTTAACAAATGGATCCCAAAATGTGGGCTTGGGCCCCTCCTGAATTCTCTTTTACTTTGCTGGCGAGAGAGAGCCCCCTGTTAACAATTTACCAGCACACCCCTGCATAACCTCCATGACATAGGGCCGCAACTGAAGCAGAGTCTTCAGGGTAAATCCAGGTTTCAGTTAGGGCAAGCAGATGAAGGGTATGAGAGATAAAGAGATCATGGACATAGGAGAGTTTGTTTCAGACAGAGCGGGCATTCCATAGAGCACAAGAGAAGGGCAGAGAAGAAGGGGATGGAGAGGAATAGAAATAAGATTGGAGGTATCACGGTAAGGCCTGCACGAATAGGATGGGGGCTGATGTGGGGGACCAGGATTGGGATTAATGTCACCAGCAGAGAGCAGGAGAAGGAGTAGGAGAGTACGGAGGAGAGTAGAAGAGGTATGATGACAGCGACGAAGGTGAGATGTATTCAGGTAAAAAGGCAAGGAAGGGGTAAATGGAGGGAAGGAAGTGTTGAATGTTGAGAGCTGTGAAGAAGGGGGAGGAAAAAAGAGATGGTGAGGAGAGGGATAGAGAGGTGATGAATACAGAGGGAAGACAATGTATTCCTAGGGTGGGAAGTGGTTTCATGAGGAGGAACAGATTGGGAAGGGATAGTGCCAAGAAGAGCAGGTGTACAGGAGCCATAAGAAAAGCAGAATATGGTACAGAAATGCTCAGAATAAGCTGAAGGGGGTGGAGGTTCAGATAGGCTCAGAGCGATTAGGATGGGGATGGTATAGGCATTAGGTTCAGATAGGCTCAGAGCGATTAGGAGGGGGGTGGTATAGGCATTAGAGGTAATAGCCAATAATACAAGAAAATACAATTCAGGATAATGCATATGCAGTAGTAGAATAGCCAATAAAAGTAGACAGTTGGATAGCTAGACAGTTAGCTAACAGTCACAAACAGAGTTGAGGCAGTAGAGGTTGCAGGATTGGATTTTTAAGCTGCAGGCTGGAACAGATGGAGCAGGCTGGAATAGATGGAGCAGGCTGGAACAGATGATGCAAGCTGGAATAGATGATGCAGGCTGGAACAGAGGAGGATGCAGGCTGGAACAGAGGATGCAGGCGGGAGCAGATGATGCAGGGTGAGCAGAGGATGCAGGCAGGAATAGGGATGCAGGTGATGCAGATAGGAGCAAGTGATGCAGGAGGAGCAGGTGATGCAAGTTGAGCAAAGGACGCAGGCTGAAACAGGGATGCAGGCTGGAACAGATGATGCAGGCCGAGAAGATGACGCAGGCTGGAACAGGGATGCAGGCTGAGCAGATGATGCAGGGTGGAACAAGGATGCAGGCTGGAACAGATGATACAGGCCGAGAAGATGACACAGGCTGGAACAGGGATGCAGCCTGAGCAGATGACGCAGGTTGGAACAGGGATGCAGGCTGGAACAGATGATGCAGTCCGAGCAGATGACGCAGGCCGGAACAGGAATGCAGGGTGAGCAAGGATGCAGGCTGGAACAGGGATGCAGGCTGAGCAAGGACGTAGGCCGGAATAGGGATGCAGGCCCAGAAGAAAACCAGGATGAAACTGAGCCAACCCACGGTGAAAAAAACAACCAAGGGGGCAAGTTTCAAAACTCCTCCGATAGCATGCACCCTCAGCCTGGGTATATACAATAAGCTGTTCGGATCTACAATTCCGATACTGTAATATGGGGAGATAGTTTCAATAGGGACAAATAAAGACAAATCAAGCAAAACTTGTATAGAGAAACTAATTAAAATAAGCACAATGCTATCATAGGAAACCTTTGGGTTTAAAAAGCAAAACCATGTGCTCGAAAGGACTGAATTAAAACAAAAGCCCTTAATATGTAATACTTGGTAGCAATAATGAAACAGTGATTGAATATTCACATAGCAATCAGCCTGAGCCAACAGATTTATTTTCCACTGAACATAATTAACATTGTATGAACTTGGCGGCTAATAGTGTGTTGAACTGGACAATGTTGGCACATTTAGACTGACAGTTTTGAAGGAAGGAAACCCTTCCCTCATTCAATATCTGTGAAATAGTAGTAATAAAAAAAAGGGCAAGTGCATTTTTATAATATACCACTACATTTCACAAAGCAAAAGGAGCAAGTTCCCACATGCCATCTTTTTCTTTTGATGTAGGCACAGGAAAAAAAGATGTTAAATGCTCCCAGGTCTCAACCTAATTAATGATTTTTTTAAGCTGTACTTATAAATAGTAAGTCTGATTGTTAAGCACCTAATACTCATAATGTCTGTTTTGGTGGCCCTTTACTAGGTGAAAACATCAGAATAGAGTGAGTCCCTATAAACCAGCCCCTCCAAATGACACAATGATTACGATTTATAACTAATTAGATGAAATCAATACTTCCTCTGTATACATTTGTATGCTACACAAGCCAGGATCTTTGAAAATTTAAGTGAAGTCCAATAAAAATGCTACCAACAATAAAGAACGACAACGTGGATAGAGCAGCTCATAGATTTGCTTGCTTTGGGTAAGGGGATGAAGGATGCATGGAGGAGACAGAAAGGGGGACCAACCTTATGGGCTTTAGCAGCCGTCTCAGTCTAACTGCCATCAGCTCTCTCCTACCTGCTCCCTTAGTTCCGGCTCGCAGCACCTCTGCCTTCTTCAATTTTCTGGGCCGCCGGAAGCGTCACTGAGTTAAGCACACTGCCTTTGATGCCCCCAGAAGCTCTCCCTCTGTTGCAGCTTCCCATCTATGCAGGACAGGAAATTGCAGCAGAGAGAAAGCTTCCAGGCTACTGAAGGTAGTGTGTTTACCTCACTGATGCTGCTGGCGGCCCAGATTGAAGAAGGCAGTGCTGCAGGGAGCTGAAAGGGAGTAGGAGAGAGCTGATCAAGGCAGTTAGATTGAGAACAGGAGATGACAATGACGGCTGAAGCATGGAGCGGGAGGGAGATGCTAAGGCTGCTGCAGGGCCTCTGGGAGCATGAGGCCCTGTGTACCCGCCTCTATCACCCCTGCCTAAGACCAGCCTTGAATATGGGTGGAACAAGAATGCACATAAATTATAGTATTCTATAATTTACCTAATCACACCATCTAGGTGTGAGCATTTATACCAGCCATAGGACTGGTGTAAAGCTGTACCTTATATAGACATGTTTTCTGCCACTTGTGCTAGTATTCTGTAAAGAAAAGTAGGCACCTACTTTCCTTGATATAATAGGCTTCAAATAGGCACCTGCTTAACCTCTTGTGTTTGGCACCCTGTTATCAGTGTTGGCTATGCGACTTTGTAAAACTAATGTATTGAAATGTTACTAGTTTCTGCAAGTAAAAAGTAATATATTACAATTACTAGCTACTTTTTAATTAAAAGTAGTAAGTTACTGTGAAAAGTAATATATTACTTTTAGTTACTATATAATTGCTGGATATAGGGGAGTCACATGATGCAGTGATTGGGTGAGGACGTTTTCCTGGCCTGCTCTGAGGATCTTTGCTTCACCTGTTTTCTTTTTTTTTTTTTTTTATTTATGAAATTATATTCTTTACAAGCATTACAACTTGAACAGGAAAAATCAGATGAGCAAATTTTTAAGAAATCATATTTAAAAAATAAATAATAATTTTACATCTTGTATTAGACCACAAATGGTGGTGGGGAGGGGGGGGGGGAGGATCCCGTTATAAACTCAGGAGATGAGATTTAAATAGAAATATTTATAATCATAAAGAAAAGGCCTAACACATTTATCCACCATTATATTCATAATATTCCTCTATCCATTGATCATGATCGTGTGAGTCCCACTAGTCTCATAGTTTTTTTTGATCAATAAACTGTCTTAAGTGTTCTGGAAGAAAAAAAAAACATATTTTGTTCCCAAATATTTAATACTAGTATAAAAGGCCCGTTTCGGTAGGCAATGAAACGGGTGCTAGCAAGGTAATCCCCCCCCCCCCCGCAGCGTCCCTCCTGCCCCCCCTGCAGCCACCCATCTGGTCTCAGGACCCCCTCCCCACCAACCCTCTTCTCCCCCTGCAGCCATGCACATGCAGCGGCCCTCCTCTCTCCCCTGTCCCCCCTGCAGCCACCCATGTCCAGGGACCCTCCTCTCCCCCTGCCCCCCTGCAGCGTCCCTTCTGTCTCCCCTGCCCTCCCCTGCAGCCACCTATCTGGTCTCAGGACCCCCTCCCCACCTCCCTCTTCCCTGCCCCCCCTGCAGCCACCCATGTCCAGCGACCCTCCCCTCCCCCTCGGCGCATCACCCAAGCCCCTACCCCCCCCTTCAGGCACATCAACCCCCTCGCCATCCGCAGCCACCAATACTAACGCTGTCTGGCCACTGCTGCGTCTCCTGTTGAGCGGCAGCAGCTGGTACAAAAAGAAAAAAGCCAAAAAAAGATTTTAAACCTGAAACACGGCTCTGTAGACAGTCATCTGGCATTGGCTGTCGTCTCTGAAGCCGCTCCTCCTCTCCCCTCTGATGTTGCTGCGCTCCTCCGGGGTCTTCCTGCAGGGGCAGTGATGTGGAGGGGAGAGGAGGAGCAGCTGCAGAGACAACAGCCAATGCCAGATGGCTGTCTACGGAGCCACGTTTCAGGTTTAAATTTTTTTTTGGCTTTTTTCTTTTTGTACCGGCCGCTGCTGCTCCACAGGAGAAGCAGCAGCAGCCGGACAGCGTTAGTATTGGCAGCTGCGGGTGGCGAGGGGGTTGATGTGCCCGCTGGGGGGGGGGGGGGAGGGGCTATGGTAAAGCGCTGGGGGGAGGGTCTTGGGTGATGCGTCGAGGGGGGGTAGGGGTTTTGGTGTTGCGCCGGTGCTTGGTTGTTGCGCCGAGAGGGGGGGTACTGAGAGCTGATTCGCGGTTTTGCAGGGCAGGGGCTTGGTTGTTGCGCCAAGGGGGGCACTGACAGCTGTTTCCCAGGCAGGGGGAGGAGTAGGGAAACAAGCGGGCCTCCCCTTGCCTTGGAATCAGCTGTCAGTGACATCACTGATGTCAGTGCATTCTAAACTGCCTAGCAGACCACCTCCGAGGGAGGCACGGTCCCAGGCACATTAGAATGTTGAAGGTGAGAATTATTATATAAGATTACATTTACAGGGGTAATTTAAATTAAATGATGCTCTTAAGGCTATTGTCTCAGTTCTTAACGCCAGGAAAGCTTTTCTTCTCTCCTGGGTTTGATTAGTGACATCAGGGAAAACCCATATTTTTCCTCCATAAAATAATGTTTGTAGGTTTTTTAAAGCCAATTTTCTCACAGCTTCTTGGTCTTGTTCAAAAATAAATGAAACAAGTAAAGTTTGTCTCTCAGTTACTGATGTTAAAGATGTTTCCAAAATATCTGAAATATTCTGCTTGACCTGTTTTCATCCAGCTGTTTTGCAATCGATCCAGCCTCAACCAATATTCACAATGCCTGCTGAGCATATGCACAAATTCATAATTAAGCCTGGTGAAACAATGTCTGCAAAACTGAAGCAAAAGGATAAAGACCAAGCTCAATCTGCTGAAGACAAGATAGTGGACGGTGCCATAGGCTTGGATTCATGATTCACAGAGTCGGCGTTAGCAGAACTTACAGCTGCAGTGGTTAGCACATTGGAGCCCCAATTTGAAATGCTCTTTGGGCAGGTAGATAACCTCGAGACCCTTTTGGCAGACACTACTCACTGAGTTGGAGTGCTGGGTTACCTCCTTGGAAGATGACTCTCACACCATGCACACTGATATTGACATCCTCCAGGCCTAGACATGGACCATCTTGAGGAACTTGAAAATCACTCTAGATATGGGAACCTGTGTTTCTAGGCTTTCCTGAAATGATTCCTGATCACTAACTTCTTGCAACACTGGAAGGTTGGCTAGAAAAGGAACCTCCCATGTGTGACAGCATGGGCCTCACGCACCTGGAGCAAGCATATTGGCTAGGTCAGAGGAAGGATGGAGAACTGAGACCATGAATTGATATTGCCAAATTTCACTACTATTTTACAAAGCAGAGACCCTTTAATAATATAAGGCCAAATGTGGGGCCTTATCTTATGATGGCATTCTTATTTGTGTCTTTCAAGACTACTCTGCAGCTTTGATCAAAAAAGACAACAATGGTTTAATCGTATATGCAGTAAGCTAGTTGAGATTTATGTTTGTTTACCCAGCCATCAAACATATAAAAGGCAAGTGACCGTACTCACTTGCAAATGCGCAGTAGAGACTTCCCTCTCTGTCCCGCCCCCGTGTCAAGACGTGATGACGAGGGGAGGGGGGCGGGACAGAGAGGGAAACTGCGCGGAAGTGGAGGGAGGGAACCGCTGACGTCGCTACCGCTTCCCCCCCCCCCCAAGGTAGCCGCTACCGCCCCCACCCCCCCCCCCCCGGAGTCGCCACCACCCCCCCTTCACCCGGCCCGGGCCCTCTCTTCGTTATTCAACTTACAGCAGCGCCGAAAACAGCAGCAAGCAGCTCAGCTTCAGCTCCCGTCGGCCTTCCTTCCCTGCCTGTGCCCCGCCCTCGCCGACGTGACGTCACATGAGGGCGAGGCACAGGCAGTGAAGGAAGGCCTACGGGAGCTGCTGCTTGCTGCTGTTTTGGTGCTGCTGTAAGTTGAATAACAAAGAGAGGGCCCGGGCCGGGTGAAGGGGGGGCGGGGGCGACTCCGGGGTGGGGGGGGCGGTAGCGGCTACCTTGGGGGGGGGACATGGGAGGTCTCAGAAGGAGGGGGGGCCTTGGAGCTGGGAGGGCTGGACTGAAGGGGGCCTTCCAGCTGGCTGGGAAGAAGGCACGGGGGGGGGGGGGCCTTGGAACTGGGAGGGAGGGCGGGCGGGCAGGGGGCCCCTTACAGTTGTGAGGGAATGGGGCCCCTTACAGTTGTGAGGGAGAGCAGGGGGCCTTGGAACTGGGAGGGAGGGAAGGGGGCCTTGGGAGCTGGGGGGGAGGGCCTGGGGCCTTGGAACTGGGAGGGAGGGAGGGAGGGCGGGCAGGGGGCCTTGCAGCTGGGAAGGGGGGAGGACTGGAGCCTTGGAGCTGGGATGGAGGGACAGAGGGGTCCTTGGAGCTGGCAGGGAAGGAGGATGGCAGGGGGCCTTGCAGCTGCAACGGGAGGGGGGCCTTGGGAAAAAAAACATTCCAATACGCGCCCGTTTTAACGGGCTTAACGGCTAGTTTTAAATATATTTCACAAGGGAAAATGGATGTCCATTGACACTTTGGAAAAGGCACAGGACTTTGTCAACAAAACATACATACCAGTTTCATCCCTAACGTGAGCTGAGCTGCACTGTTATTTGAAGGAGCGATGTTTATGATTGGAAATTTGTTTGCAGTGAATGTTGCTTTTGGATTACGCATCTGACCCACCTTGTCACATGAGATTTTCTCTTGTTTGAGTGTTTACTCTATTGACAGTTATATCACTGCTCTGTATTACTGTAAGTTAAGTGCAGCGACACAGACATAGCAACTGTGCCTTTTCTTATTTGTCAGAGTTTAATTGTATTTTTGTGGAGCTAGTGGGGGTGGGGAGTCCTCGTTTCACATGCTTAGTGATTCCATAGTTTTCCTTCTGACACCTCGGTATCAGCGGGACCAGTTTGCTGTGATGAGGGATGTGGGCAAGGGAATTGGGGAAGAGAGGGGAATTAGGATAGGATGAATGGGGTGGAAGGGTCGTGGGTTGGAGAGGGATACAGGGGTTTCAGGGCATGGGACTACATTTCTATAATTGGAATGTGCTACAAAATCTTTTTATCATGTTTATATAGATGTTTACCTGAATACTATTACTATTGCGTTCATCTTTGAAATTAGTCAAACCCTAATATCTACTTTGGACTCCTGGATGAAGGTTCGGTGCCCCAGGGTCTTTGTTCACACTACTGTATACATCTTATGGACAAGCTATATATTCTGAATAATGTCCACAGTAGACATCTCCTGGAATGTGTCAAGTACTTGTGAAGGGTACAGGAGAAAGGGTAAGAGAGCAGTTGGGGAGGAAGGAAAAGGAGCCAGTTTTTACCTTGAAACTTCACATCAGAACTAGAAGGCCCCGGTACAGAAACCGTGCTCCTCTCAGAGACAGCAGTTTTTCTCCCTCTCCAGAGAGGCCAAAAGACTACAATTCCCAGCAGCCCTTGGATAGGTCACCTGATAAGGCTAAGAGGCATTCCCTGCACTATAATTCCCAGAATTCTAAGGGTGAAGAGGGGGATGAGCTGGGAAAACCTAATCATGAGGATATGAGACAGCTGGAGGGCCCTAAGGAGGTGCCCATAGACTGGCAAGCTGAAGGGGAAAGAGAGGAGGGTGTGGAGGAAGAACCTATGGACATTTCTGACCTGGCTAGGAGAAAAGGTGAACAATTGAAAGGGCTCCTTGCATCCTGGTTCTCTGCCATGGTTCAAAAGGGAGGAGGAGGTTTCCACAGCAGCAAGATAGACATCAGATGATTGTCTCAGCCCTGACCCAAGTGGGAGGTTGCCAGGTGTTAGTCCTGGTAAGGAATGGGTTTGGGTTGCCTTCAGCCTCTATGAAATTTTTGGGGGGAGGGTGCAGGGAAAAGGGTTGAGACTGAGAACATTATAGTATGTACATGAACTGTGTTTGAAAGGGAAAGAGGAGAACTGTGCTACCTATATTCATGAATAAGAGTGAACCCTGATAGCAAGAAGAAGAGGGCCTGTCCGTGTGCATGCAAGTGTAATTCCCCCACTGGGGTGGGGAGGGTGCTGGGGCCCAACTCTGACTCTGGGTTGTGACAATTCTGGGTTCACTGTGGACCTTGGGAGGATAAGAGGTGGCCTCAAGCTGCTGGAGAGCCACTCCAAGCCGGATGCCTTGCTCAGATTGGTAGATGACAGATGGGGAAAACCCACTGAAAGGACATTGTATTGGAGTGTGAGGCCGGGACTGCTATAGGTGAAGGCCTGGGTAACAGTGAGCATTGGGGGGGGGGGGGGGATCTGGGCTGAAACTTTGAACCCCACCCAGAGAGAGAGAAAAGAACCAGAATTAACTAACCCTTCTCCTCTCTGTAAAAGGGTGCAGTAAGGATCACATACTGTATAACTTCTTCAATAAAGTGTACAAAAATTCTCACTGTCTTCACAAGGCTCCTTGTGGATATTGTATGTCTACAGGAGATGAGACTCTCTGATTTAGAACATGAAGAGTTTCGTAGAGCTTGGGTGGGAGACATATATTACTTTTCATCAGGCTTGAGGAAGGGAGGGGTGGCAGTCTTAATTAAAAAATCCTTGGCAAGCAGTACATCATTGCTTATTAAAGACCAGGAAGAATGATCCCCTGGCTTCTGAAATCAGATGATACAGTTGTGTACCCCACAAATTGAGACATTCATGGTGATAGTGGGATGCTTTAATTTAGCAAAACACTTTAGACAATTCATCAAGACCTAAGGACTCTAACAGCATTAGTTCTACAGTCCTTAGGAATTTATGCACTGCCCTTGATTTAGTGGATCCATGGCATTTGCTACACCCTGATCAAAGAGATCACACTCACGTTTGCTACACCCTGATCAAAGAGATTACACTCACGTATCTCATGCCCATGGAACTTTCTCATGAACAGACTACATTTTAACTTCTATGAGTTTCTTTCCTTCAGCATGACCTAACTATCTTCCGAAAACTACTGAAAACTGACTTATTCAAGAAGGCATATCACAACATTCCATCCTAACCACAGACTTTATATGAACTAGATAAAACCACACCCCTACACCTGAATGACAACCACATGACTACTAATGAAAATTACGAAATACACACTACCACTTTATTTCTCATGCCAGAAATGAACTCTATATAGCTCACTATCCAACCTATGTGATATTTAATCTATCACTCAGGATCCTTATGTAATACCATAAAGTATTATACTTTATCATGCATGCACCTTATGTAATATCACTTGTAAGTCTCTACCCGGAATGGCGATCGCCATTATGGCATAATGTAAGCCACATTGAGCCTGCAAACTGGTGGGAAAATGTGGGATACAAATGCTACAAATAAATAAATAAATAAATATCAGCTACTACAGGTCCCACACAAATATCTGATTACTTGCCAGTATGGGTAGATTTGTCAAATGATTCCACCTAGCACAGAATCAGGGATTCAAAACATAATTGTTCAAGAAATGGGAGGAATATAGCATGAAAAATGCACTACATATTGCAGACCCTTTTCTGGGAGGCTGCCAAGTTGACCCTTAGGGGAGATATAATAGCTTTCACCAGTTCTAGGAATACAAAAATATCTAGAAGTATAGTGGCCTTGGGAAGAGCACTGGAGAAGGTGAAACATACCAACATCTCTTGTCTATCACAGGCAAATAAGGATGGACTTGCCCTGAACTCTCTTCTCCATGAACATACTATAAGTTTTCTTATATACAAGAAGTTTCTTTATCAAAAATTTGGTTACAGGATAAGGAAACCCTTGGCACAGAACTTGAGGTAGGTCAAGATATATACTATCCCTTAAGTCTATGGGCGGGGAACTTAACCATAGAGCCAGCTTATTTTACCACCAAATCTAAGGCAGAGGAGCGGTCAACCCCAGAACAAAAGTTTGCTTATGTACAGCAACCGGGAATGCCAATCTTGTCCCCTCAGACTACAGCTTCCTTGAACAGGATCTTGCAGGCAAAGGAGTTCCAGCAGGCAGTAAAAGAGTCACACAGCATCAGGGCCTGATGGTTTTACCTGTGAATTTTACAGGTTCCTCCAGGTGCTTTGTTTATGTTAATGTTTATGTTTATTGAAGACTTGATATACCGCCTTTCACAAACAATCAAAGCAGTGTACAAAAACTAAAAACAAAAGTATGAAAGGAATGCCAATATCTATAGGACAGAGGAAATAACAAATCAGAGCAGAATAGGAAAAAGAATAGACCAAGATGGGTTGGGGAAGAGAGACCACCACTGCCTGTCAGTAGTCTGAACTTCAGACAAGGTAAGGTTAAGGAAATGCTTGAGAAAATAAATGTGCTTTAAGAAGTCAATGAAAATGGGGGAATGAGATTTCAGAGCAGAAGGTAAAGAATGCCAGAAAAAAGAGGCCAAACAGAATAATGCAGAAGCACGTGTAGAGCTGAGATGAGAACAATGAACAGAGGGTACAGTTAAGCGGCAGTCAAATGCACAGTGAAGGTTGCAGGCAGGACAGTAGGAGTGATGAGACTGGCTAAACATGGAGGGGGAACCCAAACATAAGGCTTTAAAAGTGATGGTCAGGATTTTATGAATGAACTGATACTTTATTGGAAGTCAAGGATGTTTTTTCAGGAGAAGTGTTACATGATCATAGCAAGGTGCATGTGCAAGAACACGGATGTCAGTGGTCAGTGTTCTGTACAATCTGCAATTTTTGGAGAGAGATGTCAGGGAGACTGGCATAGATAATGTTGCAGTAATCTGGTTTCATAGCAACCAGTGCATAGAGTAAGGTGGCACAACTATCATCATTAAGAAATGGCCAAAGGGAGCACACCAGATGCAAAGAATGAAAACATGTTCTAACAGTAACAGAAATATGTGTTGAAAAATTTAGTGCACTATCGAAATGAACTCCAAGGTATTTCATAGTGTCTACTAGGCAGATAGGAACTATGTCAATGGCTGGTATAGAAGGAGGTACAGAATGGTGGCTGCTTATGGCTTATTATAATGCAGCTGGGGTGCAGGGCACCTTTTCCAGACATTCTGGTGTAGCTCACATAGCACTTATCCCAATGCTGGGCTGCCCACTAGACCATCCAGGTTCATAGAGGCCAATATCATTCAATATACATGTTAAAATTCTTTCCTGAACCTTAGCGAATAGGCTGTTTCCATATCTGCTGAAGCCTATCAGTGAAGCGCAAACAGGTTTTGTAAAGGGCGACAATCAGTCTTGAATGTAAGAGAATTGCTGTTGGCAATGGCACATTATCAGAAATTGGGGTTGCAGGCTCTGATGGTTGGCCTGGACTCGGAGAAAGCATTTGACAAACTGGTCATTTTTGTTTATGTTGGCATGCCAGATTGGTACTTGAGTGCAACACACACACTGTATTTATTTATGTATTTATTTATCACATTTGTATCCCACCTTTTTCCACTGATTGCAGGCTCAAAGTGGCTTACAATAATAATAATAATAATACTGTAGTAAGTTACAATGTAAGAAATACAATTTTTCAAATTGAGCAGAATAGAAATAACAGTCAAACAGTGATGGGTATTGAAGTAGGATATAATTAACAATTGATCAGTAGTAAATAAGAAAATAGTAAGTTGTAGTTAGAGTCCATTGGATCATATAATAGTAAGGGAATCATCTCGCACATTCTTTAATCTTCATTTCCCTAACTGTAAAGGTCTGAAATACAAACTAATGCACGCATCAACCTTTTCCTATATGAGCATGCAATTCTGCAACACATTGCCACGTAACCTAAAGCGACCTATGAACTGACCAACTTCCATAAACTACCAAAGACCCATCTCTTCGACAAGATATACCACAAAGACCAAAACGTGAAAATCCCATTTATATCCAGAAATGTTTAATAATGCCTTCTGTTATATTACTATCATGTATTCCATTACCATGCATTCCAAAATCTTTCTGTAACACCAAATGTCTACTCCCTTCTCATTTCCACTATCCATGATGTATTGCAAGCCACATTTCGCCTGCAAAGAGGTGGGAAAATGTGGAATACAAATGCAATAAATAAATAAATAAATAAATAATTCTGATTATGTTGAACCTGGGGAATAAGCCTTCTTAAACAATACTGTTTTCAATGATTTCCTAAACTTTAGGTAGTTCTGGGTAGTTTTTGTTAATTTGGGTAAGGCGTTCCATAGTTGAGTGCCAATGTAAGTGAAGTTTGAAGCATAGATTGATTTATACTTTAAGCCATTACAGTCTGGGTAATGTAAGTTCAGATATGATCAGGTATTCTCATCCCAAGGCTTCTTTCTTAGTTAATGGAACATTAACAGACATATTTATGATAGGGAAAGCAACCCTTTCTTGTTTATGCTGTTTTAAGAACTTCTTTATGTATGTTATTGAAAGCCCCTGAAGTGGAAGGGGTACAAGTAGGACCTCTTTTCATTAAAGCTCTTGCATTTGCAGATGATCTGTTATTGATGTTGACTCAACCCCAGTGCTCTTTGTAAAGCAGTGTTGCTATTAACAGATTTTGGGGAAATCAAGGGGGTCTTTTACAAAGGCACAGTAGTGTTTTTAGTGCACACTAAACACTAGAGATGCCCATAGGAATATATGGTCATCACTAGTGTTTAGCACACACTAAAAATGCTAGCACACCTTTGATAAAGTACCCCCTACAGCTTTACCAGTACAGATAACAGTGAGGGAGAATTGGGTGGGGATTCTGTTGAACAGAATCATATATAAAATATAAGGGAAAGTGTATCCCTACCAATTTTTCTTCCTCATATTCCAAAAATGTACAAGTACTACTACTACTACTACTTAACATTTCTAGAACACTACTAGGGTTATGCAGCACTGTACAGTTTAACAAAGAAGGACAGTCCCTGCTTGAAGGAGCTTACAATCTAAAGGACGAAATGTCAAGTTGGGGCAGTCAAGATTTCCTGAATACAAGTACTGCTAGTGACTACTAGAGATGAATTGCAGGTCTGGTGAGCATACCCTTTGACTGATTTCCTAAATAAATCAGGCTTTTAATTAATTATAATGTATTTACAAACGTGATCAAAACATATCTACTAGGGATGTACTGAATATTCATATTCGATGTGATTCGACCCCAAATAGTGCACCAAATACATTATCTTTAAGTTACCAAGCACAGAGCAAAATAATGTCACTTACCCAGAGAAATATCCTTTTCTCTCAGAACTTCTCAGAAATTAGATGCTTTGCACTGGTAACTTAGATGCAAAGCACTGGCATTAATAAGACAGGCAAAAATAGAATTAAAAAAAAAAATAAAAAGGCTTGCTGTAGAGACAAAAGCTCATAATAAAACCTTTTTTAGGAATATTTGAAGCAAGAAGGCTGTGGGATATTCAGTTGGACCATTACATGATTGAGGGGTAAAAGGAGCACTCACAGAGGACAAGGACTTCGCTGAGAGACTAAGGACCCCTTTTACTAAGGCGTGCATGCTAAAATTGTAGGCATGCTAACATTCTCAGAAGTTAGATGCTTTGCACTGGTAACTTAGATGCAAAGCACTGGCATTAATAAGACAGGCAAAAATAGAATTAAAAAAATAAAAAGGCTTGCTGTAGAGACAAAAGCTCATAATAAAAACTTTTCTAGGAATATTTGAAGCAAGAAGGCTGTGGGATATTCAGTTGGACCATTACATGATTGAGGGGTAAAAGGAGCACTCACAGAGGACAAGGACTTCGCTGAGAGACTAAAGACCCCTTTTACTAAGGCGTGCTCGCGTTTTTAGTGCACGCTAAAATTGTAGGCATGCTAAACATTAGAGACGCCCATAGGAATGCATTGGCGTCTCTAACATTAGCATGCCTACAATTTTAGTGCGTGCTAAAAACGTAAGCGTGCCTTAGTAAAAGGGGGCCTTAATAAATTTTTCACTTTGGTCTTTACTGAGGAAAGAAGCCCATTCCAGAAATGGTACTTAATAAGAAACAGAGAAAAATGTAGGCAGATAAAGACCATATGGCCTATCCAGTCTGCCCATCCATGCCATCTACTCTCCCTATCACAAAGTAACTGAAACTTAGCTACAGCCCTGAATATACTGACTGCCTGTTTAACAGTAATTCAAGAATGGGCTAAAAACAATAAATGTTTCCTGAACCCAAGTAAAACTGAGCTCCTGTGGGTCTCTAACATACGTAGGCACATACCTGACATTAAAATCTCTTATGAGATACAAACTCACCCTTAATCACAAGTTAGGAACCTTGGGGTACAGCTAGACTCAACACTTACACTGATCCCCCAAATCCAAACAACCTTTAACTGCTGCTGGCTCTTTCCATTCATTGAGAAGGCAAGTCTTGTCACAGTGGTTTGTGCCATGATAACATCAAGATTGGATTACTGTAATGCACTCTACGCTGGTCTGGCTACAAAGGGTTTGCACCAGCAAAAGTTGGTTTAGAATTCTGCAACAAGACTGATACTCTCTTATCTATGCCTTCCACCTTCTCTTCCACCCTAGGATGTCCATTAAGATGTTTTATTGTGTATTGTGTTGACATTATAAGTACTGTTATTTAAATATTTATTGTTGCAATTGTCTGTTGCCTATGGATACTTTATTCTCCAAAAAGACAGTAAATAAATCTTAATAAATAAAATCTCAACAAACCTGGAAGATGTAATAGGACAAACTGACAAACTAAAAAGTAGCAAATCACCTGGACCTGATAGTACGCACACCAGAATTATAGATTTACTATTAGTTTAAAAATTACTGTCATTAAAAATTATCTATGGCACCTGAAGATTGGAGGGTGGCTAGCATAGTACCAATTTTTAAAAAGCTTCCAGAAGTGATCTGGGAAATTAGACTGAAAATCTAGATAGTAATGGTTTAATGGGACCAAGTGAACATGCTGCCTCATGAATCTGCTGGAGATGAGGTGGTTGGTGACCCTAGTGTAGTGAATAATCCTAAAGCACAAAATCCCAAGGTTCCTATCTCTTGCAGAAACTACAAGACTTTTGCCTCAGTGAAACAAGGCATCTGTTCTCAGATGTCCTTGGTGAAGCACTGGATTGCCAAGAACAGTGCAGAGATTTTTAAATAGGCTATGGATGCATGGAAAATGGTGCTAGCCTCTGCAGTTGATGTTGATTAGATCCAAGCCAAGTGCCCTGAATCTAAGACTGTCTGACAGCCTATTCCTTAGATGGTGAATCAGTGCTTATGCTACTCAAGAGTATGGGACAAGCTTTTCCAAACATCTGCAGAACAGCTGCTAAAGCTGGGAGTTCATCGTCAGCCCCCCTCCTGTGCCAGTAACATCAAGGCTTGGGAGAATGCTAGAGTGGATCTGGAAGGGAGCCAGAATCTAGCGGATCTAGTGATGCTTTTTGGGACCCTTCCCTACTCACCCAGGACTATATGGCCTATCCAGTCTGCCATACTCACCAAGAAGTTTTCAAATAATGACAACTGCAGATTATATGTGATTGGGGATACAGATGACAGGGAGTCTCATGCAGTGGGTATACTGACACTGCATCACTGGATGGCAAATCATCTGGAGGGGGTAGATCATACAAGAAGTCAAGGAATTCCATTAAAACAACTTTATTCAGTGATGTAGCCTGAAGAGAGGATGCTTAAGTGGATACCAGCCCTGAGTTGCATGAATATTTTTGGGGTGCCCCTAGATATTCAGGAAGAAAAGGTCTGATGCAATATGAGAGAAATTCTGTAGCTTTAGAATATGACATCCCTACATCCTCTTGAGTCTCACATATTATGTAGAGACCACTAGATATGTGTGGCTATCCCAAGAACTCCTGGAAAGAATTTATTCTGACAAATGTTTTCAAGACTTCATTGAAAGTTTCTTTTTATTTAGGATACCAAGACTCATTTTCAGATGATGAACTGGGATTGCAGCATAAAGATGCATGAGGTTCAGATTTCTTACTTGGATGGTTCACTGGAGGTTACATTATGGTTCATGGCAGAGATTACATGTTAGATTTTGTGAATTTGTTTTCATTGTCTTGTAAGAATGAATATGTTTTGTTATCACTGCTTTTGTGATCTGCTTAGATTTATAAGCAGAATATGAATGTTTTTTTTTTTATATTTTATTTTCCATTTTCAATAATTTTACAAAGATTAATCTTTGACAAGATATTCCAGCAAATAATACAGGAATATAGATTAAAGAAAAAGTAACAAGAAATAATAAACATTGCTGATGTATAGTCCACAAATATGGTATAGATTCAAGATAGGTACTATTATGCCAAAGGAAGTTGGCTAAACAAAATTAGACAATTTAAGAAAACAAGCAGGAGGTTCCCTTTTTTACTAACGGACCACAAATATGGAATAAACCCTAGGTACTCTTCATATTAAGGAATGTATGTAATTGTTCAGGTTCAAAAAATATATATTTCTTATCTTTGAAAATCAAAATACACTTGCATGGAAATCTTAATTGGAAACCAGCGCCTATTTTTAAAGAATCCTGTTTCATATCCAGGAATTTCTTCTGTCTCTGCTGAGTCCATCGAGCAATGTCCGGAAAAACTGAAACTTTGAGGCTTATTTTCAAAGCACTTAGCCTCCCAAAGTTCCATAGAAACCTATGGAACTTAGCCTCCCAAAGTGCTTTGAAAATATGCCTTGTCTCCTTTAAATTCTGGATGAGTTTTTTTTAAATAAAGTCTGAACAAAAATTCTTTATTTTGTAAAAATACAAAACAAACAATTAAAGTTACTCTAGTTTCAATATTGTCCTTCGACTGTTCCAGAAAATCTGTTAGATTAAGTGTTTCAGTTGATATCTCCTGTTTTTTAGTAGCACCTTGTTGCTGGTTAGATTTCCCCTCCATATAGTAAATTTTTTGTATAGGGGGAAGGGATTGCTCTGTGTAATTATATATCTCCTTAAGAAATTTTATAAACATATCCCTTGGAGTGGTAAATTGAGACCTAGGAGTTTAATAGCCGCAGGTTCAGGTTTCTGGATGTATTCTCCAGATTTTCAATCTTCCGATGAATCAACATTCGGTCTCCAGAAATTTGAGCCTGTTGCTCGGTTATTTTAGTCATCTGCGCTTCCAATTCAGTTTGCTTAACTAGAGCACCTTCCATCTTTTCTTTAAGAGATTTTATTTAGGTGGAATTATTCAAAGATATAGAGATAAAGGAAGTAATATGAATGTTTTAAATAAATAAATATTGCCTTGAATAGCTATTGTCAGAGGAAGTGGTATAGAAGATTTTATAAATAAATAAAGAATTGGAAGTGCTACCCAGAGAAGTGGCTGTATATAAGCCACACAGAAAGTACTATACCCACAAAGCAGAGGACCAGAAGTAACAGTGAAATGGAATTTTCTATCTGTTGTCTATCAAACATATAAACGGCGAGTGACCGACTCACTCGCAAATGCGCAGTAGAGACTTCCCTCTCTGTCCCGCCCCCGCGTCAATACGTGATGACGAGGGCGGGACAGAGAGGGAAACTGCGCTGCCGAGGTTGATACCGCTCCCCCCCACCACCCGCCCACCCGAGGTCGCCGCTACCGTTACCCCCCCCCCGGCCCGGGCCCTCTCTCCGCTACTAAACTTACACATCCATTCGCCGGAACGCAGCACTCACATCAGCTGAGCTGCCGTAGGCCTTCCTTCCCTGCCTGTGTCCCGCCCTCGCTGATGTTACGTCACAGGAGGGCGGGACACAGGCAGAGAAGGAAGGGCCGACGGCAGCTCAGCTGATGTGCGTGCTGCGTTCCGGCGAATGGATGTGTAAGTTTAGTAGCGGAGAGAGAGAGAGAGAGGGCCCGGGCCGGGTGGAGGGATGGCAGCAACTCCGGGGGGGGGGGGGGGGGGAACGGTAGTGGTGGCGACCTCGTGGGGAGGGAGGGAGGGGGGAAGGAAGGAAAACCCCAATACCAGCCCGTTTTTACGGGCTCAACGGCTAGTTATTTATAAATAGTAGTCTGTGATTTGTTGCAGGTAGCACAAATGTGATAGACCAGCATTGGGAAGTTGTTTATGGACTCATGAACAGCACATGCTGTCCTAAAGGACAAGTCCATAGACCGCTATTAAATGGACTTGGAAAAATTCCGCATTTTTAGGTATAACTTGTCTGGAATGTTTTTACGTTTAGGGAGCGTGCCAGGTGCCCTTGACCTGGATTGGCCACTGTCGGTGACAGGATGCTGGGCTAGATGGACCTTTGGTCTTTCCCAGTATGGCACTACTTATGTCTTATTCAGCATAGTGTTCAGTCAACAAAGGGGTCCTTTTACTAAGCTGCAGCAAAAGGGGCATCAGTGCATGTTTTTGATGCACACTGAGGCCCCCTTTTACTGTAGTGGGTAAAAGGCTGGTTTTCTTAAAAGAAATGGCTGTGCAGCAAGTGAAGCACTTGCCATGCGGCCATTTTGGGCGAGCATTTAATGCCACCATTGAGATGGAGGTATGGGCTCCCGCGATAACTCAGCTACTGGGCAGGATGCAGCATTGCCTGATTAACGCCAGGTAAACACCAGTGCTACAAAAATAAAAATATTTTTGTAGCGCTGGAAATGGCATGCGCTGGGGATGGGGGTGGGGGTGCACTGCTGCAGGAGCCCTGTGGTACTTCCAGTTTAGCAAGCAGTAAGCTCGCGTTGGGCTTACCACCGCTTAGTAAAAGACCCCCAAAGTGTCTCTGGTTGAGATATTGTTTAAATTATTATCCTGCTTTTCCATAATTAAACAGTGTTATTTAAAGCTCCAGGTCAAAGTACTTAAGTAAAAGTAAAAATAAATGTATATTTTAATACTTAAGTAAGAATAAAAAGTACAATGAAGACACATTAAAAAATGTACTTAAGCAAAAGTAAATAAGTTATTGCCTAATATAATACTTTTTGAGTAAAAACTAAAAGTAACACAAGTACAATGAATGCAACTATTAACAACATTTTTATCCCAACACCTTTATTGCTCTACAATTCAATGCACTTTGCTTTTAGTAAAAGTAAATGTTTGAAAATGACTGTCACTCACGTGAGTGTGCTTGTGAGCCATTAATCCAGCACAGCTAAAAATGTTTAACAACTACAGTAGCAGAAAGTGAATTGTTCAATTTGATAAAAAGTTCCTTCAAATTAGGCCAGTTTGCAATATTACCGATGTCTTCTGACTGGGTTTGCAGGTTATGATCAAGGGAATCTCTGAAACACGTGACTTCCATATAGCAAAGAGTACTTTATCATCATTATTGCCATTATCATCTGCATTAGAATTAGTGCTGTCTAATTCATCACTTGCATCTTCATATTTATCTTCATTATCATAATCATGCTGTCCAATTACAAAGAAGGCTTTCACAAGGTTGGAATCATTGTCAGTTGTTCTACAATTTTTCATCTGATGGCAAACTCTGTTTGAATATCTTCGAGAATTGATGCAGGAACATCAAATGTATGGGAACCCTCCAGTCTTAAGGCCAGACAAGCAGACTTTCTTCCTTAAGAATTATCAATCCAGTGGACAGTTACCCCAATGTAAAATTTCCCATTAGATGATGAGCAATCCATTGTTGTAGAGACATATGTCCAGTGCTTTTTTTGTGCCGGTATGTGCCGGTATGGCGTACCGGCACCTTTTTTCCTGAGGGCCGGCAGCTCCCCTACTTGTTACAGATGGACCAACAATAAAGAACAACAACGTGGATGCAGCAGCTCACAGGTTTGCTTGCTGTATTTTGAGTGAACGGCGACGGCTGAGCGGGGGAGTGGAAACAGGGATTAATTAAATGTCTTCTTTACTTACAGTGGACTAGATAGGCTCACTTCCACTCCACTCTCTATTTACCGAAATCGCAGCGGTGAACCGGCGGGTGGCGGCAGCAGTAAAGGCAACAAGCAGGCAGACTCACCTCCGTCCTTTGCTTCCCTGCCCTCTCAACGTCCCGCCTTCCTCTAATGTCATTTCCTTTCCGCGAGGGCGAACCTGTGAGCTGCTGCATCCACGTTGTCGTTCTTTATTGTCGGTCCATCTGTAATAAGTCTAACATTGTTTTTGTTGGATAGGCAGTGCCTTATGAGGTGGAGGAGAAAAAACATAATTGAACATCACTAAAACAACTTCAAAAATTATTGTAGCTAGTAGAAACAGCAATTATAAATTCTGTAGTTTGTGCTCATTTTCCTTCACTGTGCTTCTAAACAATTCAGATGGCCAGATGTCAGTGAGAATATTCTGTTTCCTGATGGGTTCATCTTAACTGGTTGTAATCTGCCTTGGGAAGCCTGGTGTTTATAAAGACTATGGAATATATTAAATTAAATGGCAGTAGAATTAAACTCTCCTTTCATTGGGGCACACAGAATCACATCTTCATCTGTTTTGTAGAAGTTTACCCTGGACATGGATGGGAGGGGAAGACAGGGGAGAGAGGAGAATCATTCTGGACATGGATTGGATGGGATGGGAGGGGAGGGCAGGGAAGAGAGAATTGCTGGACATGGCTAGGAGGGGAAGGAAGGGGAGAGAGGAGAATCGCTGGACAAGGATGGGAGGGCAGGGGAGAGGAGAATCGCTGGACATGGATGAGAGGGGAGGGCAGGGGAGAGAGGAGACATACTGGACATGGATGGGAGGGGAGGTCAGCGAAGAGAGATTCGCTGGGCATGGATAGAAGGGCAGGGCATGGGAGAGAAGAGAATTGTTGGACATGGATGAGAGGGGAGGGAAGGTGAGAGAGGAGAATCGCTGGACATGGATGGCAGGGGAGGACAGGGGATAGAGGAGAATCACTGGACATGGGAGGGCAGGGGAGAGAGGAGACATGCTGGACATGGATGGAGGGGAGGGAAGACAGGAAGGAGATGCACGTGGATGGGAGGAGATAGAGGAGAAATGTTGGAAATGGATGGAGAGGAGAGCAGCAGATAGAGGAGAATTGCTGGACATGGATGGATAGAGGGGTTGGTGGGGAGAGAGGAGAAATGCTGGAGACTGATGGAGGGAAGGAGAGAGGAGAAGTGCTGGACATGGATTGAGGGGAGGAAAGAAAAAAGAAGATGCACATGGATGGAGATAAGGGAATGGGAAGAGAGGAGAAAAACTGCACATGGATGGAGAAAATAGGCAAAAGCTGGATCCACGTTATACCTCCTCCAGTCAATTCCACGGAGGAGGACCCAGCTTCTACTTATGAATGTAGGGCAAGAAATGAAGAAGAAAGGAGGAAAGTAAAGAAATAAATGGAAAGGAAGCCCTGGAAACGGAATTAAGATAACAGAAAGAGAGCAGCAGAATCAGAGACTGGGACCAATATGGATAGAAAAACAAAGTCACCAAAGGTAGAAAAAAATCATTTTATTTTCATTTTAGTGTTGAGAATTTACATCTGCTGTCTTATTTTGCACTGGGTATACTGGAGCTGTAACAGCTTACAGAAATTATTTATAATGAAAAAAAATCACTAGTTATTTTTTTTCTCCTATACTAGTATAATATTTTCAATGATGCCTGTTTATATGCGCCATGGCTGGTATAAGGGGTGTGGCTAATGTGGGTGTGGCTATCATAGGGGAGAGCCATATGTGGTGACCACGCCCATAATGAGTACCGGCACCTTTTTTTCTACAAAAAAAGCACTGCATTTGTCTGTTCACCAAGAATTGCTACCAGCTTCAATTTCATCGCCACTTTAAAGTGACCAAACCAGTAACCAGTTCAACAAACAAAGGCAACTCCACTGTTTTTATAGGTTATATTCACTGAACAGCAGAATTTAAAATGAGATGATCCACTGTTTGTGTGACAAAGTTTGCAATAGCGAAATCTAGTTCCCAGTTTTGCTATTCCATTGGTTTACTGAGGAATTGTCATTTACATCTCCCTTCCACTTTTATTTTTTTACTTTTCATTGCAAGCATCAGATGTAACTGAGTAAAATTAGTAAAAATTGGCAAAATTATTACTTAAGTAAAAGTAGCAAATGTTAGCCTGTACTTCTTTACAAGTAAAAGTAACAAAACTTTTACTTAAGTACAGTGACTAGTTACGTTTAATTAGTTACGATACAGCACTGAATTTAAATAGGTTGCTGTGGTAATCTAGTAACTATTAGCATGATATTCAAATTAAATGTTATGTTCACTGGTGGCCAGCAAACATCTATTGCTGGTGGCCATGTCTATTCAAAACTTACATGGATAGTATAAGGCCAAAAATATTACTGAATGGGCAGATATGATCCATATAGATAGGGGCTGGGTTTGGGCATGGTGAGAGCCAGCTAAAAAAATTATTCAGATAATGGTGACATGCCATCACTATCTGGTTAACATACGTTTAGTTTAGACATATCAATTAGCTGGTCTACACTAAGGACTAGATTCTATAAATGGCACTTAAAAATTGGCACTGAAAAAAAATAATGCTTAGTGCTTTTCTATAAACCATGCTTACAGTTAGTTGCAGTTTATGGAATAGCATTAAACACTGGGAACCATAACTACATTTAGGCACGAACATTTACTCCAATGAAAACCTGGTGTCAGTCCCTGTTACACTCTGTTACACTCAAACCTGGCTGCTCCTGGTGGCGGCCATCTTGGAAGGTTCAGTTGAGGGGCGGCCATCTTGAGAGGTGCATTTGATCAGTTCCTGAAGGACGGCCATCTTGAGTAGAGCATCTACATCGGTTCCTGAGGGGCAGCCATCTTGAGAGGCTTATTCCTATGAGCATGCCCAATGAGGTTCCTTGCCCATCAGCTGTGGCAGGGATCTCCTGATGAGAGGCCTATTTACGAACTGAACACGGTCATCACTTTGCTTCGGCTTCTATCGTTGTAGAGGTCTGGTGCGTGTTCTGAGCATTCTGCTGTCTTCTCCCGGCTTGGCTTTGACTTCTGGATTAGACCTGACATTCTCTGCTTTGCTGCCAGCCCTGACTTCTGGATTGGACCTGACATTCTCTGCTTTGCTGCCTGCCCTGATTCTCGGTTTGGACTTGATACTGTTTACTTGCTGCCTGGCTTGGCTAGCGGCCGTCCGACCCTGCTCATATCCTGAAGTCCTGGTGGCCACCCGCACCTGGGAGCACAACTCCTGGGGAACGGTGGTCGTCCCCAGGTGACGCTAGGGGTTATCCGGCTGCCTGACTGAGTGCGGCCTTCTTTTTCACCATGCTCTGTCGAGGCACAAGGGCTCACTACCAGTTCCGTAATAGTTCCCACGTATAAATTAGGTGTAGATCCCTCTAATTCTATAACAGTGCACATACATTTTAGGAACGCCCCTGACCTACCCATGCTCCTCCCATGGTAATGCCCCCTTTTTGGATCAGCACACTAGGATTTACACGCACCCCTTTATAGAATACATCTAAAAGATGCACACCTCTTTAAAGAATACATCTAAAAGATGTGCATGTAAATTCTAACTATTGCCAATTAGTGTCGATAATTGCTTGTTATTGGCTCGTTATTCAATTTAGTTGCATGTGCAAATTGGATGCACATTCAAATTTGCACACGCAACTCAAAGCACCATATCTAGAATCTGGGAGTAAATGGATATTGCTGGTACAGTGATTGCATTATCCATATGCTCAGCACTGTTCCCTATATGGTGTGGCACTTCCTATGGGCTTCGTCGCATTTTCTGCGCCGTAATCACTATCGTGGCTTTGTAAAAGGAGCTCTAAGTTCCTGCATTAGCACTTAAATAATACAGTTACTGTGCCAGCTGAAAATCCAGTCCTATGAAAAAAAGAGTTAACCTTTGTCTTGCTGCTGTCCCTGAATTTTCAGCTCGATCACTAGATGGCAGATTTGCCTGGTTAATACTGTTTTAATGACATTTCATCTTGCTTCCAGCATTTGACCATAGATACTATTGGGCCAGATATTCAAAGACAATAGCTCTTGCTGATCCTGGTCCTGACCCCACAAACAAACTGTAAACATTACTGAAAGTAACCTGCCCCAATTCTCACTAGGAAAAAAAAGGGTTACATATGTATTTCTACATTTCCCTGAAAAATGCATTTCTAATCAAATTCAAAAATATTTTAAAAATAGATTTTAAGGACACAAATCAAAGTAAAATCCAGCACATATTACCAATTTCACTTGTACTTTAGAGACTCATCCTTCATGTCTTCCTTAACATTAAGAACTCCCTGACTTCTGCTATTTTAAATGTTGACAGTGAAAGTGTTTTCTTCTTTATGATTATCATTGTTAATGGATCAGCCATCACAATGAATTCCCAATAAACAGTGAACAACACTTATCAAACAATCAGATTCAGGTTCAGAAAAAAATCTCTAAATAAAGCTTGCACTTTAAACCTAACAGGACAATTCTATAACTTGGCAGGTGCAGTTATGCGTGCGCATTAGTAGTCAACTGCACTACGTGCTATCATATAAGGTAGCAAGTTAGTGCTATAGCAAGGGGGCGTACACAGTGGTGTGCTGGAGCTGGCTCGCAAGAGCCGGTTGTTAAATTTTCTTCCGACTTGCGTGACGGTTGTTAAAAAGCGCGAGCCGGCTCTGGCTCTTCTCCCTCCCTCCGGATCCGGTCCCTCACCAACTCCTTGTCCTTCGAATTCTTCGGGGCAGGCAGTCTTGCCTGCCCGCTGCCAGCGCTGACTCTCCCCCGCTGCCGGTTTGCGCTTTAAAAATGGCCGCCGAGACTTCCAAAGGTGGCCTCGCGAGACTTCTGCTGAAGTCTCAGCGGCCATTTTGAAGCGCAATCCGGCAGCGGGGGAGAGTCAGCGCTAGCAGCGGGCAGGCAAGACTGCCTGCCCCGAAGAATTCGAAAGACAAGGAGTCGGTGAGGGACCGGATCCGGAGGGAGGGAGGAGAATTCGCTGAGCAACTCGGGAGGGGGTGGCAGGGGAAAGAAGGGAGTCGCTGGGCATGGGTGGATGGAGGGGAGAGAAGGGTCGCTGGGTATGGGTGCATGCAGGGCAGGGGAGAGGAGGGTCACTGCTGGACATGGGTGGATGGAGGGCAGGGAAAAGGAGGGTCACTGGGTATGGGTGCATGCAGGGCAGGGGAGAGGAGGGTCGCTGGGTATGGGTGCATGCAGGGCAGGGGAGAGGAGGGTCACTGGGCGTGGGTGGATGGAGGGCAGGGGAAAGGAGGGTCACTGGACATGGGTGGATGGAGGGCAGGGGAAAGGAGGGTCACTGGGTACGGGTGCATGTAGGGCAGGAGAGAGGAGGGTCACTGGGTATGGGTGCATGCAGGGTAGGGGGAGAGAAGGGTCGCTGGACATGGGTGGATGGAGGGCAGGGGAGAGAGAAGAAATGCTGGACATGGATGGAGGGGAGGGAAGAGTGAGGAAGGAGATGAGATGAGGAAAAAGGAAGAGAGGAGAAAAACTGCACATAGATGAAGAAAATAGGCAGAAGTTGAGGACCAGAAATGAAGAAGAAAGGAGGAAAGGAAAGAAATAAATGAAAAGGAAGCCCTGGAAACAGAGTTAAGAGGACAGATAGCAGCAGAATCGGATACTGGGCCAGCATGATCAGAAAAACAGTCACCAGACAACAAAGTAGAAAAAAAATCATTTTATTTTCATTATAGTGTTTGGAATATGTTCACTTTGAGAATCAGGTGCTCAACATTAAAAGTTTATATTTATTTACTTATTTATGGCATTTTATCACACATTAAACATGAATTAGATTGGAACCTGGGATCATTTAATTTTTTTTCCTGGAGTAATGCATTGCCACCCCCCCCAAGGCTCTCTCCCCGGCTATAGCCAGCTCTGCAATTTGGGGGGGGGGGCGCAGAGGTGGACGGGGGGTGCAGAGGGGGACGGAGGGGCGCAGAGGGGGACCGGGGAAAGAGCCTGTTGTTAAACATTTACCAGCACACCACTGGGCGTACGCATGAGTGGACCATGGATGTGTCACCAAATGACGCATGCAACCTACAGAGAGGCCCTTTTACTAAGCTAGGTAGACGGCTATGCACCCCCAACACATGTCAGTTTTGAATTACTACCCAGCTACCGCATTACCCTTGTGGTAATTTCATTTTTGATACGCGCTGGAAAATATTTTTATTTTCTGGTGCATGGGTGGTAATCAGCAAGTTACAGGCATAGACCATTACCATCCAGTTACCACATGAGACCTCACCACTAGGTCAATGGCTGGTGGTAAAATCTCAGACCCAAAATGGACGCACGGCAATTTCCATTTTGCCGCATGTCCATTTTTGGCAAAATTTTTTAAAAGGCATGTTTTACAGGTGCGCTGAAAAATGATTCTGCGTGCACCCAAAACACACGTCTACACTACCACAGGCCATTTTTCAGTGCGCCTTAGTAAAAGGGCCCCAGAATACTATCATTTACGTGTGTTACTTGCGTTGCATAGCATGCTTAGGCATGCCAACCTTAGGGGACCTTTTACAAAGGCATGTAGGCGCCTACACGCATCCAACATGTGTCAAATTGGCACTACCGCCCAGTTACTGCGTGCCCGGGTGGTAATTCCATTTTTGACATGTTTCCAAAACATGTGGTAGAAAATATTTTCTATTTTCTACCATGTAGCACTTACCCAGCATTAATCGGCATTTTACGCATGCTTACTGCCCGGTTAGCGCATGAGACCTTACCGCTAAGGACACACGCTAGTTTTAATTTTGCTGCACATCCATTTTCAGGCACATAAAAAATGCCTTTTTCCAGGTGCGCTAGAAAATGGACCCGCGCATGTTCAAAACACACATCTACGTCAGCACATGCCACTTTTAGGCGAGCCTTAGTAAAAGGGTCCCTATCCTGCTTATTTTCGAAGGAGAAGACCGGCCATCTTCTGACACAAATCGGCCAAATCGGTATAATCGAAAGCCAATTTAGGCCGGCTTCAACTGCTTTCCATCGCATGGCCGGCCAAAGTTAAAGGGGGCATTTTGGCAGGGTACGGAAGGCGGGACGGTGGCGTGGTTACGAGATGGCCGGCTTCAGCTGATAATGGAAAAAAGAAGGCCAGCTCTGACGAGCACTTGGCCGGCTTCACTTGGTCCATTTATTTTTAGGACCAAGCCTCAAAAAAGTGCCCCAACTGACCAGATGACCACCGGAGGGAATCGGGGATCACTTCCTCTTACTCCTCCAGTGGTCACCAACCCCCTCCCACCCCAAAAAATTTTTTTTAAACATTTTTGTGCCAGCCTCTATGCCAGCCTCAAATGTCATACCCAGTTCCATCACAGCAGTATGCAGGTCCCTGCAGCAGTTTTAGTGGGTTCTGCAGTGGACTTCAGGTAGGCGAACCCAGGCCCATCCCCCCCTACCTGTTACACTTGTGGTGGTAAATGTGAGCCCTCCAAAACCCACCCGAAACCCACTGTACCCACATCTAGGTGCCCCCCCTCACCCATAAGGGCTATGGTAGTGTTGTACAGTTGTGGGTAGTGGGTGTTGGGGGTTTTGGGGGGGCTCAGCACCCAAGGTAAGGGAGCTATGCATCTGGGAGCAATTTGTGAAGTCCACTGCAGTGCCCCCTAGGTTGCCCGGTTGGTGTCCTGGCATGTGAGGGGGACCACTGCACTATAAATGCTGGCTCCTCCCACAACCAAATGCATTGGATTTGCCCGGGTTTGGAATGGCGGTGATCTCTAACGCCGGTCATCTCTAATGCCAGCCCAAATATTGAGATTTGGCCGGCCCCGATCAAATTATCAAAACGAAAGATGGCCGGCCATCTTGTTTCAATAATACGGTCAGGTATACCACTTTCCGGGGCTGGCCTTAGAGATGGCCGCTCATATAGATGGCCGGCCCCTTTCAATTATGCCCCTCCACGTTAGCCATTAACTTGGCATAAGTGGTTGCACCTAAAGTTCAGTACAGAAAAATGGCTTTATGCTAGTATTCTATAACAGCTTAGATGGGCCCAGATGCCGTTACAGAATAGGTGTTCAGTGCACACCATTGTGGCACACACATTGAGGCACCAAGTTATAGAATTGCTCTCTAAACATTCTTTTTAAAACAGTGTGGTTCCTCCCCATCCCCACCCCATTTTTCCTCCTATCTCCTGAGTTCTCCTGTTCTATCCCTGTTGTTTCTGGCTATCAGTTTAATTAGAGTTCTTTTCTGGCAGTGTTTTAGTCTGAAACTGCATTATAGTGGCAACACTGATAGGCAGTATAGTAAATACCTAACAAATAATAAACAATTGCAACAATAGCCAGTGTTGGGTATGACTTCAAATCAAGTGACTTGAAATTATGATTTAAAATCATTTTGTATGACTTTTTTATTTTAAATCACTTTTACCCTTGATTTTAGATTTGAAATCACATATTCAAGTGATTTTGCATTTTTTTATGGTTATACAATCAAAAATCATTTGCTGATGGAAGCTTCAGGATCATCTTCACTGAGTGCTGCCCAATCACTTGTTCCCTGCTAGAGCAGAAATCTAAAATAGTGATGACTGACCCCAGATTTTACTTTGTCACTCATGTGACTCCTTTGCCTTGACCCCCTTCCAGCAATCTCTACACTTATTCTTTCATATTGTCTCCATTCCATTCACTCATGTACCCTTCTACCTGTCTCCATGCACTGTGAAGCTGCAAATGACACAGTCAGAAGCTATAGGAGAGATGATGGAGCAATTGGCCAGCAGAGGTGTACATGTTAGTTTCCAGTCTTCTTGACATGAAGGAAGTGTAGCTAGTGGCTTAGATTTAGAAAACATTTTGAGGGGTTGGGGCAGTTTGGGAGCAGTGGCATAGTCTCAGGGCGATCAGTTGATATTGCAGTATGTAGTGGAATGCATGTGCTCACTTAGCACTATTGAGAAAAAGTCATGTGTAGACATGATAGCAGGTTTAGCTCCTAACAGAACTGTAATGAGTTAAAAGACACTGTAGGGGGCATACTGTGACTGCTGAAAACAATATGATTAGTAATCTTAAGCAGCAGCTAGTAGATGCTGATTATTTATACACAACCGCTGACATCTGGACCATCATATTGGCGACTTAAAGGAAACTGTATGTTTCATGCCATTGCAAGAATTGTCAGTAGTGCTCATGACAAGTGTGAGGGAATGAGTGGTATAGCGGCAGGTGTCCCTAAGAACACTCTTTCACTGAGGTTGCAGTTTAGCCACCTTACGGCAAGTGACTCTACACCTGCCATGTAAGAGGGGTGGGGCTCAGGCAAGGAGGTGGCTAAATTCCCTGAGCCAGGGAGGTCCCAAAGTAAGAGGCTTCCCAGGGTGGGACCTCAAGGCAAGACG
The DNA here is from genome assembly GCF_901765095.1 of Microcaecilia unicolor. Lineage (NCBI taxonomy): Eukaryota > Metazoa > Chordata > Amphibia > Gymnophiona > Siphonopidae > Microcaecilia > Microcaecilia unicolor. The sequence goes on along the minus strand of NC_044035.1, from coordinate 172,497,545 downwards.
TCTCTGGAAGGGAAGACTCTGAGAATAAGGATCCTTCTAGCATTTTCTGTTGGGTGCAGTACTTGGGGAAGGCCTGGGGAACTGGAGTGGCCTTCAATGAATGTTGTTACCCTAAGTTTGTGTGAAGAAGAGGTCCCAGTAAGGTAAGAGAAATTACTTGGAACCTAAATAAAGAGACTCTGATATGTGACCATTTAACCTTTGAAAGCTGTGTCTGGGACAAGCTACCAGGACCTTGATTCATGAGGGGAAACAGTATACAGTGAAGGGTGGACAGATTACAAGGATTGTATTTGAGAGACTTTATTGAGGGTGCAGAACCTGTGAAGAAACAAGCCAGTTTATTTTCCCTTTGTACAGAAGTAAAATTTCCCTTTTGACCTTTTCACTACCCACTGTCTGTGTTTTATGAGGAGTCCAAGCCTTCTGGTCACTAATGTGATCATAAGAAGTTTGACCTAGATATAAGTAAAATTATGAGTACAGTTACAATGCAAGCAACTTTAAAAAGGTATTTAAAGAGTAGATGAAGGTACATTCCGATTCTGATGATGGTTGTGATAAAGATGTCAGTGATACTGAGCAACTATCTCTGATTGACGTCAGTGGGATACTAAACATGCCTGCTGTAAGCAGTGTTAGCACTAGCGGCTGAGCTGATGTTAGCATGTTGCTGCGGCTGCCTCTTTCCTGATCTTCATCGCCTTTGCTGCCCTGGCTTGGAGGGTCCCGACAGTTGGAGCTGCGGAGGAGGACTGTTCGATTCTCCATTTTGAAATCTGCACCATTGGTCTTCAGTTTTCATCGGCTTCTGGTGATCGTTGCCTCTCTCCTGGCCGCCTGCTGTTGCTGCTCTCCCAGTGCTTGTCCGAGGATTGTCTTGCCAGAACTTGCTCCAGCCCTCTATCTAATCTGGATCTCCATTGTTCCCCTTGGTCCGCCAGGACTTTCGCCGTTCATCTTTGCCTCCCTTACCTTTCCCTTCTTATCTTATCTTATCCTCCTATCTTGTTTTCCCGCTCTTACTACTGAAATGTAACTGTATTGTATTTATTTACTTGGTTCTTTGTAAGACGCTTTGGGGCTGCAACACTGTGGCAAAAGGCGGGGTATAAATGTACTGAAATAAATAAATACAGCTACCAAGACATGTCAGGTATGTGTGTCATACGTTGAACCTTGTAGCAACAACAGATGCTGATCCAACAAAAGTTAGTAACCAGTAGTTCAGTCATTTGTTTTACATTACATTTGGAAAATGTCAAGCATTATGGAAAGCTGCAATTTGAAGCACTAAATCATCAGACACAATATCTGATATTTGTGCAGGTGAATCAATCATTGTACTGTGCCCAGCTAAATGGAATTCAATGTATAATGCAGTAGCAAGATTGCTTAAGTTGAGTGATAAGCTAGCCAAAATTTGTGAAAAGCTGGGACTGCCAAAAGTAGTCATGTAAAGTTGGAATTTTTGAAAGAATATGGAAAAGCTATGGAACCACTAGCACACCGTTTAGATGGAGACCATGAATGTTTCTATGGCGTGAAATTAGCTTTTGGCAATTTTCAGTATTGTACTCTACTAGTAAAAGCATGGAAATGGAACTCGATTCAAGCATTTGTTAGCTTTTGATCCAAATGACACGACTGATGCAACCATAAGAGATGCCATCCTTGCTGCTATTTGTGTTCCCCAGCACGAACTGAAATGGGTTCCTCCATAAAAAAAAGTGTTAACTTTTGTTAACACTGTTGGAAGGGCTAACAGATCAGACAGCCTGTCCGTGAGTCAGTCCACAGAAAGACTGCATAATGATGACTATGGTTACGGTGAGCCAGCAGCAGAAGAGACCAGTGCAACTCCAAATTCATCAGTTATTATTAAACTGCAGGCTAAGTTCTTCAGTTGATAGTCTGCATTCATTTCCTGCTATAAAGAAACTTTTCATTAGAGTTAATACAATGCTCCTTTCATCAGCTCCAGTGGAACGACTGTTTGGTGTGGCTGGGCAGATAGAAACTCCACATCATAACAGACCACATGCTTGAAAAACTTCTACTATTGAAACAAAACAAACTTTAAAACAATTTATTTGTTACTAGCCGTTAAGCCCGTAACAACGGGCTAGTTTTTTGTTTTCCTATGCCCCGCCACCAGACCTGCTCTCTCCCCTGCCCTCCCCCCAGTGTGTTTCCCTCAGTTCCGCCCCCTCCTTCCCTCCCTGCTCCCTCCTCCTCCAATTTCCACGCCCATGACCAAGTCCTCCTCCCTATTGGGCTGCACTGCTGGTGGAGGTGGGGCTTGGACTTCTACACTCATAGCGCATTTGCAAGTGAGTCGGTCACTTGCCGTTTATATGTTTGATATTTCAAAAGACTCCAATTTTCGGTTTAAAATCAGTTGTTCACTAATTTTGATTTAAAATCACAACTGGCTTACTAATTTTGATTTCAAATTTATTTTATACTTAGTGATTTTGATTCTGATTTGAAATCTATGTCAAAATGAATTTAGCCAACACTGTTAATAACTTATCCATTTCATCAACTAATGGCTTGATTTTCATTGCCTTTCTTAATTATGCAACTTCTTGAACTTTTCTACATTTCACTAAATCCAGCAGCAATTTCACTTATCCCATATACAAATTGAATGACCAAGAGTACCACACATCTAACTGGTAGAATTGCCTTCTTCCAATTAAAAACAACGTCAGCTCTTGCCACTATAAAGCACAGCAAAATAAAGAGGGGCTTTTTTTTTTACCTTCTATACACTCTAGATTCTCCTTCATTCATAACCAGTCACATTCACTCAAACACTTGTCCACCCTCTGACCTCATAAGAAAACCTTCCATTCTGATTATTTAAGACAGCCCTGCAGATATAAGGTGTGCCATTTGTGAATGAAGCGATGACATAACTTTTGTAAGGATCCCATTGGGACCCTCAGTAGCCCAGTACACACCTGGTGGCAGACCACTTTAGTGTAATGAGGAAGTGTAAACTATTCTGCTACAGCATCTCCATCTGAAATAGTTGCATTAGTTCTTCCTAAATCTATATATGACAGGCATCCTAGGTCATGTATTCAAAGAAATCATTAATTCAATCACAAAATCAACTGGGATTCTATGTGACCATGTTTGATTCCTAAGGGCATTTTCCACTCCTTGTATCACTTTCTGCTGAGAGATAGTAGTATACAATACCACAATATCCATGGATACCACCAAATATTTTCTGGTATATTAATAGAGATTTATTATTGTTACCATCAAATCAAGATACAAAGGATGTATTGACTTGTGTCTTACTATTTTCTACCGAAGTGGATAGTTCCATCCATATATAAATATTGGCCCATTCTTTCTGTGCATGCAGTACTACTCAGTGATTAATGATAGCCTACCATAGATTTAGGAACATTGAAGTATACTTAGGAGCTAAAAGAGAGACTATATCAGTTGAGTCCTTGACTGTGGATCATCAATCGTGTAGTGATTATCAATGGTGCCACATTACAATTAGTGGAGTTCACTAACAATCCTCACATAGAGAGCAAGCAATCTATCAGCACCATCAGACTGACTGCAAGACAAGCTTTGTAATTTATGCTATTGTCTGTCCTTGTCAATTGATATATACAGGATGCACTAACAGATGTATAAAAATTAGATTGACAGAACACAAAACAATTGTAACAGAGACTAATGCAACTCCATTAGTTGAACATTGGAAACAGTATATTCATTCTATCAAGGATATTCAATGGACAATTATTGACTGTGTGCTGAATATGGTATAAGAGGATTGGCATCATTGTTTGAATTACAAGGAACAATGGTGGATTTTCAAATTAAATACTGTGTACCCTAAGGAGTTGAATGTTTCCATTGATTGGTTGATTCATATGGGCATCATAGTGACATATTTATTTACTTATTTGGATTTTGCTCATGCTTTTTTCAGTAGTAGCTCAAGGTGAGTTACATTCAAGTACACTGAGTATTTCTCTGTCCCTGGAGGGCTCACAATCTAGTTTTCTGCCTGAGACAATGGAGACTTAATTGACTTGCCCAAGGTAGCAGGGAGCAGCAGTGGGATTTAAACCAGTCACCTCTGGATGTCAAGACTGGTGCTCTAACTACTAGGCTACTCCTCCACTCCACAAAGGAGTATTGGTCTTTTAAAAATCTGCTACCATATTTCTTTTGCAGCCATCTTGGAAGAATGTAAGGAGACTTGATGGTGACCATGTTAAAGATTTATTCCACGTCCTGAAACAGTGAACCGAAATATGTGTAACCCCCTTATGTAGTATACCCTAGGCAGCTGCCTAGCACACACCCAGGAAGCATAAGTTCTTAATTATTGTTTGCAGCATTAGAGCCAGGACTAGGATTACTCTAGAAGGCTGAGCATGCCATGCACCAGACTTTTTAAATTCACTCAGCACAAGGATCCAAACCACGTGTGGTCTCTTGCATTCGAAACAAAACTTTACTGTCCTTCAACTGATTAAGGCACACCATTCTTCCTCTGTAAACAAATGGCCAACTATATACATAGTTCATCTCCTTTCCCCTCCAACAGCATACAATTTTATAACTTCCATTTTACTTCCATAACCTACTCACCAGGTTGGTGAGGATCAAGCTGTTCAGGGTTCCTTATTTGGTGTTGTGTAAATACAGGATATCTTTAAGATTATCAGTATTATATTCAAGGATGATAAACATTTACTTATAAGTGGGTCAGCTGATGATAGACTCAGTGACTCCTGCTTAAAGCCCTTCTGTTTCCATACAGTATACCTTGGAACACAGGCTGTTTGTTATCAGCATTAATTACTTTTTGCTATAGATGGTACCTGCTCCAGGATGATAAGAACAGGGTGCCTAGCTGACAGAGGCAGACAATCCTTGAGTGTTCCCCTCTCTCTCTCTCCTCAGGGCATTAAAGGGTGCAGAGGTTTCCCATATCTCTGCACTGCTGTAGGTCCTGATACTTGTCCTCCTGCCTTTATATGATCATGCTCATAAGCATATAAGCACATAAGTACCGCCATACTGGGAAAAGACCTAGGGTCCACCAAGCCCAGCATCCTGTCTCCGACAGCGGCTTCAAGAACCGGACAAAACCCATTATAAAAAAATTAATTTTTAATAATGTTCAATGGACTTTTCCCTCAGGAATCTGTCCAAACCCCCTTTAAACTCCGTAAGGCCAGCTGCTGTCACTACATTTCCTGGCAACGAGTTCCAGAGTCCAACTACACGCTGAGTAAAGAAAAACTTTCTCCTGTTTGTTTTAAATCTACCATATTCTAGCTTCATCTTGTGTCCCCTGGTTCTATTGTTGTTTGAAAGTGTAAACAAATGCTTCACATCTGTCCGCTCTACTCCGCTCATTATCTTTTAGACTTCTATCATATTACCCCTCAGCCACCTTTTCTCCAAGCTGAAGAGCCCTAACCTTCTCAGCCTTTCCTCATAGCAAAGTCGTTCCATCCCTTTTATCATTTTTGTCACCCTTCTCTGCACCTTCTCCAATTCCTTTATATCTTTTTTGAGATGTGGCGACCAGAATTGGACACAATATTCGAGGTGCGGTCGCACCATGGAGCGATATAATGGCATTATAACATCCTTGTGTTTGTTTTCCTTCCCATTCCTAATATTTATTTATTTATTACATTTGTACCCCACGCTTTCCCGCTCATCGCAGGCTCAGTGCGGCTTACATAGTAACAAGAGAATACAATCTGTAGTATCAGAATCAACAAAGGAGGTATGTGATAGGACAAATGAGCAAGGAGTAAATGGGATAAAAGAGCTATGAGAGAAAGGATATGGATAGGTAAGAAGGTGGAACGATAAAGGAGAAGTTGGGGAAGAGCATTGTATAATTATGGTTCAGCCAGAGACCCCCCCACTGGAATGGTGGCGGGCCCAGTCATAGAGCTCAGGCCATTACAGACCTTGGCTGAGTCAGAAATCTGATGGCTGACATAACTGGGAGCTTACTGGAAAAGTATGGCCTAGTTTGTAGCCCAGATTGAAGCCTAAATAAGCTAAAGTAGGAAAAGTTAGGTCAATAGATATGGAAACAAAATGGAGGATTTCAGCACAAAATGGAAGCTGTATCTGTTACAAAGTGGAATTTTCTCTAATGTAAGTTAGAAAAACAACAAGTTGAGAAATGAGACTTTCCTGTGAGCAGGATTGTGGTCAGCCATGGTGTGAGAAAGGAAAGGTGTAGCTGGATGCAGGGTCTTGCTTAAGATTTGTGGTCAAGCGAGCTAAAGACAAAACCATGTTAGCAAGATAGAAGCTACTCATTAGCATGAGCCAATCAGTGACAACCATGACATTAGCATAGATCCAATCAGGTATATCTACTGTCATATTATCCATATCCTGAGGGCACCTATAAAAATCAGGGTATTTCCTGGTTTAAGCTAGAGAGAAGGGTTGCCACTCTCTCTCTCCAAGGGAAACCAATGTGTCCAGCAGAATTGACAAATTACCTAATTGCTTTCCCTTGTAAAACCTTTAATTGGTAAGAGAAATTATAAAAGATTAGGAATTAATTAACACCTGTTTGCAGCTGGATTATTATATTCCTATAATTAATTGATTGTACGTGCCTGTTGTCAATCACTGATTTGACTTGTACCTTGGCAAATAAACTCCTCATTCCAAATGATGATTTGTAGGCTTCACTTAATGATGAAAGGCTGTAAGTATAAATGCTTTTGCTGTATCAGGCTATCTTTCGCTGCATTGTATGACTTGTAATCTAAATCCAGTTTGTCATAAGGCTGGTATCTTTTCCTTAGACCTAACATCTCTCTTAGTGGCAATTCCTTTTAGAACTTCATAACTCCTTGATTACCCCAGTACTAGTGCTATTTAGAGATGGAGTCAGATTTAAGGTCACTCCAGCCTTCTTGGGGGTCTCTGGACCCCTAAATTTACAACATTGGTGACCCAGCGTTCGATTTAAGCACGCCACCAGAATTTTTGTCAAAGTGGGGGTTGATTATAGATCTTGACTAAAATTCTGTTGTTTTATCTTCCAATTGAATGTTGCCCTTACTTACATAATTTTTGGCTGAATTTATAAACTGCTGTTTTACTTTTGCTTTCTGGTCTCTTTCTGAAACTGTTTCTGAGACTTTCAGGAATAAGATGCTATATTTGGCAATCTAATCTGTTGCCCGGTTTCGTTAAAACTCAGAGACAGATTTTTTTTTTTTAATGCTGCAAGAGACAGACTGGTAGATCTTATCGTGTTCCACAATGTGGTTATAAAGTTTTAAAAGTTTGCTTCTTTTCCCTTAATAGAGGAGTTCTCAATACTAAATCTTATCTCTATTTCTCCTGCGTAGTCCCTTTTTTTTAGATACTTCCTGAGAACACTTCCTCTGTTGCTACAGGGTTTTTTTGCTGCGACATTTTTTCACTTCCCCTTTTCTGCCTTGGGCGGTTCCCTCCCCATATCTAGTAGGCATCTCCGTGACTTTTTCAGTGAGCCTGTCACTGCTGCTAGTCTGGGAAGCTTTTCTGCAGCCCTATGTTGCCTAACTTAATTTCTAAACTTTTTTTTGTTGCACTCCTGTAGAAACTGTTTCTAAGATGCTCATTATTGCTTGGCAACAGTTTCCGCTACTTGTTTCCTGTTTCACTGAATCTATTGGCAGTCTGTCAGCCTGAACTTCTGAAGTTGTTTCTTTTTTATTTATTTATTTATTTATACAGTTTTATCATACATAATAAATCCTTATGAGTGATAATACACAAAACAACAATTTATAAACAAAAGGAAATATTCTAATGGTCACAATAATATATTCTACTATCGATCACAAATAAGGTAATGATCCAAGATTTATAGTAAATTTCAAACACTTAAATATAAAGCATAATCACCAAATAGATAAATCAAAAGAGCAAGTTACGTCTCAAGTGGCAGACTCTTAGCTGCCTTACAGTGGTGCATGCGGGACTAAACTTTAACATTTACCACTTCTCTGCTTAACAGAAATTCCTCCAACTGTTTTGGGTCATAGAATTGGTATTGCCTAGATTGAAATTTTATTCTACATATACATGGGTATCTCAAAACAAAATCTGCCCCTATTGCTATTAATCTGGGACGTAGAGTCAAAAATTTCCTACGCCTTTGTTGAGTGTCCCTAGCCAAATCAGGGAATACCCTAACCTTTGATCCCATAAACAGAGAATCCAAATGTCTGAGGGAAAGTTTAAGGACTGCATCTCTGTCTATTTCCAATGCAAATGTCACCAAAAGTGTAGTTCTTTGGGTTATGACCTCTAAGGAAGACTCAAGAAATGCCTTAAGATCCATTACACCTTGTTGCTGTTGATTCTCAGATGATTTCACATCCATTTGTATGTAATAAGCTCTTGTTATAGGTGGTAAGGAATTTTCCGGCATTCCCAGAATCTCCATTAAATATTTTCTGATCATTTGGATTGGCACTACCATAGGGGACCTAGGAAAATTTATAAAGCGCAAGGTCAGTCTTTTTGAATAATTCTCTAAATATTCCAAGCGTCTCAGGGTGAAGTTTTTATCTTTAATTAGAGTTTGTCCCACAAGATCAAGTTTCTCAACTTTTTCCGACATTCTTCTAACCTCGGTCGCTTGGGATTCACTAGTTTGAATTTGGTTTAGAGCAGTCTCAGATAGAACTTTAATCGTCTCCATATTTTTCAAAATCAAGTTTTGTAAGGCTGAGTGGGTAGATGAAGTTAAGTCCCACAGTGTCTCCAAAGTCACTACAGCTGGTTTTTCTACCCTTCCCATTGAAAAAACCGGTAGGGGGGCCTTGGCAGCCTGTTCCAGAGTACTCACAGTCTTTTCCAAGGCTTGAGCAGCTGTTAATCCTGGTTCAGCTTGCAATGTGGCTCCAGTTGTCCGCTCGTGCAGTCTCCCTTCCTGATCACCTGGTTCTCCTCTCGATACCATGGCCCCAGGACTTGCAACAATAGCTTCCCTTCCGGGTTGTGGGGGCGCTGCACGCTCGACGGGGCTCAGGGAAGCCCCGTCTCCACTGCTGTCTAGCGTTTGAGCGCTAGCACCGGCTAACGGAGTCGACGCCAACTCGGGACCAGACACAAGACGAAAATGATCCAGCGTTGTCTGGCGTGGCTGAGAGGTGCCGTCCGGTACAGAGGGAGCCTCCCGAACTTTGCCTCTTCTCTTGCCCATCACCGCGACGGGGAAGACGCTCACGCAAGTCCAAGCAAGGAGCTACTTCGAGGTGCGTCCGTTTAACTTGCTCTAACAGCCGCCATCTTGGATGTCCTCCCTGAAGTTGTTTCTTAAGATTAGAGATTTCAATTTGTTTCTACCTGGGGCTTTCTCCTACGTCCCTTACATTCTATTTTTCAAGTGGGTAGAGCCCATGTTCGGGATTGCATGAACAATTTGATGATTGCTTTTAACATTTAACCCTTAGCTGGTGATTGTTTTAGCAGTTTTTTCAGCAGGTGCCTAGCCGTCCTTCATATTAAAACTTTCTTCTCTTACTTACTCTCCTCCAGCACTGCTCCTCCCTTCCTTGATGGTTGCTCTGTCTCACAACTCTCACTCTAGTGGTTTTACACTTCTTTCCCTTGTTATCCCTTAATTCAGCTTAAATAAGACTTGCTCACCATGCTGTTACGGGGCTTTCAAATTTTTTTTTTTTTTTTTTTTGAATTATTTAACATTTTATTACAAGTTAAACACTTGTGAAAGAAAACACAGCTTAAGATAAAGAAAGACAAATGTTATTAACATATATAAGAAAAAAAAAAGATCAGCTTCCTTAGACCACTAATATTGAGGGGACGCAGCAGAATTAAGGAGTCATTTAGGTATAGTCTAAACAATTCAACAAAAGGCTTACATGTGATTACCCTCCCCAATTATCAATCTTTAACCCAACAAACTTACAACTTTTTCAAATCCAAAAATGCCCTTAATTGTTCAGGTGAATAAAACATGTACTTTACATCCAAATATCTAATCAAACATTTACACGGATAGGCTAAGAAGAAAGTGCCCCCCAAGTCCAAAACCTCCTTTTTCATAATCAAAAATTTTTTCCTTCTCTCTTGAGTGGACTTCGTGACATCTGGATATATCCAGATCCTATTTCTTCCAAAAGGAGTTTTTGATTGTTTAAAGTATAATCTCAAAACGGTATTGAGGTCCTGTTCAAAAACAAATATCACCAAAAGAGTGGCTCTCTCTTGGCAATTTTCTAGCGATTGTTCTAAAATGTCCGAGATATTATTCACATCAATATTCAAGTCCGGGCCTTCTCCATTACCTCCCGCAGTCACTGGGCTTTTAGGCAAATAGTAAATCTTGGATATAGGGGGAAATGCTTCTTGGGGAATTTTCAAGTTTTCCAAAAGATACCTTTTAAACATGTCAATCGGTAAGATCCCAGGAACTTTAGGAAAATTTAATATTCGAAGGTTCAGACGTCTATTATAATTCTCTATTTGTTCAATTTTTTTATGAAGAGCCAACTTATCTTTAGTAATTATATGATTAAAGTCTTGTATTTGCTTTACCTCAAGTTGTAATTGTTTAACTTGGGAAGACAAATCCTCTTTTACCACATCCACTTTTTTAACTAATTCCTCGAATTTTTGGTGCAAAGTAGATATCTCACCTGAAGATTTTTGAAGAGTTGAGTTCATACCAATGAGCATTTTCCAAATTTGTCCAAGATCTACCTCCTTTGGTGTTTCGGGGGCCTCAGGAAAACCATGGGCCTCTCCTTCCAGACACTGTTCCTGCAGCGATGAACCACCAACAGAAAGCGCCGACGCAGCACTTCCGGCAGCATACTTGCTTTCTTTCAGTGCGGCAGTAGAAGCTGGACAAGGAGGATTGTTGGAGGCTGAGGGAGGCGATAACGATGCCTCTAAACCCAGCGGGAAAACCGCTCCTTCGGCTTGTTCCGCAGCGGGTATGCTCAAACTTGGAAGGGAGGTACCGGTAAGGAAGCGGTCGAGCCTCTGTTGAACAGGGGAAGATGTTGAGGTAGGTTGGGGAACCGTCCTCACATTCCCTTTCCTCTTAGAATGGGGCATATTGAAAACGCGGTAATTGTAAATGTTCAGCACGGAGCTCGACAGCGTTCTCTCCACCGGAGTTCACAGCGCCATATTGCCACGCCCCCCCGATCCCTTGGGGCTTTCAAATTTTTTTTTGTGTCTCTCATGGACTACTTATTGATTGGTATGTTAAATCCATTTCTCTGCCAGCTTTTTACCCATCCTTAAGTTTAGCTCAGCCTTATACAACTGCTTACTCATTGGTTCGCTATGGTTGTCTGTCTACTTTTATATCCCGCCCACTTCCTCTTTTACAGTGTGTCATTTCTCTTTGAGACTTCAATGCTAGAATAGCAGTACTCACTTTTGTATTTAGATTTGTTGCCAAGCTGCAAAACTTTTTTTTTCTTTCCTTATTTATCATAAATAGTTTTCTTCTTTTACTATAGGTATAACTGCATGAATGAATTTATTTGTAGTGTTTGCCCTTGCATTGCAGGCTTCCTTACTGTCAGCTGTTCCATTCTAATGCTTTTGAGTTTCCCTCTCGTGGTTTGTTGAATAGAAAATATATTGTCTAGTGAATGATGAACGTGGAATTTTTCACATTTTTTGTTCTGGCTAATGTGTTCCAACTAATGGCTCCTTTATGGTTGAACCTTCCCCCATGAGCTTACATATGTTTTGTTTTGCTTTCGAATATTTATTTTCCTTTTCACTCTTTTTACTCTTTCCTGCTTTACTATTTCTGAAGTATGTTTCAGGGACTTCTCCTTAGGACATGTTATGCCCTTATTTTTCCTTTTACCGGTGTCACGCTAGAACCATTGGCTTTAATACCGATGCTTGAGGAATCGCTTACACCCACCTATGGGACTCATATCTGCCCCTTAGGTGGATGACGGTATAAATAGATTTTTAGAAATAGAGCAATATCCCACTTCATTCTCGAAGTGTGCTAGCTCCACAGCTTGACCTTCAGCCCTTGCATGAGTTAGCTTTGTTCTGATACACGCTGTGCTATAAGGGGATGCTCAATGCATTAGTTGTCATTCGGACAAGCTGACTAGGGCCTTTTAAATTTTTAGACGTATATTTAAGCATCTATTGAGGGGTTAGTGACAGTTTGGCGAGTGTATTCCCATTCTCCTAACCGGCGAAGACCCATTAGATCACTGCCCTTTGATTTTAGGGAACTTATTTTCGCCGTTCTCTGAAATCTTTCTGGGGTTTTAGCTTCCCCCACTTTTTGGGGTTTCATTATGGCGAGTGTAATCCCATGCCAAATTCATGGCGAGTGTAATCCCATGCTTAATTCGTGGCGAGTGTAATCCCATATCATGGCAAGTGTAATCCCATGCCAAATTCATGGCGAGTGTAGTCCCATGGTCAATTTCTATAGAAGCATACTCTGGAGGGCAGTATTTTTAGAGTAGGATACATATGTAGGCTGACACTAGGTATTTATTCACTTATACACCTACTCTTTAGGTACATTTCTGTTTGCAGTTTTTGTCTTTCTTTCTCCTAATGTCACTAGCGGTTAAAGCGTTGAGCTTTCCGCCAATTAGTAATTTTTATTTTAGGTCCCTATGTTGGAGTACATTAGCAGATGCGTGAGTATGATTGTGTTAGGTCTCTGCATATTCTACTATCAGGATAATCATTGCATGTTTTTGTGAACTGTTAGCACATTATCATTTCTAGGTCTCCCTGCTATCTCTGAAGCTGCCTTTTGGACCACTGACCTTATACCAGATTCTAGGTCTGGTCCAGCGGTTCTACCCTGCGCGCACAGAGACTGCGGTCTTGCACTGTTAATAGTCAGTCATGGATCAAGTAATGCAGTTTGTTGAACCTAGCCGCCAGTTTGTAAAAGATTCTATCAGGCTTGTGAAGAGATGCACCAAACCAGACAGAAAAGAATTCCAGAAGATACTTCCATCACCTGGACTAGTTATGAGTTTTAAATTTCTGCACATTAGTCTTCTGCTTTGACTATGACTATTTCCTAAGCTACCCTTCTTTCTGAATCATCTAACTCATAAGTCCTGCTGGCCTCCTGCAGCTGAGGGCCCAACCCTTGGTGGATGGTAGTCTTTGCAGGTGAAGAATTTCCAGGCCTCACATTAATATCCACATTACTTGCCTTGTTTCATGTGCATACGTTGACTTTCCCTAGGCCTCTTCGATTTTATGCTTTATATATTTCTTAATCTGCATACATTAGTCATTTTCGTTATTGTTTTGGTACCTTTTTCCCTTTTGTTCCATATACTTAACCTCTACTGTTCCTTGCCCCTACATATAATTACCCATCACCAATCTGTCTTGCCCATTGTGCAAGCCAGAAGTGGGATACATTTTGGTGATGCCTGTTTTCTGAACATAAGCGACTTTGGCCAACCAATTCAAGGTCATCGTGGAAATCCTGCTCTGTTAAACCCTTCTGCGTTTTCAGCTCTTCCTAATTCCTCAGAGCTTCCATCCACTCCAGGACATTCCTTAGCAAGAGATCCTCAGCATGGTATAACCATGTCAAGTTGGACATTGTAACTCTCCCTCGACCCACTTCAAGGCGACTACACCTTGATGATCAGACCAGCTCACTAGGGATACAGAAAAGTTCCATCATCCATGAGGATACTGTCGTGCAATTCCCTGATACTGGTTGAAAACATCTCAGAACTAGAACCTCCAACAAATACCGTCAAGCAAGATCAAGAAATAATTAATTTGAGATCTACAGTTGCTATTAATTGACATTATAGACTCATATTTTGTTTTATTTCCAGTTTAGCAATAATCCTGATTGAAAAGTTCAATTTTATTTTGTTTTTTGTTATTCCCTTTCTAGCTAATGACACACTCTCTATTATGAATGGACAGTCAGAATTGGACTATAATTGTCTTTATTTTCTCTTGTTGTATTGGTTTTGAAACTCTTTTCTGCCATTTCTGTTTATGTAATTTAAATTGAAGTTGATATTGCTCAGACACAGGGGTAACATCAAACCCTAATACTGGCTAAGATATCATAATGTAGGTGTAAACCCTGTTAGTATCAACCAGTTATGCAATTGTTTAACTCTGGTGTAGGCTTACTTAAGTTGCATGTCTTTCTGTAGGTTTGACTAAGCTCCAAGTGGGGTAACGGATATATAAAATGCTTCCCATACTTCCAGGTCATTATGCATATGTCAAGATCTATGCATGACCTTTGTTAATATAAATTTTCCTAGGATTGACCATTTTTGCTGTATGAGGCAACCTCATACTTGCTATCCACTTTTTAGTGCTCATGATTGGATGCCAATGATGAGTAATGGTAAGGTCCAGGAATTCCGACCTGTTTAAGGATTCTGAATACCTACAACCTAAAACAGCCTGCAATCAGAGTACTAACCATATATTTGTTGAGCCCATAACAATGCTTAATCAAAACCACTATTCCTTCCGAGGACCACTGAGACAGATACATTAGATTATCTCCCCATGCACTATGCTACAGATACAATAGAAGCCATAGAAAGACCTGAAAGTGTTTATTAGTATGATCCACCTGAAATTGCTATTACCCACATACCGATACTTCATGAGATTTTGTAGATGAACTCATGGATTTGTCCCATTCATAAAACCTTTCTCACTACAGGTTTGAGCAAGTCTCAAGAGGGGTGACATCATGATTGAGGCCCAAGGGGTTGGGTAATATAACGGGAATTCCATACGCCCCAAATAATATATCACCTGAGAATGAAGTTTCCTATCTTGCACCATACCTTCTAGCAATTTGTAAGACCAAAACTCGCCCTCTCGTTTGATAGCTTGCCACCTTCTGGAATGGATGATGACAAGCTTGACGAGCTTTGTGTCACCCCCCCCCCCCCCCCCAGATGGGGTGACAAGTGGGGAATGTATAATTATGATACAGCAGCCAGAGACCCCCCCACTGGAATGGTGGCGGGCCCAGTCATAGAGCTCAGGCCATTACAGACCTTGGCTGAGTCAGAAATCTGATGGCTGACATAACTGGGAGCTTACTGGAAAAGTATGGCCTAGTTTGTAGCCCAGATTGAAGCCTAAATAAGCTAAAGTAGGAAAAGTTAGGTCAATAGATATGGAAACAAAATGGAGGATTTCAGCACAAAATGGAAGCCATATCTGTTACAAAGTGGAATTTTCTCTAATGTAAGTTAGAAAAACAAGTTGAGAAATGAGACTTTCCTGTGAGCAGGATTGTGGTCAGCCATGGTGTGAGAAAGGAAAGGTGTAGCTGGATGCAGGGTCTTGCTTAAGATTTGTGGTCAAGCGAGCTAAAGACAAAACCATTTTAGCAAGATAGAAGCTACTCATTAGCATGAGCCAATCAGTGACAACCATGACATTAGCATAGATCCAATCAGGTATATCTACTGTCATATTATCCATATCCTGAGGGCACCTATAAAAATCAGGGTATTTCCTGGTTTAAGCTAGAGAGAAGGGTTGCCACTCTCTCTCTCCAAGGGAAACCAATGTGTCCAGCAGAATTGACAAATTACCTAATTGCTTTCCCTTGTAAAACCTTTAATTGGTAAGAGAAATTATAAAAGATTAGGAATTAATTAACACCTGTTTGCAGCTGGATTATTATATTCCTATAATTAATTGATTGTACGTGCCTGTTGTCAATCACTGATTTGACTTGTACCTTGGCAAATAAACTCCTCATTCCAAATGATGATTTGTGGGCTTCACTTAATGATGAAAGGCTGTAAGTATAAATGCTTTTGCTGTATCAGGCTATCTTTCGCTGCATTGTATGACTTGTAATCTAAATCCAGTTTGTCATAAGGCTGGTATCTTTTCCTTAGACCTAACATCTCTCTTAGTGGCAATTCCTTTTAGAACTTCATAACGCCTTGATTACCCCAGTACTAGTGCTATTTAGAGATGGAGTCAGATTTAAGGTCACTCCAGCCTTCTTGGGGGTCTCTGGACCCCTAAATTTACAACAGCATGGAGGGTAAGAAGGTTGGTAGGAGATATTTCTGAGTCAAGTTGTTAATGATAAGATGAACCGGTAAATAAATGGGTTCCTTATGTTTGCTTATTGTAGGTCAAGTCGTTCGGGTAAACCTGTTTGAATAGATGGGTTTTCAATAATTTTCTAAAGGGACGGTATTCACTAATTGGCCGAATGTATCTGGGTAGAGCATTCCAGAGTTGGGATCTGAGGTAGGGTAAGTTAGATGCATGATATGTTTTGTACTTTAGTCCTTTGCAATTAGGAAGGTGCAGGTTAAGGTATGATCGTGAAGATGTTGACATGTTTCTGGTCGGAAGGTTTAATAGATTGACCATGTAACTTGGTGATACTCCATGGATGATCTTGTGGATTAGTGTGATGGCCTTAAAGTTGACTCGTTCTCTAATAGGGAGCCAATGAAGTTTCATACGGAGGGGTGTTGCACTTTCGAATCTAGGCGTCCCATAAGTAAGTCTAGCTGCCATGTTCTGGGCAGTTTGAAGTTTTTTCATGATTTGAGCCTTACATCCAATGAAGATACTATTACAGTAATCAGCATGGGTGAGTACCGTGGATTGTACCAAGCTGTGGAAGGTATTCAAGGGGAGGTAAGGCTTCACACGTTTCAACATCCACATCATGTTGAACATTTTCTTCGTGATGGATGTTGCTTGGTCTTCAAGGGATAATTATTTATCCAATGTAACTCCAAGGACTTTCAGATTGTTGGATATAGGAATTGTGACATCAGGAGTGGTGAGAGTAGTTGGATGGAATGTGGAATATTGGGAAGAGAGGATTAGGCATTGAGTTTTGTCTTTGTTCAGTTTCATTCTGAAAGCGTTGGCCCAAGAAGTTAGGATATTCATACCAATGGATATTTTGTCAGAAATTTCTGCCAGGTTAGATTTGAAGGGAATAAATATGGTAACATCGTCAGCATAGATAAAAGGGCTGAGACCATGTTTGGAAAGGGACTTAGCCAGAGGAATCATCATAAGGTTGAATAGAATTGGGGATAGAGGAGAACTCTGAGGCACACCACAATCTGATGACCAGGGAGATGATATTGCTGTAGATGACTTGACACGATAGGATCTAGAGGTAATAAAGCCTTCAATCCATTTTATAACATTGCCACCAATTCCCAGCTTATCCAGAAGTCTGGTATGAATACAATGGTCGACCATGTCAAATGCTCCAGACATATCAAACTGTAAAAGGAGTACGCTATTTCCAAATGATATTTCTTGTTTGAATTTGGATATTAAAGTAAGCAATACTGTTTCTGTACTATGGGTAGGACGGAAACCCGATTGAGATTCATGAAGGATGGAGAACTTTTGTATATACTCATTGACTTGAAAGGTCACTCTGTTTTCCATCAATTTAGTTAACAGGGAGATGGAAGCCACTGGTCGGTAATTTGTAACATCACCTATAGGTTTCTTAGAATCTTTGGGTATAGGTGTGAGTAGTATGTTACTATGTTCGGTAGGGAAGGAACCTTGTTGTACCAAGAAGTTAAGGTGTGTGGTGAGATCTGTGATGAAGCGTTCAGGGGCGTCTTTCATTAAATGGCTGGGGTAGGAGTCAAGATGACAATGGGATCTGGAGAGTTTGGAGATTGTCTTGGAAACTTTTTCGGTGGTGAGGAGGGTAAAACTTGTCCATGAGCGATCAACCGAAGTTTTGTTAATGTTGGGATCAAATTCATTGAGAAAGGTAACTATGTAATTGTCATCATGGGGAATCGATTTACGAAGATTAGTAATTTTATTATAGAAGTGATTAGCCAATTGGTCTGCAGATGGGCTATTTGAAGGTGAGAGGGTAACTGGATTAGTGTTAAGGAGGTTCTTTATTAGTTGATATTGTTTCTTTACATCTGTGCCATTGGTTGTGATTTTTTGAGTATAGTAGGTTTTTTTTTTTGCTCTTTTAATGGCGTTCTTATAATTTCTCTGTGACTGTTTCCAGAAGTTAAAGGTGAGGTTGTTTCTTGATCTACTCCATGCTTTTTCTAGCTTTCTGGTTTGTGATTTTAGGATTTTTAGTAGCTCTAGCTGTTTTGTTCTTTATTTTCTCATTTGTTATTTGCACAGTTTTCAGAATATATATGTATTATCATTTGTTTTTAGTGTTATATTCTTTTATATTTTGTTTATATATTGTTTTTATTTGTAGACTCCTGATGTAGGCCCTTTGGCTGAAACACAGCATTGTGTCGAGTCAATATACTGATTAATAAAGTTTGGTTCATCTTCACTCTGGAACTCCTGG
This sequence comes from Microcaecilia unicolor, assembly GCF_901765095.1. Taxonomy (NCBI): domain Eukaryota; kingdom Metazoa; phylum Chordata; class Amphibia; order Gymnophiona; family Siphonopidae; genus Microcaecilia; species Microcaecilia unicolor. Next base: position 172,479,160 of record NC_044035.1, on the reverse strand, counting down.
TTTTTTACCCACTGCTTTGTTGTAAGGTTTTTTAGTAGGTCATTAAACCATGGTGATGGTTGATGTTTACATAAAGTTCTGGATTGAAGGGGGGCAATTTCATCCAGGATGAGTTTGCATCTGGTATTCCAATCTGTGAGGAAGGAGAAAGAGTTAGGTTGAGCTGACCAATTGTTGTTATATATATGTTGCCAGAAACTGTCTTTGTCAATCCGTCCTCTAGTGGTGATTGTTGAAGGATTATGAGTTAAAAGCATATCCTTTGTGCGCCAATATAAGGTTAGTGTTGATTTATGATGATCAAACCAAGGGATATTAGACCATTTGACATCAGATATAGTTATATTTTGGTTGCTGGAGAGTTTGTAAGAAATTATGTCAAGCGAGTGACCTTTAATGTGAGTTGGTTGCACTGGAGGAAGGTCAATGCTGCAGAGTTGAAAGAAGTCCATGCAATCACGGGTATTTGGGGAGTGGGAGTCTTCTAAGTGTAGATTTAGGTCTCCATTTAACAGTACATTGGAGTAGTTAGTACAGGCATTTGCAATAAAGTCCATAAAAGTGGATTGACTGTTATTCCAGTTTATTTGAGGTCTGTAAAACAGAATGCAAGTTAGTTGGTCACATGGAGTTTGAATGAAGCAATTTCTAGCTGAGGTGTGATTAGCTCTGTTATGGGTTCAGGGGAGAAGTATGATTTATAAATAAGTGCTATCCCTCCACTTCTTCTTTCTTTTCTTGGCCAATGTAAGATCTTATATCCAGGAGGGCATAAATCAATTATGATGGGGTCTTTTGAACTATGGGCCCAAGTTTTAGTAATGAATAGTAGATCAAGTTTGTCTGATTTAATCCAGTCTGTAAGGATTTCTGTCTTATTAGCTGCAGATCTGGCGTTAACATAACGGATAGATAAGGTGCATCGTTTGAGGTTGAAGATTGAATGTTGACAATCTGTCTTGAGATGGGTGTCCTAGGTTTGGGTGAAGCCGTTTCATTGTTTATTAATGATTGGTGGGTTGAAGGGAGGTTTCTTTTGAAGTCGCCAGTTCGATGGGATGGAATTAGCCTGGATGTTTTTTTATGGTGATAAAGGGCTGGAATAATGTCAATTTCTGATGGTGAGGGAGCAATAAGTCTTGCAAAGATGATGGCAAGTGAATAGAAAATGAAAAATATTTTAAATAATATTATAATACCCAACATTCTGTGTGCTTTCTTAGCCGCTGCAGCACACTGAGCAGAAGTTTTTAATGTCTTATCCACGATGACTCCCAGATCCCTTTCTAGGTCTGTGACTCCTAACGCAGAACTTTGCATGACATAGCTGTAATTCGGGTTCCTCTTACCCACATGCATCACTTTGCACTTGTCAACATTGAACTTCATCTGCCACTTGGATGCCCAATCCCCCAGTCTCGCGAGGTCCTCCTGTAATCTTTCACACTCCTCCTGTGACTTGACGACCCTGAATAATTTTGTGTCATCTGTGAATTTAATTACCTCACTAGTTACTCCCATCTCTAGGTCATTTATAAATATGTTAAAATGCAGCGGTCCCAGCACAGACCCCTGCGGGACCCCACTAACTACCCTTCTCCATTGAGAATACTGACCATTCAATCCTACTCTCTGCTTCCTATCTTTCAACCAGTTCTTAATCCATAGTAATACCCTATCTCCGATCCCATGACTCTCCAGTTTCCTCTGGAGTCTTTCATGAGGCACTTTGTCAAACACCTTTTGAAAATCCAGATACACAATATCCACTGTCTCCCCATTGTCCACATGTTTGTTCACCCCCTCAAAAAAATGCAGTAGATTGGTGAGGCAAGACTTCCCTTCACTAAATCCTTGTTGACTTGGTCTTATCAGCCCATGTTTTTGTATGTGCTCTGTAATTTTATTCTTAATAATAGCCTCTACCATTTTGCCCGGTACTGACATCAGACTCACCGGTCTATAATTTCCCGGATCTCCTCTGGAACCTCTTTAAAAAATCGGTGTAACATTGGCTATCCTCCAGTCTTCCGGTACCACACCTGATTTTAGGGATAGATTGCATATTACTAACAGTAGCTCTATAAGTTCATTTTTCAGTTCTATTAATACTCTGGGATGAATACCATCTGGTCTTGGTGATTTACTACTCTTCAGTTTGTAGAACTGACCCATTACATCCTCCAAGTTTACAAAGAATTCATTTAGTTTTTCTGACTCACCTGCTTCAAATACCCTTTCCGACACTGGTGTCCCACCCAAATCCTCCTCGGTGAAGACTGAAGCAAAGAATTCATTTAATTTCTCCACTACGGCTTTGTCTTCCCTGATTGCCCCTTTAATACCATTTTCATCCAACGGCCCAAACGATTATTTAGCCGGCTTCCTGCTTTTAATGTATCTTAAAAAATTTTTACTATGTATTTTCACTTCTAACGCTAACTTTTTTTCAAAGTCCTTTTTTGCCCTCCTTATCTCCGCTTTACATTTGGCTTGGCATTCCTTACGTTTTATCTTGTTATTTTCAGTTGGTTCTCTTCCCCACTTTCTGAAGGATTATTTTTTGGCTCTAATGGCTTCCTTTACCTTACTGTTTAGCCACGCCAGCTGACGTTTGTTTTTTTTCCCCTCTTTTTCTAATCCGCGGAATATATTTCTCCTGTACCTCTAAGATGGTGTTTTTGAACAGCATCCATGCCTGATGCAAGTTTTTTACCCTGTGAGCTGCTCCTTTCAGTCTTTTTTCTCATTTTATCTTAATCACCTTTTCTAAAGTTAAACGCTAGTGTATTTGATTTCCTAAGTTCACTTACTTCAATGCCAATATCAAAACTGATTATATTATGATCTCTGTTATCAAGTGGCCCTCGCACCGTTACCCCCTGCACTAGATCATGAGCTCCACTAAGGACAAAGTCTAGTATTTTTCCTTCTCTTGTTGGCTCCTGAACCAGTTGTTCCATGAAGCTGTCCTTGATTTCATCAAGAAATTTTATCTCCCTGGCGTGTACCGATGTTACATTAGCCCAGTCTATATCCGGATAATTGAAATCACCCATTATTATTACATTGCCCATTTTGTTTGCTTCCCTAATTTTCTTTGACATTGCTGCGTCCGTCTGCTCGTCCTGGCCAGGTGGACGGTAGTACACTCCTATCACCATTTTTTCCCCTTTTTACGTGGAATTTCGATCCACAAAGATTCCAATAGTGGTTTTGTATCCTGCAATATTTGCAGCGTATCTGAGTCAAGGTTCTCATTAATATACAGTGCTACCCCTCCTCCAATCCTATCTACCCTATCACTATGATATAATTTGTAGCCCGGTATCACTATGTCCCACTGGTTATCTTCCTTCCACCAAGTCTCAGAGATGCCTATAATATCCAATTTTTCATTGTGTGCAATGTATTCCAGCTCACCCATCTTATGTCTCAGGCTCCTTGCATTTGCGTATAGACCTTTCAATGCATGCTTGTTGCTAAGTTTTATATCACGTTTAATACATGGCATTATTAATATGTTATCTTCTGCCTGGTTGTTATTATTTTTACTTAAGGCCATCTGATCCACTACGGTCTCTTTGACCTCCTTACCTATAGCAGATGCCTAGATAGTACTAACCCTTGAGAATATAGCCTGGCTGTCACTTCACTCAGGTTTTACAGGAAGGGGTCTCCCTCAGAACATAGTGTCAGAGGTGGGAAATATAGCGTTTGACAAATTTGGTGGGCTTAGGCTCAGGCTTATAACACTTAGAGGGGAGGCCACTGCTACACCAGACCCTTTCCTTTATTATCACAAGACCTCCTTCTGTTTCACAAGCTTCCAGAGACTTCCCAACTATTCTACTTAGTTTTCCTCTTCTCTGGAAGCTTCTGCTGCCATGCTGGTGCTTTTCTGACAAGTGCAGGAAACCCAAGGTTTCACAGAGAGACCAAAGAAGACTGGTTTAAGGCTGCCTATCTGCAATTGGTACATGCAGAGACATTCTTGTTGCTGCAAATTGTAGACTGCTGCTTCCCACTATTGACTGGCTTAACTCAAGGGGCCAGCAATGGAAACACTCAAACAGAAATTAATTAGGGAACAGCAGTGAGAATGCAGACAGCTTTATGTTGCTGAATTTCTCATGATTTTACACGTGATCATGTCATTGTTGAAGATCCCTCTTAAGTTAATATTATGTTAAAAGAAATAATTTTGAAGAGAAGGTACTTATAGTAAATTTGAGGATTATTTTGAGAAATAGGTGTTTAGATACACAAGCTTATGAACTAATGATGACATGGGAAAATGATCAGTATGCAGTTTACATGTAGTGAAATTGGGAAGTTGGTATTATTCTCAATAAAGTCAGTGCTTAGTTACTAGTGGTAGCTTATTGAACACTTGATTAGAGAGTTAGCTACACTGAATAAGAGAAGGGAGCAGGACCATTACCTTTTAGTGACTCCTAGGTGGCACTGTGGAAATGCTTTGGTTGTCTGTGAGGTTATCTTGTATATTTTTATTTTGGCTTGCAAATTGTGGATCTGTAGCTTGTGTCTTGTGAGAATCTCCCTTGATTTGTAAGTCATGTTCTTCATGAAGAACTGGTGAAAATAGAGGTTTTACCCACCCTCTAGTTGACTACAAGCCAAGTATAAACTGTAAACCTGAGGAGATTCTAGCTTGGGATACAAGCTCAGGAGTAAAGGAGTGTGAGAGCCCCCATCCAGAGCTAATAAATGGGAGTAAGGTACTGTGTGGGAAAATCTCAGTGAGTCTTTGTGCCAAAGAGGATCCCAACAGCAGGTGGAGCCCCAGTATATATTGAAGGGGAAGCTCAGTCCAAGAGACCAGGGAACCATAAATTCTAAAGAACTGTGGAGACCAAAAGGAATCACTGGAACAGTGCTGGGTTGATTATTCCAAGCAATGTATACACTTGCCAATGGCCAGTAAAGACATAAGTTACTTACCCATATAGTTTCAAAAATTAAGTGGATAGTATCAGGCTGTTTAAATTGCTAGCACAAAGAAAGAGGTGCATAAATATATATAGGGAGGAAATTTGACTAAAAACAAAAGCAAAATCTCCACTTAGAATAAATGAAGATTTTTTGCAAAAACCTTAAAAGGAGCATATTCGATATGATGTCTAAATCCTATTTTGGAAGTTTTGCTGAAAACATCCAAATATCAAGTGGCGAATATGACCATTTTTGAACCAGAAAAATGTCTATCTTTTTGCTTTGAAAATGGCTATTTCCTAGACTTTTTGTAGACGTTTTCCCTGGATTCAATATTGAGTGACCGAAACTGCTTGCACAAATTCAGTCATATTCTGGATTTGCATGTGTAATTTAATTACTTAACAAGCCAATCAGCGCCGATAATTGCCACTTAAGCAATTATTGATACTAATTGGCAGTAATTAGAATTTACACACACAACTTACTAGGTGTATTCTGTAAAGTGGTGCGTGTAAATTCTAATATGCACTGCCAAAAAGGTGGCATGTCCATGGGCATTGAATGGGCAGATCATGGGTATTCCAAAATAGTATATGTATGGTTACAGAATACACCTGCTCCGCGCATAAATTAGGCGCCGGTATTTACACCAAGTTTTACTTGGCGTAAATGAACGTGCCTAGAGCTAGGCACAGGCATGGCCACTAGGTGTATTTTATAAACCATGCCTAAACCTAGGTGCAGTTTACAGAATACGCCTAGGCGGAAATATTTTCAGCACCGATTTTTCAGACACCATATATAGAATCTAGTCCTTTGCGCTCAGTGTGTTTTACTTTTGTGATCATTTTTGAAAAAAGTCCAAGGAAAAACACACAAAAACAAACCACTGGGATGTTTGGGGGGGGCCCGGCATTCCTAGAAGACTGGCCACACAGGCATTTCAGCAGAGCAGTGGCTCACCCTAGGGTGTGCTGCAGTGGGCTTCACATAAAATGTCCCAGGTATACATCTCACCATTATCCCCTTATATTGTATGGTGAGACCTCTAAAACCTGCCAAAAACTGTACACCACTACGATAGCCCTTATGTCTATAGGTATCACCTATCTGTGGGTACAGAAGGTTTTGGTGGGTTTTGGATGGTTCATACTTTCCACCAAAAGTGGAACAGCTAGGGTGAGATATGGGCCTGGGTTCCTTTCTGTACAGTGCACCGCACCAACCTCTAGGCTACTCCAGGGATCTGCTTGCTGCTCTAATAGGACTCACCATAACATCTGATGCCGTCATAGAAGCTGGAATGTACTGTTTCTTTCACATCTTTGGGGTATGGGAAGGGGTCAGTGACCACTGGGGAATAAGAGGGTCATGCTTTAATGTACAATTCTGTTAACAGTATAACAGCTATAAGATGACCAAATATAACCATAAATACGTGTATTGTATTTTTGGTTATATTTGATTGTAGTTTGCGTATTTTCTTTTCTTTTTGTTTTAGCTCCTTATACTATTAGGAGCTAAAAAAAAACCCAAATATGCAAACAATCCATTCAAAATGTAGCAATCTGTTTAATTTACTCATTGAAAAAACATAACCACATTTCCCATCTTTATATAGAGCTACATTGGCTACCTGTAGAGGCAAGGATTCAATTCAAACTAAACTGCACACTATTCAAAATCCTCACAGGAGACTGTCCAGGCTACATGCCTTTGTGTGTAGAATTCATTGCCAATGAGAGGTTGAGAAGGCCTAATAACTGTTCCCCTTTTGCTCTATCTTCTCCTAAAGGTATAAAATGAATCAGTATCTAAGAGCAACTATTAACATACCAAGCACTCAAAGTCTGGAAGGACTTGAACTTCAACCTAGACTATTTAAAGACAATAGGCAATTCAGAAAACATGTATAAACATTTCTCTATAAAAAAAATTCCTATGTTAATACTTCTACAATGGTAATTTGATCTGTAATATTTGCTGTAAGTCCTGCGGTATTGTCTTGGTCCCATCTTTGTATTCAAGACCCAAAATGTAAACCGCTTAGAACATACTAGGGTACAAGCGGTCTAGAAATTCCAAATAAAGGAAAGGAAAAGAAAGGAAATAGCAAAGTAAAAACCTAGTAATAGGACTAACATGACATAGAGGGGCATAATCGAAAGGGACATCCTCGTTTCGATTTGGACGTCCTCGCAGAACGCCCCGATCCAGGGGCGGGGAAACTCGTATTATCGAAACAAGATGGACGTCGATCTTTTGTTTCGATAATACAGTCAGGGATGTCCAAATCCTTAAATTTGGTCGTCCCTAGATTTGGTCGTTCCTAGACTTGGTAGTTTCTGATTTTCGGGGATAATGGAAACCAAGGACGTCCATCTCAGAAACGACCAAATGCAAGCCATTTAGTTGTGGGAGGAGCCATTATTTCTAGTGCACTGGTCCCCCTGACATGCCAGGGCGAGACCAGAGCTGAGACGAGAGAGAAGGGAAGGCTGACGCGCCGAGCCTGCTCGCCTTTCACTGCTGCCACCGGGACCCCGAGGTAAGATGACTTTTAAATTCTGGGCAGCACGCAGGAAGGTGAGGGGCAGGGCAGAGGAGTATTGAGGGAGAAGAGGGTGGGCAGGTTGGGCTGGCTGGGAACTTCCGGCAGGTCAAATATTGGGGGTGCTCGAGCACCCACAGCACTCATGCAGTAGACGCCTATGAGCAGGGGGGAGTGGCAGGATGGTGGGGGGCGACAAGGCAGCATGGGGGTGGCAGACCAAAATGTGCCCCCCCACCTCGAGCTCTGGCCCCTTCCCACCGTGAGGTCTGGTCATGCCCCCGGTCTAAATGGCAGATGACGTTTAATGTGAGCAAGTGCAAAGTGATGCATGTGGAAGAGGAACCCAAATTATAGCTACATAATGCAAGGTTCCATGTTAGGAGTCACCGACCAAGAAAGGGATCTCGGCATCATCATTGATGATAAGCTGAAACCCTCTGCTCAGTGTGCTGTGGCGGCTAAGAAAGCAAATAGAATGTTAGGTATTATTTGGAAAGAAATGGAAAACAAAAATAAGAACGTTATAATGCCTTTGCATCGGTCCATGGTGTGACCGCACCTCTAATATTGTGTTCAATTCTGGTCGCCGGATCTCAAAAAAGATATAGTGGAATTAGAAAAGGTACAGAGAAGGGCGACGAAAATGATAAAGGGGATGGGACAACTTCCCTATGAGGAAAGGCTGAAGTGGCTAGGGCTCTTCAGATTGGAGAAAAGATGACTAATTCCACCATATTTGTTTTGAGATGCGGTGACCAGAATTGCACGCAAGAAACATTTTGAAAAGCCTATGCTCACTACTATCAAAGCTAGGCAGAAAGGGAGAGAAAGTTTTTTTGTTTTGTTTTTATCTTTTTGGGGTCTGGGTTAGAAGATAGAGAAGTACACCACAATCAGTGGTGTGCTGTAGCCGGCTCGCTCCGGCTCGCAAGATCCGGTTGTTAAATTTTGGCCAGACTTGCGAGCCGTGGTTGGAAAGGGCGAGCCGGCTCTCCCTCCCTCCGCCCTCCGGATCCGGTCCCTCACCGACCCTACCTTGGCCATCAAATTCTTTGGGGCAGGCAGTGTTGCCTGCTCGCTGCCATCGCTGACTTTCCTCCGCCGCCTGTTTGCGCTTTAAAAATGGCCGCCGAGACTTCCAGAGGCGGCCTCGCGAGACTTCTGTAAGTCTCAGCGGCCATTTTGAAGCGCAATTGGGCGGCGGAGGAAAGTCAGCGATGGCAGCGGGCAGGCAACACTGCCTGCCCCGAAGAATTTGATGGCCAAGGTAGGGTCGGTGAGGGACCTGATCGGGAGGGAGGGAGGAAGCAGGAGAATTCGCGGAACAAGTTGGGAGGGGGTGGCAGGGGAGAGAAGGGAGCTGCTGGCCATGGGTGGATGGAGGGCAGGGGAGAGAAGGGAGCTGCTGGCCTTGGGTGGATGGAGGGCAGGGGAGAGAAGGGAGCTGCTGGCCATGGGTGGATGGAGGGCAGGGGAGAGAAGGGAGCTGCTGGCCATGGTGGATGGAGGGCAGGGGAGAGAAAAGGGAGCTGCTGGCCATGGGTGGATGGAGGGCAGGGGAGAGAAGGGAGCTGCTGGCCATGGTGGATGGAGGGCAGGGGAGAGAAGGGAGCTGCTGGCCATGGGTGGATGGAGGGCAGGGGAGAGAAAAGGGAGCTGCTGGCCATGGGTGGATGGAGGGCAGGGGAGAGAAAAGGGAGCTGCTGGCCATGGGTGGATGGAGGGCAGGGGAGAGAAGGGAGCTGCTGGCCATGGTGGATGGAGGGCAGGGGAGAGAAGGGAGCTGCTGGCCATGGGTGGATGGAGGGCAGGGGAGAGAAAAGGGAGGTGCTGGCCATGGGTGGATGGAGGGCAGGGGAGAGAAGGGTCGCTGGCCATGGGTGAATGGAGGGCAGGGGAGAGGAGGGGAGAGAGAATAAATGCTGGACATAGATGGAGGGGAGGGAAGAGTGAGGAAGGAGATAAGATGAGGGAAAAGGAAGAAAGGAGAAAAACTGCACATGGATGAAGAAAATAGGCAGAAGCTGAGGACCAGAAATGAAGAAGAAAGGAGGAAAGTAAAAGAAATAAATGGAAAGGAAGCCCTGGAAACGGAGTTAGGAGGACAGATAGCAGCAGAATTGGATACTGGGCCAGCATGATCAGAAAAACAGTCACCAGACAACAAAGGTAGAAAAAAATCATTTTATTTTCATTATAGTGTTTGGAATATGTTCACTTTGAGAATCAGGTGCTCAACATTAAAAGTTTATATTTATTTACTTATTTAAGGCATTTTATCCCACATTAAACATGAATTAGATTGGAACCTGGGATCATTTAATTTTTTTTTTCCTGGAGAGAGTAATGCATTGCCCCCCCCCCACCCACTGACTATAACCAGCTCTGCAATTTTGGGGGGCGCAGAGGTGGACGGGGGGGGGGGGGGGCAGAGGGGGACGGGGGGGGGGGGGGGTGCAGAGGTGGACGGGGGGGGGGGGGCGCCGAGGTGGACCCGGGGAGAGAGCCTGTTGTTATAAATTTACCAGCACACCACTGACCACAATACAGATTAATATCAATAATAATTTTTCAATGTTCTCCCCAACCAAGCTACTGTGCCGATCCGCATACAGCTGTTTAGTTCAGCTGTCCTGCTTAACTAAACAACTGCTCACTTGCTACAGTAGTAATTGATGGAGCAGACAAGTACTTAAAATTCGATTACAATACTCAAAAATGGTGGTGGAATGGGGCACACATGTATCTTTCAAATATGCTTCTAGCTCTTGTTCGTACAGTGGCTCCCGTTCAGTTCCAGTGATATCAGACTCCATTGGCATGCTGTCATGTGCGTCCCACAATCCTGGTGGTAGTTGATGTCTCATGTCCCACTATGGATGCATCATCCCTGGACAGTTTGGATGTTGTTGATTGCAAAAATTCTGTGATTTCAACGTTGGCAGCTGCTGCATCCTGCCTGGAAAGATATGCATCTTTGAAACGAGGATCCAGAAGTGTGTTAGCGATGGTGTGAGATGTTTTAAGATAGGTAAAGTGGCAATTTATGGCATCACGCAGTGCAGCCTTCATCTGCAGTAGACCTCGATGATCAGAAGAACTCTGCATTTTGCCCTACAACATTGCAATGAGTGGAACAACAATAGAGATGCATGCATCATCTGATGATATTTCAAGTGTTGCAGCATAAAATGGCCGCAACACTTTTACCACATGTTCTGTGAGTTCCCATTCTGCAGAAGAAAATGTGTTAATGCTCCCATGGTCCAAGCTGAATAAATTGACAGACTTGCGCTGCTTGACCAGACATTGTAGCATTAGGTAGGTGCTGTTCCAGCGTGTCTCCACATCCTGCAGAAGTTTGTGTGCTGGTACATCACAAAACGTTTGATAGCAAATTTTCTACATGCTTGCTCGCTATGCTAGAAATGTGAAACAATCTTGTGGGCTTTCTTGTTCAGAGACTCAACCGATGTTTGAGCGAACAATGCATCGTGAATAACTAGCTGTACTATGGTAGCAACACAGCCAATGTCACAGATCTCAGCTATACACAGTGCAGGGATCATATTTGCACCATTATCGCAAACTCCAATGTGAACCTTTCCTTGCAGTCCCCATTATGTTACAGCTTCTTGCAGTTTTGAAGAAAGGTACACCATCGTGATCCTCCTCAAGCACCATTGCACTTAAGATTACTTTAGGCTTGACTGGTCCATGGAGGAAGTGTCCCGTGAAGCTGAGTAGTGAGCAGGTCTTTGTTGGATTTGTCCACACGTCAGTTGTGAAGGACATCCAGTTTGCCTCCCCCAGCAGTTTCTTTACATGCTCAAAAATGGTATTGTAAGTTGCAGGCATGAGTGAAGTACAGTAATACTTCACTTACTAGTTTGTAGCGCTGAGGACCTGCAGGATCAGTAAAATGCAGTCGCTTAAATGATTCACCTTCAACAATGGAGTATGGCAAGATGTTGACAATGATGATGTCCATAATTACTTTGTCAATACGCTTTGCTTCTTCATTGTCATCAGCGAATGGTAGTCGATAGCCCAGCGTAGTTACAAGAGCAGCAGCCACAAGTTCATCTGCAACATCGACTATGGCTTTCTCGTGTGCCACTTCAATGAGGTTTTCAGCGACCCATTTCAGATATGTGATGTTGATTTCCTTGTGGCATTTAGCCAGGTGACATTTCAGTTCATGGGCAGTTTGAAATCTAGACTTGTCACTGCCTAGAGACAACATCTTGTCACACTCCTTGCACCGAGCTTTTCCTAGCTCAGCAACTTTTTCAAAGAAATTCCAAATTGGATTTGTTGCCATTTTATATTCTGGGTTTATTCACACCAATGTGCTTCATACTTCTACCAGAATGCTACAATTAAAAAAACCCCACAAAACACATTCATTACTATAAAATTGCATACGTTTTACATATCTTAGCAAAATATCCCCCACCTTGCTGGCCTGAGAGTCAGGGAGACAGAACATGGAGGGCAGTGAAGGCTGAGGTGTGGGTGTTGGAATTTAGAATGGGATCCTGACTGTATATTTCTATCTACCCATGCACAAATAAGCTGGGGCCCAAGGCAAATGGGGTTTCTCTTCTAGCAAGATATGTTATCTTTTCCATACTGCAACCTTTTTTTTTCTTTGCTGCCAGAACTGAGCTCCTGCTCCTCTTCCAGACTCCAAGGGTGACCCATTCCAAAACTGGAGATTTACCATCGCAATGCTGGAAATTTAAGGCCAATGAGTGAGATTTCTCTCAGAGGCCCCAGACAAATCTTAAACAAGCTCTAGTATATATATGTTCATTCCATAAATTGACATATTCTAATCAATAAATAGAAAATAAAAAACTTTATTTCTACCTTTGTTATCTGCTAATTTTACTTTTCTAATCGTGTTGGTCCTAGTCTCTAGTTTCTGCTTTCCTCTGTCTTCTCTTAGTCCCACCCCATGGGTCCAGTATTTCTCCCTGTTCCCACAGATCCTGGCATCATTTAGCTCTCTCCCCCATTCCCTTGTGATGTGGTGTGGTATGGTATGGCAGCTCTCCCCCTTCCCTTGACCCCCTTTCCCTTCACTTGTGGTATGGCAGCTCAGTTCATCGATTAAAATTTGTATCATTTGATTAAAATTTTTTATGTTTAACTATTTTTAATGATCATAACATACCAACACATATTGTCACAGCATGACCATATAGATATCAACCACGGTTACATTCAGTACACCTAAGTGCTAGACATTGATCTCAAATTTTACACTTATACCCTACCACCCTTCTTCTTTTCTATATCTGCCAGATGTTTAAACACACAGCTTTCCAACCCCCTCCCTCCACAATAACTCCCCAATCAAATACTTTCTGTCTTTTAACGAATCCCTGCGAATGAAGGATTAATAAGTGTCAATTCTTCACGAACCACTCATCATAACTAAGCAATAACTTTAGAAATTGAAATCTCAACCAGTACTTATAAACCATTAACCCTCCCCCTACTTCCCCTTGTCTCGCTCCTTCTTCCCTCCCTCCCTCCTACCTAAATCCCACCATTCCTCTTTACCCTGCCCTCCCTCCCAAATCCTGCATGCGCCCCACAATCAACAGCCTTCTATATTCTACTGGGTTCCCCATGGAAGATTATTCAGGACTTGACTGTGTGCCCTTTGGGATACCTTGCTTAAATAAGCCCTCCATACTACCAAAAATCTCTGCCGCCTTCTAGGCAAGAGTCGTGCCCCATAAGATTCCCATAGCATGAGCTGATGTAACTTGTTCCTCCATTGATTAAAATTTTTAATTGCGCGATTAATCTTATGATCCAAATGGCCACCATCTCCTCCCATCTGCCTTTTCTCCATGGGCACCATCTGTCCCCCTCTCATTTTCTCATTCTACCACATTGAAAACACAGATCACACTTATACACACAACATACATACACCCCACCACCACCACACTTCCTACTTCCCCCCTACTAAGGCATTTCACTATGTATGAGCTCCGGAATAGCATTAGTATAGTAACACAACCTTGAAACACGCCAATAGAATCAGCATTAATCTTCAAGCTATGCCACATTTTATTAACCAAACTTTTGAATACTGTAACTAAGGGTAACATTCAGTGCACATTAACAGAACCAGTCAATATTTTAAAAAATTCAGAATGATCACACTACTAAATTTGGTTACCCTTTAAAAAAAACCTAACCAAACTCAATAAATAACCAAAAAATTCTATTAGTGTGATCATTCTGAATTATTTTAAATAGCAATTGATTCTGTAGTGAAAGCTGGGGGGGGGGGGGGGGGGGGGCTTCACATTTCAAAGGCACTCAGCCAGCCAGACCTTTTTTTAAAAAAGTTGATAGATTTTTTTTGCACCTGTCTACCTGACCGTTGTATGAATAGAAACAACCATGCGAATAACCAGTTCACAGCAAGGAATGACAGTCACAGAGACAGACTATCGATTCGCTCAACAGTAGGGCCAGTTCAGGATCAGAAATGAATGCCTGATGCCGTGCCGCAGAGAGACTACACAATGAGACTCGGTAGAGTGAGGATTTCAAATAAGCTTTAGTAAAATCATAAAACTAGTGGTGTGCTGGAGCAGGCTCTCATGGGCTCGCAAGAGCCGTTTGTTAAATTTTTAAGAATTTTGGGAGCCAGTTGTTAAGTAGGCTCCCCATGGCTACTTTACAACTGGATCACAAAATGTGGGCTTGGGCCCCCTTAATGATTCTCTTTTGCTTTGCTGGCAGGGATGCTGAGCCCCACCAGCCAAGTAAATCGACTGCTGCTGCTTCCCACTCCTTGTTTCCAGCTCTAAGCAATAGTCTGCTCAGAGCCAGAAACAAGCAGCGGGGAGTGGTGGCAGTCCATTTATTGGCTGGTGGGGCTCGGCATCCTTGCTAGGAAAGGTATGCCTAGTGTGCCTGCATGAGAGGGGAGATAGAGAGGCATGTGTCCTCCCCCCCCCCCCCCCCATTCCACCCCTGGCCCTCCAAAATTGCAGGGCTGGCTGTACTGTAGTCTGACTGTCAGTCTTCTTCCCAGCTCCGTTTATCTCTGGTGCTCACTGCTCAGCCTGACAGCCTCAGACTGGCACTTGCTCATCACAAAGGCACTGATCACTGCCACTGCAAAATCCACAAAATGGCACAGCTTTGCTGCATGCTATTTAAGTTGTGTGGCTGCATTGGTGGGCGATGTAGCAGAAGAGGAGACCAATCACGATACTCTACTACTACTACTACTTAACATTTCTAAAGCGCTACTAGGGTTACTCAGCGCTGTACAGTTTAACAAAGAAGGACAGTCCCTGCTCAAAGGAGCTTACAATCTAAAGGACAACATGTGCAGTCAGCTTACAATCTAATGGACAACATGTGCAGACAGTCAATTGGGGCAGTCTAGATTTCCTGGATAGAGGTAAAATGATTAGGTGCTGAAGGTGACATTGAAGAGATGGGCTTTGAGTAAGGGGGCTCTGCGTATGGGCTCAGGGAGTTTGTTCCAAGCATAGGGAGAGGCAAGGCAGAAAGGGCGGAGCCTGGAGTTGTCAATGGTGGAGAAGGGAGCAGATAGGAGGGATTTGTCCTGTGAGCGGAGGTTTCGGGTAGGAGCTTAAGGGGCGATAAGGGTAGAGAGGTAGTGAGGTAGTGAGGGGCTGTAGAATGAGTGCATTTGAATGCACTCATGAATGAATTCATGCTTGGAGGGTGGGAGCAGTGGCAGCCCTGCATGGAGTCAGTGGAAGCCAAGTATGGCATAGGCCTGGTTAATGAAAGGAAGCAGTTCATCTGGCATTGGGAGAAGGACCTGGAGTAAGGAACATGGTAAATCTGCAGTAAATGGCATTTAAAAAATTTACTGTGGAAATATGGTTGTTTACCATTCCCGTAGGGCAGTGAATACATTCGCTCCCATATCCTTAATTCAAGCATATGCATTGCTTGCTGTTACCCTGGATTAACCCCGCATGCAATGCATTACCGCATGTCCCTGTGACCGTCATTCTTTAGGTTGCACCGCTTCTTACCTCTCCCGGCACTCCAGCAGCCCCCCTGTCCTCTGCGTGCTCCCTGTCACTCACCGCTGCAGTGAAAGCAGTGCTGCTTCTCACCTGGCCCCAAGCCTTTCTATCTACAACAGGAAGTTCCACCTCAGAACTTCCAGTTACAGAGAGATGCTTCAGGCTGGGTGAGAAGCAGCACTATTTTCCCTACTGCAGCGAGGGACAGAGAGCGCACAGAGGAGAGGGGGGTTGCTGGAGCGCCTGGTTTGGTAACTACCGAAAACTGGAGGATCAGTTTCTGCTAAACAGCAGAAAAGGAAGACAACAGCTGTTGTTGGTGGACCACCAAACCATGTCGAAAACAGCTTTCCAGATCATTTTTGGCTGTTTTCGGCACCAGATCTGAAAACAAAAACAAATTTTGGTCAGGCTCTACTACTTCTAGCAACATATAATCAGCAAATCTAATCCTTTGATTTCTCCTGGAAAGCTTACAATTTGTATAGTGTTCTTTCTGTTTCTATTTTTCAAGTCTTCCACTTTGTCTTCCAGCAGTTTATTTTGCTTTGTTAGCACAGTTGTTTGATTATTCATAGCTGTACAGGGTCCTCTTGTTCAGATAGATACCTTTGTTCAGCTTCCCTCAGCTTTTTGTTATTCATCTCTAATTTCTCTGTCAATGCATCTATTGATGAATGTAGAGTTTTCAACTTACAGTATCTTCTAAAACTGCTGTGAGTGCCTTAATGATTTCTCTTACCATATCCTCTACTGTGATTAGCTCTCCCCCTACTGTTTACATCATTTTCTCCCTTTGCAGTTTTATCCTCTCTGCTGGAGTAGTCTTTTTGTGTGTGTGTATGCAACCGTTTTAAAAGCGTTTTCCATTGCAAACTTGTCCATGCAGTTTCCTTTTTTAACAAGGTATATTATATTCTCAGAGGACAAGCAGGCTTATCTATTCTCACAAGTGGATGACACCGACCTGTATCACCCGGTCCGGAATTTACAAAAGTCTAACGAGAGCTTTGTGAAGCATGAGACATGCTGCACCACGCATGCGCAAGTGCCTTCCTGCTCGCTGCATGAATGCGGTCTCCTTTTTTTGTGTGTAAATTTTACAATTATTTTCAAGAATAATGTTGATTTTGAATAGTGTTCAAAATTAAACAATTTTTGTTTTACAAGAAATTTACAATTAACAGAAACCACACTCAAGTCCACTATTAATGGATCCATGATATTCAATATGCAGGAAGAAGAGAAAAAAAAGGAAAGAGAGCAACTTACTCTGAGGTTGTCAGCACCTAGAAAGGACAGACATTTTATATTTATTGAACTCTTTCAGATCTTTGAGAGGATATGAAAGATGTTAGTTGTGAAGGTTCTGTGAACACATACTTATTAGATTTAAATCGAATTATACATTTACAGGGAAAACGTAGAATAAATGTTCCCCCAAGTTGCAAAATAGCAGGTTTCATTAACAAAAATTGTTTCCGTCTTTTCTGGGTCTCTTTTGAAACATCAGGAAACATATTTATTCTTAAACCAAGAAACACTTTCTCTCGGTTCTTAAAGAACTAGCCGTTGAGCCCGTAAAAACAGGCTAGTAAAGGAAGGGGGGTTTGAAAGCCCCCCCCCGATAAGTCGCCACCGCCACCCCTCCACCTGGGCCGGGTACCCGACTTCACTATTCAAACCGCCAGAACGCAGCACACAGCTTATCTGAGCTGCCGTCGGCCTTCCTTCTTCTCTGTGTGTGTTCCGCCCTCGTGTGACGTAACGTCAGCGAGGGCGGGACACAGGCAGGTAAGGAAGGCCAACGGCAGCTCAGATGAGCTGTGTGCTGCGTTCCGGCGGTTTGAATAGTGAAGCCAGGTACCTGGGCCGGGTGGAGGGTGGGTGGGGGAGCGGTAGCGGCAACCCTGGGGGGGGGAGCGGTGGCGACGGCGGTTCCCTCACTCGCAGGTGCGCAGGTTCCCTCTCTGTCACGCCCCCGTCATCACGTATTGACGCGGGGGCGGGACAGAGAGGGTCTCTACTGTGCATTTGCGAGTGAGTACGCCTCTTGCCATTTATATGTTTGATAATCGAAGAAGCATTTGCTTATCAGGAATTAATGCAACAGAGGCCACCAAAGTAGCAGCTTGTGCTTGTTCTGTTTCAGAGGTTTCCAGAAATGTAGTCAAATTTTCTATCTCTTGCATCTCTTGTGATAATTCCTTTTGCGGAATGTAATACACCTGATTAAAAGGTGGTATAGCAGTTTCAGGTAATTCTAAGACTTCTCAAATATATTTCTTTAACATATCATATGAATTAATCACTGCTATAAACACACCAAAACTAAATCTTCCAATTTCAGAAACTTTAAAAATCCTTGGAGTCACTATTGACCGCCACCTAACACTCGAAAATCACGCAAACAACACAACCAAAAAGATGTTTTACAGCATGTGGAAACTGAAAAGAATAAGACCATTCTTCACAAGATCCGTCTTCCGCAGCCTAGTGCAATCACTCGTACTTAGCCATTTGGATTACTGCAACTCACTATACGCAGGTTGTAAAGAGCAAATACTGAAGAAACTTCAAACAGCCCAGAACACAGCTGCCAGACTCATTTTCGGGGAAACCAAAATACGAAAGCGCGAAACCCTTACGAGAGAAGCTACACTGGCTCCCACTCAAGGAACGCATCACTTTTAAAGTATGCAAACTAGTCCATAAAATCATTCACGGTGAAGCCCCAGCCTACATGTCTGACTTAATAGACCTACCACCCAGAAACGCTAAAAGATCATCCCGAACTTTCCTTAACCTCCACTTCCCTAATTGCAAAGGCATAAAATACAAAGTGCTGCACGCATCAACCTTTTCTTATATGAGCACACAATTCTGGAACAAACTTCCACGAAACCTGAAGGCGACCTACGAGCTAACCGACTTCCGCAAACTATTGAAGACTCATCTCTTCGAAAAAATCTATTGAAAGGATCAAAACACATGAAGTCCACGCACACTGTTAGTAATACATCAATACATTCTCATCTGTACTTTCATCCCCTTAATCTACAGGTAAAATTGCTATACCCGAACGTTTCCGCGCTATTGCTCTATAGTCCTATCAGTATCCGTTGTTCTTCCTTTGTTCCATTGTTCTGTTCCATTGTACTATTCCCCTTAACGATACGTCTTAAACTCAATGCCTCACAATGTAACCATAATCGAGCTGTAACAAATTGTACTTCCATCAATACAATGTATTGTAAGCCACACTGAGCCCGCAAATAGGTGGGAAAATGTGGGATATAAATGCAATAAAATAAATAAATAAAATAAAATAATCCTAGGAAAATTTATAAGTCTTAGATTATTATTTCATATATAATTATCAAAATTTTCCTTCTCAGATTAACAATATCTTTCAACATAATTGCTTGTAGTTGTCCTGAATCTGCAGCAATCTTCTCAAAATTTCCTTGTCTCTGTAATAATTTTTATTTCTTCTTCAGTCTTATTCATCTTTTGCTCAAGTTCAGTAATTTTCCCAGATACAGAGTTAATTTTCTGAGTGGAAATTAACATAAATTGCGAAATTAAATCCCATAGAGAGTCTAATGTAACTTCTGCTGGTTTCTACATTATTCTTAGAGGAACGTTTTCAGATTGTTCCAGAAGTTTCAACGAGTTCATACCTTGTTTTCCCGCAGTCATTTCAACAGAGCTGCTCGTCTCAGATGGGCCTGTCCGGTCCTCAAGTTGCCCTTCGGTTTGTAGCTGAGCCTCCATCACTGGAATTCCCCTTACGCTCTCTGGCTGGGGTCCAGATGATCCTACGAAGGGAGAGCTAGTCATCTGGGGCTGCGGGGGTGGAGTTTGCTGGTCAGGACTTAGAGTGATATTCTGCCCCGAGGACACCGAAGCTTCCTGCTGTCCGCTGGAGGCCTCTAGGGGTTCGCTCCCGATCTGATAGTTCCGTCCCGAAGTTTCCACAAATCGGTCCATAGGACCTGAATAGGATAAGGAAGGGGGTTGTGGGGCTCGGGCTGCTGCCTTCCCATGTCATTTTGGCATTTTCTTTAGAGGAACAGAGTGAGCTCTTCTCACAGCCTAGGTGCTGGCGGCCATGAACGCGGTCTCCTCAGTTCTTTTTCTACTGTGGTGAGGAGAGGGCGTGCTTTTTTACCGTCTCCTTACATCGCTCGGTCCTAGAGAGCTTTTTTGTGCTTTTCAGCTATTTTTTGTTCATTTTTTCATCCTTTATTGTGTTCCTGTCGTGGAATCTCCGTCTTTTAATTTTCCCATAAGTTTTTAAGTTTCCTTTTATTTTTTGTTGTCATCAGGCTGCTTTTAGGCCTTGACTTCAGCTGGGAACTTTCCTTTTCTTTTTTGCCAATCTGGGTGTTGTCGTCGATAATACACTGAAACCTTCTGCTCAGTGTGCTGTTGCGGCTCGGAAAGCGAATAGAATGTTGGGTATTATTAGGAAAGATATGGAAAACAGGTGTGAGGATGTTATAATGCCGTTATATCGCTCTATGGTGCGACCACACCTTGAGTATTGTGTTCAATTCTGGTCGCCGCATCTCAAGAGAGATATAGTGGAACTGGAAAAGGTGCAGTGAAGGGCGACTAAAATGATAGCGGGGATGGGACGACTTCCCTATGAAGAAAGACTAAGGAGGCTAGGGCTTTTCAGCTTGGAGAAGAGACGGCTGAGGGGAGACATGATAGAGGTATATAAAATAATGAGTGGAGTGGAACAGGTGGCTATGAAGCGTCTGTTCACGCTTTCCAAAAATACTAGGACTAGGGGGCATGCGATGAAACTACAGTGTAGTAAATTTAAAACAAATCTGAGAAAAATTTTCTTCACCCAACGCGTAATTAAACTCTGGAATTCGTTGCCGGAGAACATGGTGAATGCGGTTAGCTTGGCAGAGTTTAAAAAGGGGTTAGATGGTTTCCTAAAGGACAAGTCCATAAACCGCTACTAAATGGACTTGGGAAAAATCCACAGTTCCAGGAATAACATGTATAGAATGTTTGTACGTTTGGGAAGCTTGCCAGGTGCCCTTGGCCTAGATTGGCAGCTGTCGTGGATAGGATGTTGGGCTCGATGGACCCTTGGTCTTTTCCCAGTGTGGCATTACTTATGTACTTATGTTATAATCTGATGTAAAGAGTTCGTTTTCATCTAGTTCATGTGGCGACTAATTAAACTCTGGAATTCGTTGCTGGAGAACGTGGTGAAGGCGGTTAGCTTGGCAGAGTTTAAAAAGGGGTTAGACGGTTTCCTAAAGGACAAGTCCATAAACCGCTACTAAATGGACTTAGGAAAAATCCACAATTCCAGGAATAACATGTATAGAATGTTTGTACGTTTGGGAAGCTTGCCAGGTGCCCTTGGCCTGGATTGGCCGCTGTCATGGATAGGATGCTGGGCTTGATGGACCCTTGGTCTTTTCCCAGTGTGGCATTACTTATGTACTTATGCTATAATCTGATGTAAAGAGTTCGTTTTCATCTAGTTCATGTGGCGACTAATTATCTTTTGTTTAGAATTAGTCATTTTGGTATGCCTTCTTGAACAGGTTGGTTTTCAGTAGTTTTCGGAAGATTGTTAGGTCGTGCCTTGTTTTTATGGCCTTTGGTAACGTGTTCCATATTTGCGTGCTTATATAGGAGAAGCTGGCTGCGTATGTGGATTTATATTTAAGTCCTTTGCAGCTGGGGTAGTGAAGATTTAAGAATGTGCGTGCTGATCTTTTTGTGTTTCTAGTTGGCAGGTCTATGAGGTCTGACATATAGGTTGGGGCTTCACCATGCACGATTTTGTGGACTAGGGTGCAAACTTCGAACGCAATTCGTTCTTTTAGTGGCAGCCAGTGTAGTTTTTCTCTTAAGGGTTTGGCGCTTTCGTGTTTCGTTTTTCCAAATATAAGTCTGGCTGCTGTGTTTTGGGCAGTTTGGAGTTTCTTGATGATTTGTTCTTTGCATCCGGCATAGATGGCATTACAGTAGTCTAGGTTGCTTAATACCATTGATTGTACCAGGCTACAAAATATATCCCTTGGGAAGAAAGGTTTTATTCTTTTGAGTTTCCACATTGAGTGGAACATTTTCTTTGCTGTATTTTTCGCATGGCTTTAGAGTGTGAGATTCCGATCAATTGTAACTCCAAGAATTTTCAGATTGTCTGAAACAGGAAGGGTGTAGTCTGGAGTGTTTATGGTGGTGGGTTTGTTCATGTTATATTGTGAGGAGAGAATGAGACATTGTGTCTTTTCAGCGTTGAGCTTTAGTTGGAATGCATCTGCCCATGAATTCATTATTTGGAGACTGTGTCTGACTTCATTTGTGATTTCATTTAAATCGTGTTTAAACGGGATGTAGATCGTGACATCGTCTGCGTAGATGTACGGGTTAAGTCCTTGGTTGGATAGCGATTTAGCTAAAGGTGTCATCATTAGGTTGAAGAGGGTTGGTGAGAGCGGTGATCCTTGGGGTACTCCGCATTCAGGTTTCCATGGTGATGATGTTTTTGAATTTGATATTTTCTTTGCATTTGTTTCCATGCGTTAAGTGTATGCTCTCTTTCACTTTCTCCATGCTCGTTCGAGTCTCCTAACTTGTGTTTTTAGTTTTTTTCAGTTCTTCGTTGAACCAAGGTATGAGATGTGTCTTCGTGAGGTTCTTGTTTGCAATGGTGGCGATTTCGTCTAATATGCTCCTGCATCTGTCATCCCAATTTAGGAGATAATGTGTGAAGTCTGTTTGTGCTATCCATTCGTTTTTGTATATCTGTTGCCAGAATGTTAAGGGTCAATTCTGCCTCTCGTGGTGTATGTTATGCGTAGGAGAGAAGAGGTGCTGGAGAAAACAATAGCTTCACATTTGAATGAATTAAGAAAGAGTTCATTATCCCTATGCCAAGTGGAGATAACAGTGAGGCAAGAGATCAGAGCTGTGAGCGGTGCAAGGGGTCAGTAACAAGGAAAAGAATCTAGATATCATTGGCATAGCAAAACAGTAAGCATCCCTGTTCCTGAATAATGGTAAGAATTGACAAGAGAAAATATTGAAAAGAGCTGTGGAGAGGATTGAACCCTGTGGAATCCCATACTGCAATGGTAGAAAGGAAGAGAGGGAGGTACAGTGAGTGAGCTGAAAGGTGCGTTCAGTGAGATAGCTAGAAAACCAGGAGAGCACTGTACCAGAAATCTCAATAGAGTGGAGACGGTGAAGCAGGCGAGAGTGATCAACTAAGTCAAAAAGTGAGATGACAACAGCAAAGGAATGGTGGTCAAGAGCCTCACAGGTAGTTTTATAAAGTCCCACAAGGAGAGTTTCAGTGCTATGGTGTGCACAGAAGCCCGAGTGAAATGGATGAAGAATGTTGGAACGTTCAATGAAAGAATCTTTGCTTCTTCCTATAACTCCATCTGCCTAACTGGAGAAGTAAACAAAATATGTGACTCTATGAGAGAGTTACATGGACAGTTTAACTGAGCCCTTTGAGAGTGAAAATTTGATATAGCAGATGATTCTACATGAGCAAGAAGTGGTTATGATTTTGAGAATGATAATAGACCAGAAACTTTGAATAATAAAATGAATATTATTATAGATGATTAATATCGAGATTATTGTTTTTCCCAGAGTTCCGGGTGTGACTCCTAAAGTTTTCCTCAGAAATATTTCCTCAATTATTACTTTAAAAGGAGTGAAGCCTGTGAAAACTGGGATTATTTTAATCAGTGGGATTTGAATTAGAGACTTAAGTATATGTATTGTTAAATAACTACTGGTTTTTAAAAGAGAAAGAATGTAATCAGATGTATTATTTCTAACTAATATTGGACAATAAGCATGTTTTCAATTAAATTATTTGATTTTACACCGTATTGGCCTTGAAGAAGCCAACCAGATGATCAATGTGGAATAATGAATTAGACAAGTAATATCTGGGGATAATCAGGTTAATACCACGTTTTTTTCTGTTTATTGTTTAATTGATCGCCTTGTCTTGTTTCACTCTCCCTATTTAGTGGTCTAAGGAAGAGAATAGAATTACCTGACTGAAATAATTCCTAAATATTACTTTCTCTGTATTTCTAACAAGTTGTTTTATCGCTTGTAAAAATTTAAATGGGTATAAATAAAAAAAAAAAAAAAATGTGACTCTATGATACTGTCTCTGGACTGATGTATGGTAGGAAATGATGGATTTTGGAGTATACTCTCTATAAATCATTCTTGCATGCAGCTTCTGAAAAGGACTTTGCAGTAACCTACCAGAAATGAACCTTTTTGTCCTATGTAAGAATACTCACTAGGGACAGAGAAGGTACTTGCATACACATTCAGGCTAATTTTCGAAAGAGAAGGACGCCCATCTTTCAACACAAATCGGAAGATGGGCGTCCTTCTCACAGGGTTGTCCACATCAGTATAATCGAAAGCCGATTTTGGGCGTCCCCAACTGCTTTCCATTGTGGGGATGACCAAAGTTCACAGGGGCGTGTCGGAGGCGTAGCGAAGGCGGGACTTGGGTATGCCTAACACATGGGTGTCCTCGACCCATAATGGAAAAAAAGGGCGTCCCTGATGAGCACTTGGACGATTTTACCTGGTCCTGTTTTTCTTACGACCAAGCCACAAAAAGGTGCCCGAACTGACCAGATGACCACCGGAGAGAATCGGTATCCAACATAGAGGACTGATGCATCCATTTACCTATTAAGTCCATATATTTCAGTTCTTTTGTAGGCAGATAAGCTACACAATATTCTTTCTCATGGCTGATTACACCTCCAGAGCAAAATGGGATATTGTTTCCCATACTCTAAGATATCTTGACATAATCTGTAGTACCTAGTTATCTCTGAGCTGGCCTAACTGTGTAAGGATTTGACCATAGTGATTCAATGATTTTATGTTATACCATCAGTTGGAATTGGTATAGATTCCTTATTAATATTCAAATACATAAACGTACCTCGCGTATTATTTATGTCCATTTGAGAGACTGTAGAAAGTGAGAAAGCCATAGCTATATTTGCTAAAAATTTAGAAAATGAGGAATTCTTTTGATGTCCTGTGTGGGGGTCATAGTAGCACAAAAAACAATATCATACTCTTGAGTGACTGAAGTAAATATTGACCTTGAACCCATGCTAGATAAAGGCTCAGATTGTTTGGTCAATTGAATCTGTGATGGTGGTAGTACTGATGAGGATCCTACTTGTAATTAAGTATTCTGCATATTTTTACTGCTGTAATTATCTATTGCTCGTGATTGATTTATTCTTACTGTACACTGCTTTGAGTAAATTCCTTCAAAAAGGTGGTAAATAAATACTAATAAATACATACATACATAAAAGGTGCACTCCCAAGTAGATTGGTAAGTTGAAAAAATGATAGTAGGATTGAAAACTGCCAATTTTACAGAGCTCTGCTCTGGCTCTGAAGTGGCTGCTTTAGGTTTTAGATTATTCCCTTCACATTGCAGCTGCTACTACTGTTGAGTGAGCAGATGAAGTATATTAATATAAGGGAAAACAAATCTAAGACAAAGTGTCTGTCTAAAAAGCATAGATAGACACGGTGGGGAGGTTGAACTCCTTTAAAAGACAGATGACCGGACTGAAAAAAATGGAGAAAATTTCCCTAGAGGTGGACCACTACAGAAAGAAACAGCTTTGCCAATAACAATGACGATACTAATGCCGGTGCTGCAAATGCAATCAGGAATGAGACCTGCTCCAAGGAATATTAAGAATGCACATTTGCCTTAGAGTTGTGCTTTTTTGGGGGGGTGGGGGAATTACCCCATGGCCATCGGGATCGAAGGGTTCCTGTCAACTCCAATTCTGATGATGTCAATGCATATACATGTTGGAGTCATGAGTATTAACATCTACAGTGACATGATACCGAAACATGCTCTAAGCGACACTGTGAGCCGGCTCGTGATGCCTCAGTATCACCACATGGGAGAGAGCGAGAGCAAAACACTTGCCTTATAGCATTGTCCAAGAGGCACCAATGCACTTGCTGTAGACAGTTGGTTTGCCGGCATCAGCACCAAAGAGATCGGCATCAAGGATTCCTGATATATACCAGAAGTTCGTCCTGATGTCTGTGCACATCCTTGCTGGAGTTGTGCATGTTAACGTCACTATTGTCATGGCACCAAACATGCTCTAGACGCCACTGTGGGCTTGGCATTGAGATCTCCCAACAGACACTGACCATTTGCTTCTGATGTCTTTGCATGTCCTTGTCGGAGTCGTGCATGTCGATGTCAACAGTTGCCATGGCACTGAATGTACACTGGATGCCACTGTGAGCCAGCTCCTGATCTGCTGGTGGTATCACATGAGATCGAGGAGGAGCATTTGAACTTGGTGCCCATTGTAACAGTAGGTAGTGCAGACAGAGGCTCCTTAGTGAGATTATCCACAGCAGAGAGCTTCATTCTAGTCATTGAAGCTGATGGCATATTTGAAGCTGAATGATATTGAAGGTAGTCTTTTAACTTTTTAAAGTATTTAAAATGGGGAATAAAATTTCTGCTAGATTAAATTCAAAAATTGATAATATAGAAGGAACTAAATTAAATTAAAAAGGAAACTTTAAATGAGGAATAAGACAAAGTTTTCTTGAATGGACTGAAAGATAATACGGGTCTCTACACAACTGCGAACTAAATAAAACTGAGGCAGGAAGCACTGGATTACATTATACATTAGTGAGCACAGTAGGGCACGAACCAAGGGACATGCAAAGAAAGCTCCATTAGAGCTTTCTGAGTTTGAAAAGGGTCAGTAATTTCACCGTAATGTCAATTCAGCTGTGTGGCTATGAGATCTATAAGTCCCGGGAGAAATGCCCATGAAAGAAAGGGAAGGAAAGAAGGGAGAAATGCCCAAGAAGGGAAGGAAAGAAAGGAGAAATGCTGCTTATGAAGGGAAGGGAAGGAAAGAGAAGGAAAGAAAGGAGAAATGCTGCCCATGAAAGGAAGGAAAGAGAAGTAAAGAAGGGAGAAGTGTTACTCATGAAGGGAAGGAAAGAGAAAGAGAGAAGGAAGAAATGCAGCCCAAGAAGGGAAGGAAAGAGAAGAAAAGCATGAAGAAATGCTGCTCATGAAGGGAAGGAAGAAAAGAAGGAATAAATTATGCACATGAAGGGAAAGGAAGGAAAGAAGTGAGAAATGCTGCTCATGAAGAGAAGGGAAGGGAAAGAAAGAGAAGTAAAAAAAAGGAGAAATGCTGCCCATGAAGGAAAGAGAGAAAAGAAGAGAGAAATACTGCCAATGAAGAGAAGGGAAGGGAAGAAAAAAAAGAAGGAAGAAATGCTGCTTATGAAGGGAAGGGAAAGAAAGAAGGGAGAAATGTAGCCCATGAAGGGAAGAGAAAGAAAGAAAGAAAGAAAGAAAGAAAGAAAGAAAGAAAGAAAGAAAGAAAGAAAGAAAGAAAGAAAGAAATGCCCATGATGGGAAGGGAAGAGAAGAAAAGAAAAGAAGGGAGAAATGCCCACAAAGGGAAGGGAAGAGAAGGAAAGAAGGGAGAAATGTTGCTCATGAAGGGAAGGAAAAATAAGGAAAGAAGGGGAAATGCTGCCCATGAAGGGAGGAGAAGGAAAAAGAAGGAAAGGAAAGAGAAATGCTGCCCATGAAGAGAAGGAAAGAAGGGAGAAATGCCCATGAATGGAAAGGAAGAGATGAAAAGAAGGGAGAAATGTTGCTCATGAAGGGAAGGAAAAATAAGGAAAGAAGGGGGAAATGCTGCCCATGAAGGGAAGGGAAGGAAAAAGAAGGAAAGAAAAGAGAAATGCTGCCCATGAAGAGAAGGAAAGAAGGAAGGGAAAAATGCCCATGAATGGAAGGGAAGAGACGAAAAGAAGGAGAAATGTTGCTCATGAAGGGAAGTAAAGATAAGGAAAGAAGGGAGAAATACTGCTCATGAAGGAAAGGAAAGAATGGAGAAATGCTGCTTATGAAGGGAAGGGAATGAAAGAAGGCAGAACTGCTACACATAAAGGGAAGGAAAGAAAAGAAGAGAAGGGAGAAATGGTGCTCCATGAAGGGAAGAGAAGGAAGATGGAGAATGCTACCTATGAAGTGAGAGGGCAGTAAAGAGAAGGAAGTAGGGAGAATACTACCTATTAAGGAAGAAAGAAGGGGAATGCTGCCTATGAAGGAAGGAAAGGGAAGGAAAAAAAGAAGGAAGAAATGATGCCCATGAAGGGAAGGGAAATGAAGATAAGAAAATAAAGGAGAAATGCTGCCTATGAAGGGAAGGGAGGGAAAGAGAGAAATACTTCCGATGAAGGAAGGAGAAGGAAAGAAGGGAGAAATGCTGCCCTGAAGGGAATGGAGTAAGAGAAGAAAAGAAAGAGAGAAATACTGCCGATGAAGGATTCAAGAAGGGAGGAATGCTGCCCTGAAGGGAAGGCAAGGAAAATGAAGAAAAGAAGAGAGAAATGCTGCTCATGAAGGGAAGGAAGGAAGGAAGGAAGGAAGAAAGAAAGAAAGAAAGAAAGAAAGAAAGAAAGAAAGAAAGAAAGAAAGAAAGAAAGAAAGAAAGAAAGAAAGAAAGAAGGGAAAGGAATGAAAGAGAAGGATATAAGTGAGAAATACTACTCATAAAGGGAAGGGAAGAGACGGACAGAAGGGAGAAATGCTGTTCCTGGAAGGAAGGAAAGCGAAGGAAAGAAGAGGGAAATTCTGCTCATAAAGGGAACGGAAAATAAGGAAAGAAATGAGAAATGCTACTCATGAAGGGAAGGGAATGTTAGGGAAGAGAAGGAAAGAAGAAAGAAATATTGCTCATGAAGGGAAGGGAAATGAAGATAAGGAAATAAAGGAGAAATGCTGCCCATGAAGGGAAGGGAGGGAAAGAGAGAAATACTTCTGATGAAGGAAGGAGAAGGAAAGAAGGGAGAAATGCTGCCCTGAAGGAAATGGAGGTAAAGAGAAGAAAAGAAAGAGAGAAATACTGCCGATGAAGGATTCAAGAAGGGAGAAATGCTGCCCTGAAGGGAAGGCAAGGAAAATGAAGAAAAGAAGAGAGTGTCATGACTCTTGGAGCTTGGTAATTAGAAGCCCCAATATCATGGAGCATAACCCTGGCCCAGCAATCACCTGAAGTCTCTATTATTTTATGAAGTCTCTTTTATTGAATAAATCACAGATAATTTACTCACAGATAGATGTTCAGGGTACAGAGACTTCTTAATCTGGAGGCTGTGGGAGGTGGAGATCTGAAGAGAGGTAGTTGTATTGCAGGGGAGGAGAAGATAGTTGAACAGGTAGAAATAGTCCAAAGCTGGGTGACTGCAATGTGCAATATCTCATTTGGAAGAAGATATTTACAGGGTAAAAAATCCAGGTTCGTTACAGGGAGTTTGAGCAGGACAGAGCTGTCTGGAGCGAGATGGTGTTGGCTCCATGTCCCTGGCTGTAATGCAGGAAGAAGCCCCTCGTGGCTGAAAGGACAAAGAAGTGGTGGGGCTTCACACAGGGAGGAGCAGATAGAGACCAATGGGGACAGAGCCTGCTATCGGATAGCAAGGGGTAGTCCTAGAGATAGGAGGGAAAGGTTATACCTGGCTGACCTCTGTGGACAGAATAGTAAGACTGAGCAGGAAGACAAAAGAGCCAAGCTTGGCAGAGAGAGAGGGAGAGAGAGAGAAGGTCTAAGCAGCCTCACAACCAGTGATAGCAGTTCTTACACAGCCAAACAAGTGTGGTTGCACTGCCTGTGAACTACATTACCCACAGTGCTTTGCTCATGTATTTTTCCAGTGGGGAAACTGCAGCAATGATAGTCCTTGGGACTGAGAATAACAGTAAAGGCATTACACACATTTTAGGATCACGTTATAAACTAGTGCGAGGCTGTCGGAGGACAGAACAGAGAGAAATGCTGCTCATGAAGGGAAGGAAGGAAGAAAGGAAGGAAGAAAGAAAGAAAGAAAGAAAGAAAGAAAGAAAGAAAGAAAGAAAGAAAGAAAGAAAGAAAGAAAGAAAGAAAGAAAGAAGAAATGCTGCTCAAGAAGGGAAGGGAATGAAAGAGAAGGATGTAAGTGAGAAATACTACTCATAAAGGGAAGAGACGGACAGAAGGGTGAAATGCTGTTCCTGGAAGGAAGGAAAGCGAAGGAAAGAAGAGGGAAATTCTGCTCATAAAGGGAAGGGAAAATAAGGAAAGAAATGAGAAATGCTACTCATGAAGGGAAGGGAATGTTAGGGAAGAGAAGGAAAGTTGGTTGAAATGCTGCCCATGGTGAAAGAGAATGAAAGAAGTGAGAAACGCTACCCATGAAGGGAAGGGAACTGAACAGAAGGAAAGAAAGGAGAAATGCTTCCCATAAAGGGAATGGAGGGAAAGTCAAGGGAGAAATATTGCTCATGAAGGGAAAGGAAGAGAAGTGAAGGAAAGAAGGAAAAAATGCTGCTCAGGAAGGGAAGTGAAAATAAAGAGATGGAAAGAAGTTAGAAATGCTAATCATGAAGGGAAACAAAGAGAGGAGAAGGAAATAAGAGAGAAATACTGCTCATAAAGGGAAGGAAAGAAGGGAGAAGTGCTGCTCATCAAGTGAACAGAAAGAGAAGGAAAGTTGGGTGAAATGTTGCTTATGATGGGAAGGAAAGATGGGAGAAATGCCCATGAAGGGAGAGAAGGAAAGAGAAGGAAACAAGGGAGAAATGCTGCTCATGAAGGGAAGGAAGGAAGGAAGGAAGGAAGGAAGGAAGGAAGGAAGAAATGCTGCTCATGAAGGGAAGGGAAGGAATGAGAAGGAAAGGAGTGAGATATGCTGCTTATGAAGGGAAGGAAAGGAGTGAGATATGCTGCTCATAAAGGGAAGGGAAGGGAGAAATACTGCTTCTGATGGGAAGGGAAGGGAAGGAAAGAGATGGGAGAAATGCTGCTCATTAAGAGAAGGGAATAAAAGAGAAGTAAAGATGCAATTTATGCTGCTCATGAAGGGAAGGGAAGGAAAGAGATCAAAAGAAGGGAGAAATGCTTTCCATGAAGGGAAGAGAAGGAAAGAAGGAAGGAAGAAATGTTGCTCATGAAGGGATGGAAAGAGAAGGAAAGAAGGGAGAAATGCTGTGCATGAAGGAAAGTCAAGGGAGAAATGCTGCTCATGAAGGGAAGGGAAGGGAAAAGAAGGAAAGAAGTGAGAAATGATATTCATGAAGGGTAGGGAAGGTTAGAGAAGAGAAGGATAGAAGGGAGAAATGCTGCTCATAAAAGGAAGGAAAGGAAAGAAATGGGAGAAATGCTGCTCATGAAGGGAAGTGAAGAAAAGAGGGGATTTATGTTGCTCAGGAAGGGAAGGGAAAGAAAGAGATCAAAAGAGAGGAGAATTGTTTTCCATGATGGGAAGAAAAGGGAAGAGAAGGAAAGAAGGGAGAAATGTTGCTTATGACGGGATGGAAAGAGAAGGAAAGAAAGAACGAAAGGAAGAATTCTGTTCATGAAGGGAAGGGAAGGAAAAAAGTGAGAAATGCTTCTCATGATGACAAGGGAAGGAAAGAGAAGGAAAGGGAGAAACGATGTCTATGAAATGAAGGAAAGAGAAAGGAAGGCGAGAGAAGGAATCAAGTGAGAAATGCTGCTCATGAAGTGAAGGGAAGGAAAGAAAAGGAAAGATGTAATACTGCCCATGACGGAAAGAGAAGGAAAGAAGGAGAAAATGCTGCTCATGAAGGGAATGATAGTAAAGAAGGAAGAAATGCTGCTCATGAAGGAAAGGGAAGATATGAGAAATGCTGGCTACATCCCTGATAAAATGCAAATAAAGTTCAGCAGTTGATCATTCTGACCTTGTATCTGAGTAAACCCTTCAAGGATACTAACTGTTCTGATTTCTAAGAGTAGCTACCAGCCTGAGCCTTCCCTCCCCCCTCCAGCTGCTGGGGCAGAAATTAAAAGGGAAGGAGAAAAAGGATTTTTGCAGAGGAAGAGACAGTAGTTAGTAGATAGTGGATTTTCCAGCCAAGGATTTCCATCTGGAAATCTGTGCTTGTGGGGAGAAAGCTTCTATAAAGCACTACAATACAGAGGTTGGCTAGTTAAAACTCCCTCGCAAGAGCCTATTGCACTACATGCTATAGACATGGAGTCAACACTTAGGATATATAAGAGCTCAAAAGACCCCCAAATCATCAGGCCAGAATCAACAA
The DNA here is from genome assembly GCF_901765095.1 of Microcaecilia unicolor. NCBI lineage: Eukaryota > Metazoa > Chordata > Amphibia > Gymnophiona > Siphonopidae > Microcaecilia > Microcaecilia unicolor. The sequence continues at coordinate 172,447,404 of NC_044035.1, read as the reverse complement.
AAGCCTAATCCTAGTTTTTCACTATGCCGGGACTAGTGATGGACTACAAAAAGTACAAATGAAATTGAAGTGGATAGAGCACCGTTCACGGAAGAGAGTGTGTATGAACAACTTGAAAAGCTAAAGGTGGACAAAGCCATGGGACCGGATGGGATCCACCCCAGGATATTGAGGGAGCTCAGAGAGGTTCTGGCGGGTCCTCTTAAAGATTTGTTTAATATATCCTTGCAGACGGGAGAGGTTCCGAGGGATTGGAGAATGGCGGAGGTGGTCCCTCTTCACAAAAGTGGTGATAGGGAAGAAGCTAGAAACTACAGGCCGGTAAGCCTCACTTCAAATATTGGAAAAGTAATGGAAGTGATGCTGAAGGAAAGGATAGTGAATTTCCTGGAAGCCAATAAGTTGCAAGATCTGGTTTTACCAAAGGGAAATCGTGCCAAACGAATCTCATTAAATTCTTTGATTGGGTGACAGGAGAATTGAATCAGGGACGAGCTATAGACGTAATCTACTTAGATTTCAGCAAAGCTTTTGGCACGGTTCCCCACAGGAGGCTCTTAAATAAACTGGATGGGCTGAAGATAGTACCCGAAGTGGTGAATTGGATTAGGAACTGGTTGACGGACAGAAGCTAGAGGGTGGTGGTGAATGGAATTTGCTCGGAGGGAAAGGTGAGTAGTGGTGTGCCTCAAGGATCGGTGCTGGAACCGATTCTGTTCAATATATTTGTGAGTGACATTGCCGAAGGGATAGAAGGTAAAGTTTGCCTATTTGCAGATGATACTAAGATCTGTAACAGAGTTGACACCCGGGAGGGAGTGGAAAACATGAAAAAGGATCTGAGGAAGCTAGAAGAATGGTCTAAGGTTTGGCAATTAAAATTCAATGCGAAGAAATGCAAAGTGATGCACTTAGGGAATAGAAATCCTCGGGAGACGTATGTGTTAGGCGGGGAGAGTCTGATAGGAACGGACGGGGAGAGGGATCCTGGGGTGATAGTATCTGAGGATCTGAAGGCGACGAAACAGTGTGACAAGGTGGTGGCCGTAGCTAGAAGGTTATTAGGCTGTATAGAGAGAGGTGTGACCAGCAGAAGAAAGGGGGTGTTGATGCCCCTGTATAAGCCATTGGTGAGGCCCCACCTAGAGTATTGTGTTCAGTTTTGGAGGCTGTACCTTCCGAAGGATGTAAAAAGAATTGAAGCGGTGCAAAGAAAAGCTATGAGAATGGTAAGGGATTTGCGTTACAAGACGTATGAGGAGAGACTTGATGACCTGAACATGTATACTCTGGAAGAAAGGAGAAACAGGGGTGATATGATACAGACGTTCAAATATTTGAAAAGTATTAATCCGCAAACGAACCTTTTCCAGAGATGCAAAGGAGGTAGAATGAGAGGACATGAAATGAGATTGAAGGGGGGCAGACTCAAGAAAAATGTCAGGAAGTATTTTTTCATGGAGAGAGTAGTGGATGCTTGGAGAACTCTTTTATTAAAAGAAACGCAAAACAATACTTCAACAAAAGTATGTACAAGCAATAAAAAACTCCCACATATCTCCTAGACCCTAAACACCTATACAAAGCCAACTAACCCCCCCCACCTTAACCCCCCCCCCCCTATACCAAACCTCCCCTATGGAGGTTTCAAATGAACATGTTTCCACCACACATTTGCCTTCTGTAACCCTTCCGTCACCCGTTCCCATTTAGCCACCTCCTGAACTCCCCTAATTATGTCCCAACTAACCTGTTCAGCTGACCTGTAGTCCTGGTGCAGGGACACCCCACACCGAGCCATCCAAAGGTAAAACCTGAGTATTACCGAAATGATAAACTCCGTCACCGGATCCAAACCCCCACTTCGCTGCTGCCGCCCATAGACCCAATCAGCATATGAGTACGACCGGAAGCTAGAAATGTGCAAAAGCGATGCCACTCTATCCCCCACGGTCCTTGAATGGGGCAATCCCGCAAAAAATGGTCCATTGTTTCTTCCGTACCCACACATTCCCCCCTTGGACAATCCCGATCCTGCATAGTCCTATAGTTGAGATTTCCTCTCACATACAATTTCCCATGAAAGGACAGCCAAGCAATGTCCCTGTACTTAGGCGGAATCCGCCTCGATGTAACCAATAGCAAGCCCTGCTGCAGCACCGACCCAGGTGCATCTCGGAGTGTCAGGGGTGCTGAAAAGGCCTGGGCCCGCACCCTTTCCACCCATACCTCCCTGCTCCCTGCCTTAATTTCCTCCACCGTGATCCCCCAAACTCTTACCAACCGAACCAACATCCAATAGTACCCTACCTGCATGGGTGCCCCCTTCTTTAAAGCCGCCACCCTTCCCCCCATCCGCCATGGAATCCAAAATCTTTCCCACCATAACAAGACACTTTGTGCCCACCCTGGCGGGTCCCTACCCACTGCCCGTCCCAAATTAAACTGGAGGAACAGGGAGCTGAAAAATAACACTGGGTTCACCATTCCCACCCCGCCATCCTTCCGGGGTAAGTATGTAATGTTCCGTTTAACCGGGTTCAGCCGATTCCCCCACAGTAGTTGGAAAAACACACTATACAGGGTAGTATAACAGTGTGCTGGCACCAAACAAATATAACTGAGAAACAGGAACATGGGCACCAGGTGCCTCTTAATCAGCTGAACCCGGTCAGACATTGTCATCCTCCAGCCTTTCCATCTGTCAACCTTGACTGTAGCTACCTGGATGCACCGCTGCCAGTTAAAAGATGCATAATCTCCTTGATCAAAATAAACCCCTAACACTCTCATTCTGGCAATTGCGGCCGGAAACCCCCCTCCCAAAGCAAATGCCAGCCCTGGTGGACCCACCCATAAACTCTGACTTTTCTGGAAATTAATCAGTGACCCCGAGGCCCGTGAGTAACTGGAAATCAACTCCTGCAACTTCTCCCCCTCCCTTGGATCCGCCACCCACACTGTGATGTCATCTGCGTAAGCTACCACCCTCAAATGACACCCTGTACTCACCTCCACCCCCCGAAATCCCTCTCTCCCTCCCTGCTCTAAACGCCTAACAAAGGGATCTATTGCGAAGGTGTATAACAGAGGACTTAGGGGACATCCTTGCCGAACCCCTGCTGTGACCCCAAAACTCTTCCCTTTCCAACCATTTACCAGAGGAAAACAACTGGCCCCGGTGTAAAGTAACTGTAACTGTGCCACCCAATCCCTTGGAAATCCATAATGCTCTAACAACCTCCAAAGAAAAAACCACTGTACCCTATCAAAAGCTTTATCTTGGTCTAAAGCCACCACCAACCTCCCGTTCCCCTCCCCCCGGCTGTGCTCTAGACCCTCCCTAACCCATGCAGCCGCCTCCAAGACCCCCCCTCCCCTTAACCCCACACCGCTGTGAAACTGCCACCACTTCCTGGACCACTGACTTCATCCTTTTTAAGAGCATGTGTGCAAAAATTTTCCTGTCCCCATTCAACAAGGCGATAGGACGCCAGTTCAACAGGGACCCAGGATCTTTCCCTTTACTAAGCAAAACTAATGCTGCCTCTGTCAGAGATTGGGGCAGAATCCCCTGCTGTCGTGCGGCTTCCCAGACCTGCAACAGAATTGGAGCCAGATGGACCTTAAAAGTTTGGTAATATTCAGCTGTCAGGCCATCTGGCCCTGGAGCCGTTCTTTTCCGTAAGGCCCCGATGGCCTCCTCCACTTCCCCCAGTGTCCAGGGACGTGACAGGGCCTGGAGATGGGGCCCTCCCTTTCCCACCCCTGGTGTCCCGTCGATATAGTGTCCCATCACCTCCTTATCCAAGTGTCCTCCCGAAAAAAAACGTGCAAAATGTTCTCCTACTACCTTCAAAATCCCCTCCTTCGAAACCTGCACTACCCCCCTTGTGTCCCTTAACCCTCCCACTACCCTACGCTCCCTCCGCTCCTTACAGCAGACAAACGGATCAGGACTAATCAATTTCCCGAAATCACGTTCATAAAGCAAGGAGGCATATCTATCGTATTGGACCTTCTCTAACTGCGCTTGCAGTTCCAGGATATCCTCCCGCCTACCCCCTGTGGAGAGTAAATAATCCCTGCGTTTCTTAAGTGCCGTTCCTAACCTCGTCCTTTCCCGTCCTTCCCTTCTTGCCTGTTGGGTAAAAAATCTCCTCGTGCGCTTTTTGACTACCTCCCACCATTCTCCAATAGAGGGAAAAATACCCTGGATGGAGAGCTGATCCTCCAGGAAGGCCCGATACTCCTCCTGCATTCTCATATCTGCTACCCATTTAAGGTTGAGCCGCCATAAACCCCTTCCTGGCCTATGCCCCGCCCAACCTCCTACCTCAATTAACACCAGCTTATGGTCCGAGAAGTCTACGTCCACTAATCTGGGGCCCTGCCCGCATGCCCCTTCCTGAACCAAAAATCTATCTATCCTACTCTTACACTGACCCCGTGAAAATGTGAAACCCTGTACCTCAGGGGAATGTTCTATGTGCACATCAACCAGCCCTGCCCCTTTCATTATCCCTGCCAAACGTACCCCATCATACCTCACCTGCGCTGTCCTCCCCCCACTATCCTGCCTCCTTAAAATAGTATTAAAATCCCCCCCCAAAACCACCTGACGTGCTGTATAGAGATAAGGTTTAACTTTCCCAAACAACGAGGAACGTTCCTTCTTACTTTGAGGCCCGTAAATATTAATAATCCGCAACGCCACCCCGTGCCACAACACATCTAACACCAAACACCTCCCTATACCTAACTCTATCACTTTTTGAATATCTACATTATGTGTTTTGAATAAGATCCCTACCCCCCCATACCTTTCTCCTGCCAAACCCCAAACCGAAGGTCCCCATCTCCAGGCCCGTTGTGCCCGCCTAATCGCTTCTAGCGTTTGTAGCCGTGTTTCCTGAAGCAGAATACAGTCTGCCTGTATCTTAGAGAGGCCATCAAAGGCCAAACATTGCGCCCTCTGGGAAGCCACACTCGCCACATTCAATGTGGCAAACAAAAAAACAATTCCTGCCATTACCATCATTGAGTAGAAGGTATCCTCTGCTCACCTCCTTCCTGCATATCTGCCCTCTGCAGCACCCCACTACCAACGCCCTGCACCCCTTCTGCAGAATCCCTTCCTTCCTCCGCCCAATCCCGAACACCAAGTTTAAAACCCTTATCCTTCCCTTCCCCCTCCCCCCCTCCTTTCTTCCTCCCCTTCTTCTTCTTAGAGTCATCCAGACCACCATCTCCCCTCTCACAAAAGAAGGCCCCCACCCCCCCCCCCCCCTACTTGCTCTCTAACTCTGAGCTGCTCCCCTGCCCCCCCACCCCCCTTACCTCATTCCCATCACCCCTTTTACCCTGTTCCTGTCTAGATCTGATCCTATCAGACCGCCTCTTAATCCCTTCTCCTTCTCCTGTCCCCTTCTTCTCCACTCCCTCTACTTCCAACCCCCCCCCTCCTCCTTCGTTCCCAACCCCTACCATCCGGACCTTCCCCCCCTTCTTCTTACACCTACCACCCTCTCCCTGTTCCACCTCAAATTTCCTCTTCCCTTCATCCCCCCCAAGGACTCCCTCTCCCTCCCCTCCCCCACCTTCCTCGATCTCCTCCTCCCTACCTTCCTCTTCCAGAATCTGAAAACGGTTCTCCACCCTACACTCCTGTGATCCAAACCCCGAGCCACCCAACTCCTCCCTACCCTTCCCCTCAGCCCCCCTTTGTTTCTTACGAACTTGAACCCAACCCCCTTCTCCCTCCCCCCGTTCCCTCACCTGTTCCTCCCCCGTACCCCTGAAACCTCTTCCTCCCTCCTCCCTTTCTGCAGCTTCCCTACTCCCTGTACCTCCGGGCCCTGACCCTGAAACCGCCCTCCCCCCACCCCTCTCTCCTGGACCAAACTCCCCCGTCCCCCACCCTCTTCCCCCTCATTATGAAAAGCCCTCGGGCAATTCCGAAAGGCATGCCCCAGATCCCCACAAAGATTGCACCGGATAGAGGAACATTCTTCCGAAAGGTGATCCTTAGACCCACACTTTGCACACTGCTGTACCGGGCAGGACATGCTAAAGTGGCGGAAAGACCCACATCTAAAACATTGTCTTGGCTGTCCTTTATAGAAGCACAGGATCCTATCTCTCCCGATAAAAGCTGCCGAGGGAATATGCTGGACCACCTGACCCACCTGTTTAAGCCTAACTAAAGCCCCCCACCCCCCTGCCCATACTCTACTTGGATCCGGGAGCTTGGTTAGTGGAGTTCTCAATTCAGCATACCGCTGAACCCAGAAGGCCAGGTCCGCCGCTGAGATGGATTCATTCCGGACTAAAAGGGTCACCTGCACCAGATCAGGTCTGCTTATCGGAATCACCCTATAATTTCTCCATTCCCCCCTCCCTCGAACTTCTTCATACTTTTCCCAAAACACCTCCATCCCCCTTTGAGTCAAAAAACTAACATCATATTCCGGAATGTTAGCCGGGTGGATGCAAGCATATAAATCTTCTGGAATAAACCCTAGCCCTAGTACCAACTGCAAAACCTTATCCCGGGATGGCATACCCCCCTCCCCCACCCATTTAAGCTGAATGACATTTCGGCGTTTGGGGATCTGCCCCTGCCCCCTCCCTCCTCCTCCAAACCCGTCTCCCCCCCTACCCGCAAAACCTAACCTCCCCCTCCCCTGCTCTCCTTCCCCCCTCACCACAGCCGCAAAAGATACCGACATCTTCCCCTCCCCACCCCCGCTCTTCCCTGACCTGGAACCGTCCCGACCATCCAAACCCATGCCCTTCTTCAACTGCCCCTTCTGAGCTGTCCCCATGCCCCCACCCCCTCTACCTTCTGCAGCCTGCCCTGGCACCACCCCCCTCCCTTCCTCCCCCCTCCTCTGATCACAGACTGCCACCTCCATAGCTTCAAAAGTACACCCATTCTGTCCCTCTTCTCTTACCAATCCCCCACCCTGCTCATCCACCCCATCCAAAGCAGCCTTCCCCCCCAAGTCCAAACTGAAACCATTTACTAGACTGTCACTGTTCTCCAGATTTTGTCCACAGGGGAGATCCCTGCTTATCTGTTCAGAAGAAACCTTGCACTGCTGCTCCCTCTGAATATCCTGCTGCTCAGGCTCCTCTGCTCCCAGCTGGCTGGCTGTTGCATTCTGCTCAGAAGGGTCCTGCGCGAGACCAGTCTCTGTGTTATGAGAGGAATTTCCCCTTGCTTCCTCCTGATTGGCAGAAACCTCCTGTCTTTCCAGCTCTGGAAGGCAGGATTTGCCAGAGCCTGCTTGCCCAGCTGCAGCTACTCCTTGTAATTTAGCAACCGTTCCTGCACTCAGGGAGCCTGTAGAGTGCAGCTGTGTTTGCAAGCAGAGCTCTTCTGCTGGCAACAGTGTTGCCAGGTGGGCGGTTTTACCGCCCAATTGGGCGGTTTTCCGCGACCCGCCACGGGAAATTTTTGCCCGCGGCGGGTTGCGGTTTTTTGGGAGGTTTTTTAGGCTTCCGGGCGGCTTTTTGGGCGGCTTTTTGATTTTTTTCGGCCGCGGGGGGCGGGGTTAGTGACGTTTTTGGGCGGGGTTAGTGACGTTTTGGGCGGGGCCGATGACGTGGGAGGCGGGGCCGATGACGTGGGAGGCGGGGCCGATGACGGGGAGGCGGGGCTGATGACGGGGAGGCGGGCCCGATGACGTGGGAGGCGGGGCTGATGATGGGGAGGCGGGCCCGATGATGTGGGAGGCGGGGCCGGTGACGGCGGGGGCGGGGCCGGTGACGCGGGGGTGGGGGTGTCAGGGGCGGGGTTTGTGTTTGGGCGGGTTTTGGGCTGGTTTCTGGCCCGGATTGGGCTGGAAAAAAAATTTCTACCTGGCAACCCTGGCTGGCAACAGTTCTTCCACAAATGCACCTTCAACCAGAGTAAAACTGTCCTTTGTACCTTCTCCTGTCCTGCCTTCTTCAGGAAACCTTCTTTCTGTAAGACTAGGAACACTTGTCTGGAGCTCTTGTATGAAAAAGTCTCTATCTCTGGTTTCCATAGCCTGCAAATGTGTAGGAGCCTTTTGAAGCTCTTTCTCTGTCCTTGTAGGCTCCAGAGATACTAGGGACTCCCTGCTGCCTCCTCCCCTCTCATTACCAGAAGCAGCCATCACAGTAAGTGCACCAGAATCTGTTTGACTTGCTAAGCCCTTCATAAATTGCAGTGTATGTCCAGTGTTTGTAGCTGGCAAGTCCTCACTCACACACTGTTGTTGTTGAAAAAGTTCTGCTGTATATACTGGGGAAACCTGACTCTGAGATTTTGCTGTGCCTTGTGCCATTCTCTCCTGGTTTATGTAAAGTTCCCTTAAGGGATTATCAGTATTCTTCTTTAATGAAACCAAAGTCTTTTCTTTGTGTTGAAGCTGCTTTAACAAACGAGCTTCTTCTTTCTTGTAAATGTCCTGTTTATCTCCCGGGGCCAGCCTAGTCATGGCTTTTGCCATCTTCAGCCGTTTCCCCTGCTCCTCTATGTCTTTCTCCAGGGCTTTAATCATTCGCACCCTTTGTACCACTTCTTCAGCCAAGTGCCCCGGTCCTTCACTCACCGACCGTGCACCATCCTCCCTGTCTTCATCCTCATCCTCCTCCTCCTCCGACCAATCACTATCATAGTCCTGTACGCCCGGACCCGGCTGAAGCTCCTGGTGTACCATCATCGGCTCCTCTCCTTCCACCGTCTGGAGGCCCGAGGCCCTCCCTATCCACTTCCCCCCTCCATGTTCTTCAGGCTCCCTTTCCGGAAACCGCTGGGTCATGGAGGAGGTACCTGTTACCTCTTCATCTCGGAGACGCTGAGCCCTGCGGTCCACAGGGCTCCTTTCTCTGCTCCCCGAGGCTGGACTGAGCTGCACACAACCCTTCCGGGCCTTCTGGTCCGTAGGGCCCAGAGGCCCCATGTCCTGGGCCTTTCCTGGGAAACTCTTCCCCGGGCCTCTCTGCCCACCTGGGGAAGGAGCCAGCCCAGCACCCTTCCTGCTCTCTAGAGACCGAGCCTTCAAGCACACGTCCTTCTCTCACCAAGTCTAGGCTGGAATGCCCTCCCGCGGGAGGTGGTGGAGAGGAAAACGGTAACAGAATTCAAGCACGCGTGGGATAAACATAAAGGAATCATGTTCAGAAGGAATGGATCCTCAGGAGCTTAGCCAAGATTGGGTGGCAGAGCCGGTGGCGGGAGGCGGGGATAGTGCTGGGCAGACTTACACTGTCTGTGCCCTGAAAAGGACAGGTACAAATCAAGGTAAGGTATACACAAAAAGTAGCACATATGAGTTTATCTTGTTGGGCAGACTGGATGGACCATGCAGGTCTTTTTCTGCCGTCATCTACTATGTTACAATTGTCTTACCCTCTTTCTAATAAGCTTGGAAATATATGACAGACAAGTGGGTTATAAGCATTATCTGACATGGTTACAGATTGAATATGGAGGGGCCCTTTTACTAAGCTGCGTAAGCGTCTACATGTGCCCAACGCGTGCCAAAATGGATTTACAAATACCTGGAAAGATCCCAAAACAGTAAAATAGATTTTATGCTGCTTATCCTAGAAATAAGCAGTGGATTTCCACCAAGTTCATGTTAATGGTTTATGGACTTTCTTTTAGGAAGTTATCCAAACCTTTTTTTAAACCCTGCTAATTTAATTGCTTTTACCACATTCTCTGGCAAAGAATACCAGAGTTTAATTATATATTGAGTGAAGAAATATTTTCCATGATTTGTTTTAAATTTACTATATAGTACATGCTTGATTTTAAAGATAAATTACTTATTACTAACAATAGTTCTGCAAGTTCATTTTTCAATTCTATCAGTACTCTGGGATGTATACCATCCGGTCCAGGTGATTTGCTAATCTTCAATTTGTCAAACTGCCCCATTACATCTTCCAGGTTTACAGAGATTTGATTCAGTTTCTCTAACTCGTCAGCATTGAATACCATTTCTAGCATTGGTATATCTCCTACATCTTCCTCAGTGAAGACCAAAGCAAAGAATTCATTTAATCTCTTCGCTATGACCTTGTCTTCCCTGAGTGCCCCTTTTACTCCTCTGTCATCTTGCGATCCAACTGATTCTTTTGCCAGCTTCTTGCTTTTAATACAGCTAAAAAAGTTTTTGCCTCCAATGCAATCTTCTTTTCAAAGTCCCTCTTTGCCTTCCTTATCAGCGCTTTACATTTGACTTGTCATTCCTTATGCTGTTTTCTATTATTTTCAGTTGGATCCTTCTTCCATTTTCTGAAGAATCTTCTTTTAGCTCTAATAGATTCCTTCACCTCACTTTTTAACCATGCCGGCTGTTATTTGGCCTTCCTTCCTTGGATTATATCTGGCCTGGGCTTCCAGAATGGTATTTTTGAGCATCATCCATGCCTGATGTAAATTTTTGAGCTTTGCAGCTGCTGCTCTAAGATTTTTTTTTTTTTACTGTTCTTCTCATTTTATCATAGAGGGGAATAATCGAACGTCGCCGGCGAAATAGGTCGCCGGTGATCTATTTTGGCGGCGGCACAACAGCTGGAATGGAACCGTATTTTCAAAAAAGATGGCCGGCCATCTTTTTTTTCGATAATACGGTGTGGCCCGGCGAAATGCCTTGGATTTCGCTGGGTTTGAGATTGCCAGTTTTTTTTTACCGTGATAATGGAAAAAACTGCCGGCGATCTCAAACCCGGCGAAATCCAAGGCATTTGGCCGTGGGAGGGGCCAGCATTTATAGTGCAATGGTCCCCCTCACATGCCAGGACACCAACCGGGCACCCTAGGGGGCACTTCAAACATCTTTTATAAACAACCAAATTAGCTTCCAGGTGCATAGCACCCTTCCCTTGTGTGCTGAGTCCCCCAAATCCCACTGCCCACAAGTGTGCACCATTACCCTAGCCCTAAGGGCTGAAGGGGGGGCACCTATATGTGGGTACAGTGGGTTTTGGGGGGTTTGGGAGGGCTCAACATTACCCACCACAAGTGGAACAGGTGGGGGGGGATAGGCCTGGCTCTGCCTTTCTGCAGTCCACTGCAACCAACAACAACTGTTCCAGGGACCTGCATACTGCTGTCAGGGTGCTGGGTATGACATTTGAGGCTGGCATACAGGTTGGCAAAAAAGGTTTGTATTTTAATAATTTTAGTGTGGGAGGGGGTTGGCGACCACTGGGGGAGTAAAGGGAGGTCATCCCCCATTCCCTCCGGTGGTCATCTGGTCAGTTGGGGCATCTTTTTGAGGCTTGGTTGTGAAAATAAAAGGACCAAGTAAAAATACTGCTTATCACCGGGTTTTATTTTTCCATTATCCACGAAAGCCGGCCATCTGGTAGCCACGCCCAAGCCTGCCCATGTCCCGCCTTCGCTTCGCCGCCAACACGCCCCTTTGAATTTTCGCCGGCGAGGCGAAGGGAAAGCGGTGAAACTATCACAAATGTAGCTTTCGATTATATGCTTTTCGCCTCTTTTGCGAAATCGCCGGCCATATCCCGATTTGTGTCGGGAAATAGCCGGCGATTACTTTCGATTATAAGCTGGATAGTCTCCTTTTTGAAAGTTAAATGCTAATATAATGGATTTCCTGTATGTACTTACTCCAGATCTTATATCAGGTCTAACCATGTTAAGATCACTGTTGTCGAGCAGCCCCAGCACTATTACTTCCTGCACCGCATCATGTGCTACACTAAGGACTAGGGCTAGAATTGTTCCCCCATTTGTTGGCTCCTGAACCAGCTGCTCTATAAAGCAGTTCTTGATTTCATCAAGGAACTTTACCTCCCTGGCATGCCCTGATGTTACATTTACCCAGCCAATATTGGGGTAATTGAAATCACCCATTATTACTGTGTTCCCCAGCTTGTTAGCCTCCCTAATTTCCTTTAACATCTGTCTGTTCATCCTGGCCAGGTGGATGGTAGTACTATCACTATCTTTTTCCCTTTACACATGAAATTTCTATCCATAGGAATTCCAAGATGTGTTTTGTGTCCTGCAGAATTTTTAGTCTATTCAATTAATGATCCTTCTTAACGTATAATGCTACCCCTCCACCAATTCGATTCACCCTATCACTGCGATATACTTTCTACCCTGGTATGACACAGTCACTGTCCCACTGGTTATCCTCCTTTTACCAGGTCTCAGAGATGCCTATTATATCTATCTTTTCATTTAGTGCAATATATTCTAACTAGTCCCTTTAATTTCTTAGGCTTCTGGCATTTGCATATAGATATTTCAAACTATGTTTGTTGTTCCTATTTACAACTTGTTCAGCAGTTGACAGTGATAATTTGCAATATTTAAAATGTATTTGCGTTTTATTTAAAGACACCTGGAGGGGCATTTTCTAAAGAAATGTGTAAATCAGAATTTGGCCGTTTTACAAAGACATCCAAATTCCAAACAGGAAAGAAGGTCATTTTCAAAAAAGGTGGACGTCTATCTTTTGTGTTCAAAAATACCTGTGATTTGGAGGGCCTTTTTTCAGTCCATTTTCAAACAAAAGACGTCCAAATGCAAGACATCCAAAACAGAGGAAGAGTGGCTTAATGGTTAGTGCAGTGGGCTGTGATCCTGATGACATGGGTTTAATTCCCAATGCTGCTCCTTATGACTTTGGGCAAGTCAAATTGCACAAGGGACATTTTTGAATATGACATCTAAGTCTGAATTTGGACCTTTTTTGTAAAAGGTCCAAAATCAGAACAGGAAAGGTCACTTTCTACAAAAAAAAAAGTCAATCTTTTCCTTTTGAAACTGCTGTTTGGAAAAATGTTTTGTGATTTGGAGGAGTAAGGGGAGGTGATCTCCAAGTCCCTCCAGTGGTAATCTGGTCATTTGGGGCCCATCTTGTGTGGAGTAGCCTAGTGGTTAGTGCAGCACACTTTGAACCTGGGGAAGTGGGTTCAATTCCCACTCCAGCCATTTGTTATAAAAATAGGTCTAGCTCAAAACATCTAAGTTTTAGTCTTGGACGTCTTTGTTTTGTTCCACTATTGCTGAAAGAGGTCCATGTCTTATTTATTTATTTATTTATTTGTTACATTTGTATCCCACATTTTCCCGCATATTTGTAGTACTCAATGTGGCTTACATGGTACTGGAGAGGCTTTTGCAGACTCCAGTGAGAACAAATACCAAAATGGTGCTAGGTAAGATACAGTTCGTGTGGCACAGCCACGAATGGGAATCGTATTGCGGAAAGGTTGAGGTATTTATTTTATTTGTTATTTTTGTTACATTTGTACCCCGCGCTTTCCCACTCATGTATGTCCATTACGTGCTTTAGTTTTGTTGTGTCGCAGGGATCAGACATTTAGGTTGGGTCAGTAGGGTATGCCTTTTTAAACAGGTTAGTTTTTAGTGATTTCCGGAAGTTTAGGTGGTCGTGCGATGTTTTCAAGGTTTTTGGTAGTGCATTCCACAATTGTGTGCTTATGTAGGAAAAGCTGGATGCGTAAGTTGATTTATATTTGAGGCCTTTGCAGCTGGGATAATGCAGATTTAGGTATGTTCGTGTTGACTTTGATGTGTTCCTAGGTGGTAGGTCAATCAAGTCTGTCATGTAACCTGGGGCTTCACCGTAGACAATTTTGTGAACCAGGGTGCAGATTTTGAAGGTGATGCGTTCTTTGATTGGGAGCCAATGCAGTTTTTTGCAGAAGGGTTTTGCACTTTCGAATCGTGTTTTTCTAAATATGAGCCTGGCTGCCGTTTTTGAGTGGTCTGGAGTTTCTTTAAGGTCTGTTCCTTGCATCCCGAATAAATTCCATTAGAATAGTCTGCGTGGCTTAGTACCATTGATTGTACCAGGTTGCGAAATGTTTCCCACAGGAAAAGTTGCTTTAGGCGTTTGAGTTTCCACATTCAGTGGAACATTTTCTTAGTTGTGGATGCTACTTGACTCTCTAGCGTTAAGTTACGGTCTATTGTAACGCCGAGGAATGCCTGTCCCGCCTTGAACACGCTCCTGGCACACCCCCTTGAGATCTGGACGTCCTTCTGACGGACTTCAGGGAAAGACGCCCAAAAAGAGGTTTTGATAATACTGCCCCTTTTTGGACATCTATCTCTTTTGAAAATGAGCCTGCTGGTCTACTATGGTCTCTATTGCAACCTCGCTATCGGGATGTCCTATCTTCCCTGTTATGGTGATATCTTTGAAAGATACCTTGTTCTGAACTATGTACTTTTGAGCAACTGTCAGCCTTCCCCCAGTTTTTAGTTTAAAAAACTGCTCTATCTCCTTTTTAAAATGCTTTTGCCAGCAGCCTGGTTCCACCCTGGTTAAGGTGGAGCCCAGCATTCCAGAATAGGCTTCCCCTTACCCAGAATGTTGCCCAGTTCCTAACAAATCTAAAGCCCTCCTCCCTGCACCATGACCTCATCCATACATTGAGACTCCGGAGCTCTGCAAGTCTCTTTGGCCCTGCGCGTGGAACAGGGAACATTTCAGAAAATGCTCCCTGGAAGTTCTGGATTTGAGCTTTCTATTTAAGAACCTAAATTTGGCTTCCACAACCTCCCTCACACATTTTCCTATGTCATTGGTAACCACGTGAGCCAAGACAGCAGGTTGCTCCCCAGCACTGTCTAAAATCTTATCTAGGTGACACATGAGGTCCCCCATCTCAGCACCAGACAGGCAAGAGTCCAAGCGATCCTCACCTCCACAGTCCTAACCATTGCCTCCTGGGCAAAAGCCCCTAGAGACACATCCTCGTTGTGAGAGGTACAGTGGCACTTCAAGCGGCAGGGAAATCAACATATACAAATCTTATCTTTTGAATTTTTGATCACCATAACATGAGGAGGGATCAAGCAAAATTTGAAGAATGATCTACAATTGTCAACTAAGATTTAATGCTAAAAAATTCAGGGTCATTCATTTGTGCTGCAAAAACCCAGTGGAGTGGTTAATGGCTATCTGAATTTCAGCTTTGGCTCCAAAACTAGCCCAAAATTCCAATTTGGCCATGTTTCAGTTTTGGCTGAAAATGTTGATGTATTTTCAGCTGAAACTGAAACTTCCCCTGACCAAAACCATTGCCCACTCTCTGCCTCCTCCAACCACAACTACCATCACCCTTCCTGGATCTACCTTAGGAGCCCTGGTGGTCTAATGGCCTAACTGTCAAAATGGCTTCTGAGATCTTGAGCAACAGTCTCCCAAGACTGTTGCTGAAGGTATGTACAACCATTTTGAGGACAGAGTGGCAGGGGCAGGGGCAGGAGTGACTGGTGATCGCTACTGCCCCAGATAGGCCACTAGACCACCATGGTTTAAGTTAGGCCTGGGGGTGGGGTTGACAGATTGGTCCAGGAGAGAGGCTTTGACTGGTTGTGGGGGGGGGGGGGGGGGAGTTGAAAGGAGGTTCTATTTGGTGATGTTGGCAGTGTGGATGGGAGAGGGTGCAGTTTATGGGGTGGGGATTGGCTGGTTTTAGCTGAAACTGATACTGAAAAGCCTGGTTTCGATTGACCTCTAGAAGTGGTACAGTATAGGGGGTGAAGTACCTCTGTGTATGAAAGAAAGGGACCTAGGAGTGATTGTATCTGATGTTAAGGTAGATATCCAAAATAGAGAGCTGTACAGGAGCGGGGACAGCGGGAATCCCGCGGGGATCCCCTTCATGTCTGCAGGGATCCTACAGGGAAGGACCCAGGTCCTATGGGATTCCCACAGAACCACGAGGGTATCCAACCTATGCTTTCCTTCCCCACACATATCTGAAGTCACCCTGTTGGTCTTGTGGCTTGCTTAGAGGCAGGAAAAATCCCTACTCTTTCCTGCCCGCTGCCACAGATCCTTCTCGTTGCCGCTGTGCCTTGTTTAAAATGGCTGCCAAGATTTCAAGCAGTGGCCTCATGATACTTCAGCGAAAGTCTTGCGAGGCCACCACTTGTAATCTCAGCAACTATTCTAAACAAGCACCGGCAGTGCGACGGATCAGCGGCAGCGGGCAGGAAAGAATGGGGATCTTTCCTGCCTTGAAGCAAGCCACTAGACCACCAGGGTAACTTCAGGTATGTACGGGGAGGGTACCCAGGGAGGAGGAGAGGAGGGTGCAGAGAGGAGGGGGAAATGGGGCAAGGAGGTTAGACTGAGAACAGGAGACAGTATGAGGTTATCTAGCCCAATGGGTTGAAGCCAGTAGGTTGAGATTGCCACCACACTGGTTCATCTAAAACAATGGCAAATGCTATAGAAAACAATAGCAAAATATTTTTTAGAAATAAGGGACTGCCTATACGTGGTCCATCTGTCAAAAGCTGGTCCAGTTGGTAGGCAGTGCCTTAAAAGGTGGACAAAAGATTTTTCTTATTTGACAACTTTTTAATTTATTTGAAAGCTTCCCATATGTAGATATAAATATCATGAAATACAAACTGAATATCACTAAAACAGCTTAAAAATTATTGCTGGTAGAAACAGCACTAATAAAGGCTGTGTTTTGTGCTTATTTTTCTACATTGTTCTATACAATACAGTAATGCATGGCTAAATTTCAGTGAGGATATCTTATTTACTGATGGGTTCGTCTTAACTGTTGTAATCTGCCTTGAGAAGCCTGGTGTTACAAAGATTGGAAGTAAAATTAAACTCTCCTTTCATTGGGGCACATAGAATCATATCTTCACCTCATCTCCTTTGTACAAATGGATTATTCTGTTTTGAGTATGTTTCAGGAACATGTGGATTTCATAAGTCAAAATATTAAAAATAAATATTTCATGCAGATCTCTTTCTTGGGGGGAGAGCAAGGTGACTGCGGTGCTGCAGGGGCTGGGTGGGCTGGGATGATTACTTGTGGCAGGGATGGGTGGGAACAGGTTAGATTCTTGCGGGGATGGGTGGGGATGGGTTAGATTGCAGAGGGGACAGGTGGGGATGGGTTGGATTTCTGTCCCCGTGCAACTCTCTAATCCAAAAGCTAGGGAGAGGAACGCCCAGTAGGAAAAGGAGATGATAGTTCTTCTGTATAAGTTTCTGATCCGGCCTCATGTGGAGTACTGGATACAATTCTGGAGACTGCATCTTCAAAAAGATATAAACAGGATAGAGTTGATCCAGAGGGTGGCTATGAAAATGGTCTCTGGTCTTTATCATAAAACCTGTGGAGACAAGTTTAAAGATCTCAGTGGAACAGATATTCAGCAGGTGGCAGTCAGCATTTTTTGTCTGCCACTGGCTCTATGCATGGATATTCAATACTGGGCCACATCTGGGCACTGGCATTGAATACCAATTGTATGTGGCCAGCTAAAACTTATGCAGTTAAGTGCAATATTCAGCACTTGATCACATAAGATGAACCACATAAAAATAGCACTATGTTTTTGCAGTCCTGTTTATGCAGTCACCTTATGCAGTTAAGTACTGAATATTGGTAATTAACCATATAAGCACTGATTCCGGCCTGGACTACCCACAAAATAGCTGCTTTTGTGTTTGGCAGTTAGTGCTAATATTCAACGGCACTAATCGATTTAGTGCCGGTTCAAGTGATTTAACCGACCAAAAGCTGTTCCTGGCCAGTTAATTCACTTTGAATATTGACCCTAACATGTGTATGTAGAGACCCTAGGGTCCTGCTTTAAGGGTGCTTGTAATGACATCTAGAGGGTTTACTAGAATAACATATGTTTGCTTTACTATGACATCAGTGGTTGCTAGAGAGAAGGAGATTCCTCTGTGTCAGTATTATAATCAGGGGAGGAGACTAGTTTTGGAGGGAACTAGCCTGGTGCATAAAACCCTGTACTCATTTCAGATCTTTGTCTTTGGTTCTTTGCCTCCCCAGTCATTGGCTTTCATGTGAGGGGAGAGCCCATCCAGCCCAGAGGCCGTAGCCATCTAAGTCCAAGCAAATGTAGAAGGCAGAGATACCTGACTGCCATAGCTTGGGTAACCTTGGAGCTGTTAGCAATAGCAGCAGCCACTTAAGCACTATGTTGTGACTGGGACAGTGAGAATGGGAAATCTGTTGTACCCTCTGCAACTACAAAGGAAAAGCTGGGCATAGTTGTGTATTTCAAACAAAGCAAGCAGGACCCCTTGTCATCAACACTGGATCTTGGTATAGCTACAAAAGCTGAAGAAATAAGACATAGCTACAAATCTCCTGAGGATCACCACACATCCAACCAGAATCAAGATGTCTAAAGTGCTACATTGAAGCCTCAGAGTCTTCCAGTACCTCTAATAAAGACTATAAGTGATGACCTTCTTTGAAACTAAGTATATTACTTGCTACATGGACAGTAAGGAAAGCTAAGGAGATACAGTAAAACGCCACAGAGGGCGGTCCAGATTAATCATAAATCCGGATAATTGGACATATCAAATTTCTGTAAAAAAAAAAAAAAACAAGATTACAGCATTGCATATTAAATATTAGTTTTATTTTCATCAATATGTTTGCAGAAAAAAGTATAAAATACAGTAGTTCTAATCAAAAAATACTGTTTTTAAAAGTAAAGTACAGTGCAGTGTTGTATTTCTTGTATATATTGTATATACACTACTGTACACTAAAAAAGGAAATAATTATTAATTGCTTGAAGGCTGATTTTCATTTCCTCTGCTGCATCCCCGCAAGCAGAGATAGCAAGGCTGTTTCCTCTGCCACGTCCCTGCAAGAGTAAGGCAGAAAGGGCTTTTTTCTGCTGCCTATGAATCTGGAAAGGGCCGGAAAAGGAAAGGGCAAGGCTTTTCTCTGCACGGACTGCGAGGATTGATTGGGAAGGTATTGGCAGATAATGAGTCTGGATAATTGGAAATCGGATGATCAGCGTTCTACTATACTGATTTTTGCTGTTTGTTATGTTTTATGCTTTTATTGATATTATGTATGTTTTTTTGTTACCCGCTTTGGGTAAAGGCGGGATACAAATAAAATAAAATAAATAAATAAATAAATATGTGGGGCTTCTGCTGGGGAGGAGCATGGGCAGGGTATAGGAATGGCTCCGACTTGTACATCTACCATACAGAATACTGTAAGTTACGTTCTAAAGTGCCAAATGTAGGCATGCATATTTACACCAGCCATAGACCTGATATAAGGGGGTGCACCTAAACGTAGGCACATTGCTGCCAATTTAGTTAGTGTTCTAGAACAGCATCTTTGCACACAGATGCTGTTAAAGAATTGACGCTCAGCACATAGCATCGGCATGCCTAACTGGAGGCACCAAGTTATATAATTGCTCCCTTCATATCTATTCTCTACATAACATCAGATTAATTAAGTATACGCTCCCAACCCTTCCCAACTCAGACGCTAGCATAATTTTACCCTCTAATAGTTTGTTGAGCTTGGAATAGAGATTCACTCATGTACAGCTTTCCCAGCTTTTCTTTCCCTGTGTGCTTTAGCTAATCACTTTTTGTTAGGGAGACCGTGCCTGTTACTTTAATCAGCTTTCGTAATTATTATGATTATTATTATTCATTTATAAAGTGCTACAAAGTGTTGCAGACACATAAGAGAAAGTCCCTGCTCCATGGAGCTTACAGTATATCAAGACTCAGACAAGAAAATAAGATTCTGGGTTATGTGAGGTCCAGGAACTTGACTATTATAGAATCTGGTTAATTGCAACCGGCTGGGTTTCCTAGCAACAAATATGGGCTTTCTCCATGTGTGTGTTTTTTACCATAGCTTCACAACTTCTGGCTGTTTGGTGGAAAATCTGGTCCAGAGGATGGAATCAGGTTGCATTTCAGTATAAAAGGCTTCTATAGGATTCAACTGGAAAAATGACACTGAAATATTTTGAAAAACTGGTTGTTACAGTCCCTTATTTAGTAGCAAGCTGCTGGCCATCAGAAATTGCTAGCAGGCAAGGTCTGCATTTGTAGAAATGTCAACACACAGGTTTCTGCAAATCCACACATTCTTTATCCTACATCCTTCCACCTTATTTACAATCCCAGCACTGGGCTGTGTACAAGAGAGGAGGGATGCTTTCATGCATTCCACTCCTGCAGCCACCCTTCTGCAAGGCAGCCAGCACATACAATAGGCAGGCTATCATTCATCCCAGTATGCCCCTCCTGTCTTCTCTCATAGAGGCAGATGCACTAAAGCTTAATGAGCCTTTAATGACCCTCCAACGAGGAAATTTTGATCCGTTGCATGCATCAAAGGGCTTTTACCGAGGAAGCTAGCAGCTAACGAAAACGGAATGGAGATGAGCAATTAGTGTAAAAACCCCATTGAAACGAGATGCACTAACCTTTTCCAATTGCCTTTACGCAGGAAAAAGGCAGGAAATCTAACGAGAGATTGGTACCTCTCGTTAGGGCTGTCAGCTACAAGTTTAAAAGCGAAATGTATTTAAAAAAATAACTAGGGGGGCGAAAACGCGCGTCAGGGGCGTCCTTTATTGACGCCCCAGGTCGCTGCTGCTCCCCTCTCCCTCAGCACCAAAAGAAAAAAAAATCGGGAGGGGGCAAAGGCGCTCATGAGGAGCATCCTGTATGGCCGTCCTTGCCCCCCCCCACCCGAGGTCGCCGTTTCCCACCCCCCCCCCCCCCCCCCCCCCGCACGAAAAAACTCAAATTTTAGCAGCCCCAGCCCGGCCCTCCTCCCTTCCTGTGTCTTCTCCCACACTAGCTCCGCCTCCCGCCATGCTCCGGTCCCGTGCCCGCCCCCGCCGCCCCCCCTTTGGTCGTGGCTGCCGTTCCCCCCCTCCAACGACCCCCCCCCCCCACTTTGCCTTACCGGCCCGTGCAGCGCCTCTCACCTCTGTTGCACGGGCAAGAACAGCTGATTGGCGAGTCAGAAGGCCTCCTCAGACGTCCCTTCTTTCTTCCTGGGCCCGTCCTCCTCTGCTTGTGTTTTGGCTGTTTGTGGCATGCGCAGAACAGCTAACATAACGATTGGCTGCTCTGCGCATGCTTTAGGGGCCGATTACCGATGTGTATTGTGATTCTTTGATACATTGTACTTTTCAATACCGATCCGAGCATGTGTGACTTGTTGTTTTGGTGCATTCTTCGTTTTTTAAAAATCGTTAGGGACTTTAACGATTTAGATTTTTTAACGTTTGCTTGATGCATCTGCCTCATAGTTCTGTAAAACAGTAGTTCTCCAACCTGTCCTGCCAGACTACCAACCAGTTGAGTATTCAGAATATCCCTAATGAATATGTATAAACTAACTTTGAAAAACTGGGTTCAAACACTAGAAAAATGATCTCATCATAAATATTTCATATAAGATCATTAAATTATCAAAAACATTCTTTATTATATATCACAAAACACTGCCTTAAAAAAATACTTAATACTTCCACCAATCAGTTCAACTCAATGCTACAGCAGTTAATGACATCTGACATGGATAGAATATTTAACAATAGTTTTTACATATATACCTATATTTTCTTTAAGGGTTGACTGAATAGAAAATTTGATTGCCAATCTTTGGCTAAAAGCCCCAAAAGCAAATCATAAAAGTCCTGTGGTTATATTCAAGGCTTCAGTCTCTCATTTTCTTAATCAAAATATGTCTTAGCCACCATTCCACCAGTCCCCAAATGTTTCCAAAAGATTTAAAGGTTAGAAAAATTCATGTTCATCGTTTATGGATGCAAATGTATGCTCTCAGAATGCCACATTCATGCTGGTCAGTCGAGTCACGCCAATTCCAGTTAAAGTCCAATGTCATGGATTAAGTATGTTTTAAGGCAGTGATTTGTAATATATAATAAAGAATGTTCATGATAATTTAATGATCTTATATGAAATATTAATGAATATGCACGAGACAGATTTACATACCTGTCACCTCCATTATATGCAAATCTCTCTCATGCATGTTCATTAGGGATATCTTGAAAACCTGGCTGGCTGGTGGTCCCCCAGGACAGGCTTGAGAATCACTGCTCTAGACGAATGCATGCCACTACACCAGACGCTAACATGCCATGTACAAACCAGTACTCACATGAGCAGCTTCAAATGGGCCTCCAAGGTATGCATCCCTGCTGTCCTTACTTAGCAGGCATAATCCCCTTAAAGCAGTGGTCCTTGCCCTAGTTCTTGGGAAATACCCAGCCATTCAAGTTTTTAGGATTTCCACAATGAATATGCATGGAAGAGATCTGTATATAATGAAGACAATGCATGCAAATTTATCTCATGCATATTCATTGTGGATATCTTGAAAATCTGACTGGCTGGATGTGTCCTGAGGACTGGGTTGAGAACCCCTGCCTAGTGGTGATGCTAATCAAAGAAAATGTTTGATGACCAACCTTCTCCTTCCTGGATCAGCATTCACAGCCCCTGGAAGAAAGGAAAATCAGACATTACTCAATTGTAACACCTAGGCCTAGGGTCCACAATAGCAAGGTTGTTGAAAGAGTCATGCCTTTTGGCCTCTGTTGCTGCAGTAGTTGGGCTGATTTGGGAGATGGATATAAAGATAAGGAAAAATTCTGAATGAAAGTGTCATGTTTCAGGAAGAGTGAGCCCTTGGACTGCAGTGGAACAGAAGTGGGCGAGTCCCTGCTCCAGTAGAGACATCGAGGGAAGCAGGAAGCAGTACCCAGAACTGGCAGCTAAATTTGTGCTTGAAGGCGAAGCTGTGCTGGAGCTGGAACCAGGATTGGAAGTAGGAGCTGCGCTGGAGCTGGAACTAGGACTGGAAGCAGGAGCTATGCTAGAAAGCAGTGTTGCCAGATGGCAAATTTTTTTCCAGCCCAAAAGCAGCCTAAATCCAGCCCAATATTAATATAAATATTAATAAGGTAAATATAAATATTAATAATGTAAATATGAATATTAATAAAGTAACCACAATCATCATAAACAGAATCAGCAGCAGCAAAATCATCAGCATCATAATCAGCATCAGCATAATTAGCACAATCAGCACCATAATCTGCAGCACCATTATAATTAGCACAAATTCATAAAACAAAAGGAGCAAGTTCCCACCACAAACCATTTATGTCTTTTGATCTAGGCACAGGGAAAAAAAGATTTTCTCCAAGGACAAGCAAGCTGCTTGTTCTCACTGATGGGTGATGTCAGCAGCTCCAGAACCAGAATTCACCCTAGCAACAAGGAGTTTGCTAGCCTTGCGCTCCCATGCGCACCACACATGTGTGACCATCTTTTTTTTTGTTACATTTGTACCCTGTGCTTTCCCACTCATGGGAGGCTCAATGCGGCTTACATATTGTATACAGGTACTTATTTGTACCTGGGGCAATGGAGGGTTAAGTGACTTGCCCAGAGTCACAAGGAGCTGCCTGTGCCTGAATTGGGAATTGAACTCAGTTCCTCAGTTCCAAAGTCCACCACCCTAATCATTAGGCCACTCCTCCACTCTTAAGCATGCTCCTCAGTCTTGTTTTTTCCACGGCTCGGGACTCTGCTTCGCTGCTGTTCTCTGGCCCAGAGACCCCTCGCTGCGGTTCTTCAGACTCCCGTGAGTTTTTTTCGCCAATTTTTGGCCCCTTTTTGCGAACTTCTTCTTTAAAAAAAAACAAAAAAGAGAGTTTGGTTTCTCCTTTATTTTTCTAGAGTTCCCGTAAGTTTTCTTTCTTTTTCTTCAGCGGCCATTTTGGGCTGCCCGTGCGGGACCCCTTTTTTATTTCTTCGTATTTGGTGTCATTTTTTCCGACACCACCGCATTCGACCTGGCCGGCGTGATTTTTCCGCCCATGTCCGCAAAGCCTACCAGCGGCTTTAAAAAGTGCACGTCATGCAACCGGACAATCTCGCTCACTGATAGACACATTTCGTGTCTTCAGTGTTTGGAAGCTGGTCCCATGCTGGTGGCAGTGAGCCATCGAGCGGGTCTCCACCTGTCTCGAGGACTCCTGTTCTACAGGCCCCCCGGGATCGACCTTCGGACTCGGCCCTGAGGAGGCGTGTGGATTCCACGTCTTCCTTTTCGGTACTGGAGGGTACTGTTGGCATGCTTCGGGCGAAGGCTAAGAAGCATCGCCATCGGTCACCTTCCCGCCACGGTACCGAGAGCTCCGGGACGCCAAGGACTTCGGCACCTGAAAAGCACCAACGCCAGGAGGATCGCTCGCCCTCCATTCAGGAGGTGTCGGTGTGCTCTACCCAGGACAGCCCGGTACCGCCTCCGAGCCCCAGACAGGTTCTGTCATCGTCGCCTGTACCAGCTCCTTTGCCTTTCTCTACAGCTACTCTGAACGACAGCCTCCGGGCCGTACTGCCAGAGATTCTGGGAGAGCTGTTGCGACCATCTCCAGTACCTTCGGTGCTTGTGCCGTCGGTACCGTATGTTCCTGTACCGCAGGTGCTTGCACCGTCGGTACCGTTGAGGGATGCAGCGGTTGGCTCATCGCCCGTGGTGAGGTCTCCATCCCGGTACCGGTATCGGCCACCAGCCAGGTTGACTCCCCGCCGACGTCGCTGGAGGAAGCTTCGTCGCCTGCGGCTCAGGGGTCTTCCTCTCGACATTGCCACGAAGCACATCGTTCCTCGGCGTCGAGATGGGCCCAGCTTTGGACCGAGGTTCAGCAACTCATGTCCGATACTGATGGAGAGGACTCATAGGAAGCGGAGGCGGACACCAGGTATTTCTCAGATGAGGAGTCCTGTGGTCTGCCGTCCGATCCTACTCCCTCACCTGAGAGGAAGCTTTCTCCCCCGGAGAGTCTTTCCTTCTCTTCATTTGTCCGGGAAATGTCTACGGCCATTCCCTTCCCTGTGGAGACGGTGGATGAGCCCAGGGCTGAGATGTTCGAGGTCCTGGACTATCCATCTCCACCTAAGGAATCCACCACAGTTCCTCTTCATAATGTCCTTAGACAGACATTGTTGACAAACTGGGTGAAGCCATTAACTACTCCCCACATTCCCAAGAAAATTGAGTCCCAGTACCGAATCCACGGGGATCCAGAGTTAATGAAGACCCAATTGCCTCATGACTCTGGAGTGGTGGATTTGGCCCTTAAGAAGGCCAAGAGTTCTAGGGATTATGCCTCGGCGCCCCCTGGGCGTGAGTCTAGAACTATGGATTCTTTTGGGCAGAAGGCCTACCATTCTGCTATGCCCGTGTCCAAAATTCAGTCTTACCAGATCTACACGAGCATTCACATGCGGAATAATGTGCGGCAGTTGGCGGACTTGGTGGACAAGTTCCCCTCTGAGCAAGCCAAGCCATTTCAGGAGGTGGTCAGGCAGCTGAAGGCGTGTCGTAAATTCCTGTCCAGGGGTGCTTACGATACTTTTGATGTTGCATCCAGGGCCGCTGCTCAGGGTATAGTGATGCGTAGGCTCTCATGGCTGCGTGCCACTGACCTAGACAGTAGAGTCCAGAAGCGAGTGCGAGTGGCAGATGTGCCTTGCCGGGGGGATAATATTTTTGGCGAGAAGGTCGAACAGGTGGTAGAACACCTCCACCAGCAGGATACCGCTTTCGACAAGCTCTCCCACCAGGCACCTTCAGCATCTACCTCAACTGGTAGACAATTTTTTGGGGGAAGGAGGAATGCTCCCTATGCTTTTAATAAGCGCAAGTACAATCCACCTCCCCCATAGCACGCTCGTTCTCGTCAACAGTGTGCGCCTCAGCAGGCCCCTGCAGCTCCCCAGCAAAAGCAAGGGACGGGCTTTTGACTGGCTCCAGTTGAGCATAGCCGACATCAAAGTGTCCGTGCTGGACGATCTGCCGGTTGGAGGGAGGTTAACATATTTTCACCAAAGGTGGCCTCTCATAACCTCCGACCAGTGGGTTCTGCAAATAGTCCGGTTAGAATATGCCCTCAATTTGATCTAAAAACCTCCAAATTGCCCACCGGGAGTGCAGTCCTTCAGCTTCCAACACAAGCAGGTACTTGCAGAGGAACTCTCCGCCCTTCTCAGCACCAATGCGGTCAAGCCCGTGCCACCGGGGCAAGAAGGGCTGGGATTCTATTCCAGGTACTTCCTTGTGGAAAAGAAAACAGGGGGGATGCGTCCCATCCTAGACCTAAGGGCCCTAAACAAATACCTGGTTCGAGAAAAGTTCAGGATGCTTTCCCTGGGCACCCTTCTTCCCATGATTCAGGAGAACGATTGGCTATGGTCTCTGGACTTAAAGGATGCTTATACTCACATTCTGATACTACCAGCTCACAGACAGTATCTTCGATTCCGTCTGGGAACACGGCATTTTCAGTACTGTGTGCTACCCTTTGGTCTGGCCTCTGCACCCAGAGTATTCACAAAATGCCTGGCTGTCGTAGCAGCGGCTCTATGCAGACTGGGAGTGCATGTGTTCACCTATCTCGACGATTGGCTGGTGAAGAACACCTCAGAAGTAGGAGCCCTACAGTCAATGCAGATGACTATTCAACTCCTGCAGCTACTAGGGTTTGTGAATTATTCAAAGTCCCACCTTCTTCCAGTACAGAAACTAGAATTCATAGGAGCTCTGCTGGACTCTCAGATAGCTTGTGCCTACCTTCCCGAGACGAGAGCCGACAATCTCCTGGCTCTCATCTCTCAGGTGCGGGCGTCTCAGCAGATCACGGCTCGGCAGATGTTGAGATTGCTCGGCCACATGGCCTCCACAGTTCATGTGACTCCCATGGCCCGTCTTCACATGAGATCAGCTCAATGGACCCTAGTGGTACCAAGCTGCCGGGAATCTAGAGGACGTCATCCACCTGTCCACGAGTTTTCTTGAATCCCTACATTGGTGGACAGTTCGATCCAATTTGACCCTGGGACGTCCTTTTCAAATTCCTCAGCCGCAAAAAGTGCTGACTACGGATGCGTCTCTCCTGGGGTGGGGAGCTCATGTCAATGGGCTTCACACCCAAGGATATTGGTCCCTCCAGGAAAGACGATTTCAGATCAATCTTCTGGAGTTACGAGCGGTCTGGAACGCTCTAAAGGCTTTCCGGGATCGGCTGTCCTATCAAATTATCCAAATTCAGACAGACAACCAGGTTGCCATGTATTACATCAACAAGCAGGGGGGCACAGGATCTCGCCCTCTGTGTCAGGAAGCTGTCAGAGTGTGGCTTTGGGTTTGCTGGAATGGCATGTTTCTTCAAGCCAAGTATCTGGCAGGCATAAACAACAGTCTGGCCGATAGGTTGAGCAGGATAATGCAACCTCACGAGTGGTCTCTCAACTCAAGAGTAGTACGCAAGATCTTCCAAGCGTGGGGCACCCCCTTGGTAGATCTTTTTGCCACTCAGATCAATCACAAGGTCCCTCAATTCTGTTCCAGGCTTCAGGCCCACTGCAGACTAGCGTCGGATGCCTTCCTCCTTCATTGGGGGGAGGGCCTCCTGTATGCTTATCCTCCCATACCTTTGGTGGGGAAGACTTTACTGAAACTCAAGCAAGATTGCGGAACCATGATTTTGATTGCGCCTTTCTGGCCCCGTCAGATTTGGTTCCCTCTTCTTCTGGAGCTGTCCTCTGAAGAACCGTGGAGATTGGAGTGTTTTCCAACCCTCATCACTCAGAACGAGGGGGCGCTTCTGCATCCCAACCTCCAGTCCCTGTATTGTGCCTCAAGTCCCTACCTGTGCTCCCGCTGGGGGAAGCGGTGGTTCGCGGGTCTTACGACGTCCAGGAGGGCGGAGACGGACCTCCAATGCGGCCGACGCTGCCACAGGTCGGACTGAACGCCGACCTCGGAGAAGGGAGCACGCTGGCCAAGATGGCGGCGCCGGCGTCGACATCGTCCTGGCCCGGAGCGGACCGGCACAGAAGCTCCGCCTCCTCGCACCGGATTGGTGCGCCGACATTGAAACCCCGCCTGCAGGGCAGGCTGGCCAATCAAGCGCCCCTCTGTCTGTCAGGATTGGGTGATTGGCTCCTCTTCCGGGGGGGGGGGGGGCGGATTGGCACAAGATTTAAACGGAGGAACTGGAGGATTCCAGTGCTTCCGTTTCTTTTGTCAGAAGCCGACGCAGTGGATCTCGGAGGGTTGGTTCTTCAGAGATTGTGTTCCTTTGCAGCGCTAGCCGTCCTTGCTAGCTAACTTCAGAGACTGAGTCCTCTTCAGTGCTAACCGTCCTTGCTAGCCACCTTCAGAGACTGAGTCCATCTTCAGTGCTAGCCGTCCTTGCTAGCCACCTTCAGAGGCTGAGTCCATCTTCAGTGCTAGCCGTCCTTGCTAGCCACCTTCAGAGACTGAGTCCATCTTCAGTGCTAGCCGTCCTTGCTAGCCACCTTCAGAGGCTGTGCTCCTTTTCAGTGCTAGCCGTCCTTGCTAGCCACCTTCAAAGACTGGGTCCATCTTCAGTGCTAGCCGTCCTTGCTAGCTGCCCTTCAGAGACTGAGTTGCTGACTACCAGCCAGGCCGGCCATCACCCCGCGGTTCCAGCAGTCCTGCTGGCCGCCTGCAGCTGGGGGCTCAACCCTTGGTGAACAGCGGTCGCCGCGGGTGAAGATTCGGGGTGCGCGGCTGTCCTCTGAGGTCTTGCGGGGCCTCAGGGAACCTAAGGGCTCACCTATAGCAGAAACAGGACAGGAAACGGAAGCCATGAGCTCGCCTACGCAGCCCGATCTACGGGACCTAGCCAAGATACTTCAGCAACAGCAGGAGCAGCTGAACGCCCTATCAGGGGCGCTCCAAAACGTGTGCTCTCAACTGTCCACGCTTCAGGTACAGAACCAGGCCGCTGCGGCCCCTGAGCCGGCACGTTATGATGGGGCCCCCGGAGGGTGTTCCTCAATCAGTGCAACTTGGCCTTCCGGATGCAACCGGAGGCATTTGCTTCAGACCAAAGCAAGGTGGGATTTATCATGGGCCTGTGCGAGGGGAAGGCCCTGGCATGGGTGTCACCGTTAAATGAACAACAGGACCCCATCTTGGACGATTACGGCGAATTCCAGCGCCGCTTCCGCATGGTGTTCGACCTCCCGGGCAGACCGTCTTCTGTGGCGTCGGAACTGCTGCAGATTCAGCAGGGGGAGGGGACGGTGGCGGACTATGCCATTCGTTTTCGGACCCTAGCCACGGAACTGCGCTGGAATCAGGAATCCCTGGTGGCCATATTTATGGAAGGCCTGCAAGAGCGAATCAAGGACGAGTTGGCAGGACGGGAGGTCCCGGGGCAATTGGATGCACTGATTTTGCTCTGTATACGAGTAGATACCCGATTCCAGGAGCGAGCTAGAGCCCGGGCGGAACGGCAAAAGTGGGCGCAGGGCGCCTCCCGGACCGGTAAAGGCCCGTCCCCCCGTCGTGGGAACCGGGACTCCAAGGGGAATGGGGAGGAACCGATGGTGATTGGCCGTCAACGGCTGGCTCCCTCAGATCGGAAGAAGCGCTTGTGGGACGGACTGTGCCTCTATTGCGGTGAGGCAGGGCATTTTGTCCGTACTTGTCCCGCTCGGGCGGGAAACGCTTCCCCCAAGGCACCTTGAGGGGAGGGGTCTTGGGGCATTCCGCTCCCCTACCGGCTTACCTGATAATACTGCCAGTAACATTACGTTGGCATGAGACCATGATCCAGACCCAGGCCCTGGTGGATTCTGGGTCGGGGGGCAACTTCATTGGGCACGAACTACTACGACAGATGGGCTGGCCCACGCTTCCTCGTCGACCGGCGTTGCAAGTCACCTCTATTCAGGGAACTACCTTACCGCAGCCGGTCACGGACGTCACCCCCTTTTTGGAACTTCAGGTAGGGGAGGGTCACCAGGAGGAGGTTCAATTCCTGGTGCTGTCCCGGACCATTCACCCGGTGGTCCTAGGGTTGCCCTGGCTACGGTGTCACAATCCCGTGATTGACTGGATCGGGGGAAGGATCCGGTCTTGGGGTGACGCCTGTCGGGAGACCTGCTGCAGGGGCCGGACCGGCGGCTGCCCCGCATTAACTATGGCGCCCGAGGGGGTCCGGGCGGATCTAGGCTCCCTGCCGGTGGCCTATCGGGACTTCATAGATGTATTCAGCCCCGTGGAGGCAGAGAGGCTACTGCCTCACCGCTCATTCGACTGTGCCATTAGATTGATGGCAGACACAATGCCACCCCGGGGCCGACTGTATACCTTGTCCCGGGGAGAGTCCAAGGTGATGCAAGAGTACATCCGGGAGAATCTGCAGAAAGGGTTCATCCGTCCCTCTACGTCCCCTGCCGGGGCCGGTTTCTTTTTTGTTACCAAGAAGGATGGCTCCTTGAGGCCCTGTATTGATTATCGAGGATTAAATGCCATCACTATAAAGGATCGGTTTCCTCTACCGCTTATTCCAGAACTCTTTGACAGGCTGCAAGGGGCCCAGATATTTACTAAGTTGGATCTGCGGGGGGCCTACAATCTGGTTCGGATCCGGCGGGGGGACGAGTGGAAGACTGCATTTAATACTCACGAGGGACATTTTGAGTATCGGGTGATGCCGTTTGGACTATACAACGCCCCCGCGGTGTTCCAGCGGTTCATCAATTTTGTGCTCGAGGATTTGTTGAACTCCATGGTGATACTGTACCTGGAAGGTAATGCAATGTGGGCATTCGTCCAGATGGGCCGGGCATTTCGGGTATCAAAAGACTCTTCGTCTCATTGCCAGACAGTATCGATGGCCTCAGATGAGGCGAGACATTCTTCAATACGTCACCACCTGTCCTGTGTGCGCCCGGACTAAACCAGCAGGATACCCGACACGACAGTCGGTTTGGGCAGTCAGTGCTGCAGAATCTGTTTGGGGTTTAGAATCCAACTCCTCCCCCCTAGGGCCATTTTTATTCTGTTCCAGGCTGCACTCTCAGTTAGTTGAATAAGTTAGGTCAATCTCAGTTATGTCCTCGCCGTTGCGAGGCCCAATTGACCAATGTTTGTTGTTTTGAGTGAGCCTGGGGGCTAGGGATACCCCAGTCGTGAGAACAAGCAGCCTGCTTGTCCTCGGAGAAAGCGAAAGCTACATACCTGTAGAAGGTATTCTCCGAGGACAGCAGGCTGATTGTTCTCACAATCCCGCCCACCTCCCCTTAGGAGTTGTGTCTTCCCTTTCTTTTCTTTTTACTGGACTGAGGAGCACGATCGCGTTCGGGCGGGAAGACTGTCGCGCATGCGCGGTGCGCACGGGAGCGCGAGGCTAGCAAACTCTTTGTTGCTAGGGAGAATTCCGGTTCTGAGGCTGCCGGCGATGTCACTCATCAGTGAGAACAATCAGCCTGCTGTCCTCGGAGAATACCTTCTACAGGTATGTAGCTTTCGCTTTACTTCTCCCCCAGGTTTCAACCTAAATCATGTTTAATGTGGGATATAAATGTTGTAAATAAATAAATAGATAGATAGAAACGCTGAATGTTGAGGACCTGACTCTCATAACATGTCTGTTTTAGTGGCCCTGTGCCATGAGAAAAAAATACAACACGTGCTAGGGTGTCCCCTATAATCTGCCCCTCCAAATACCACACTGATAACGATTTATAACAAATTACTACTCTGCCGCTATACATCCTCTGTGTAGCGCTTTAGAAATGCTAAATAGTAGTAGTAGTATTAGTAGATCCCTATGCTGCACAAGCTGGCAAGTTTCAAAATATAAGTGAGATTAAATAAAAATGCTACCAGTAGAGCACAATGTGGTTGCAGCAGCTCATCATGGCTCACCACTGCTCCGTCCCTCTCCCTCCCCAGTGTCTGACTCACGCCTCCTTCTTTCTGCCTCCTGAGTCCGGACCAGCTGCCTCCATTTTCCTCTAGTCGCGGCCAGGGCAGGCCATGTGGAGGAGCGGACTGGGAGCTGCGGTTGGGGGACAGCAAAAAATGGCGAATCTTTTGAGAACAAGAATGAGGCACGCACACAGCGCACTGCAGGCATTTAAAGGAAGCCTGCAGTCCGTCTCCGCAGGGCTTCTATTGGTCCAATTGGACCAATAGAATCCCAGCAGGGAAACCACCCAAGCTGCGGCGGCAAAAAAACGCCCAATATCCTGCAAACTGCAGCTTTCAAAGAAAACAGCGGCGGTCACGCAAAACCCATCCAATTCCGCGACCAAACCGCGGAATTGGCAATACTAAGCAGGAGCTGTGCTGGAAGCTGAGGCTGTGCTGGAGCTAGAACCAGGACTGGACACAGGAACTGAGCTGGAACTGGAACCAGGACTGGAGGAAGGAGCTGTGCTGGAAGCAGGAACTGTACTGGAACTGGAACCAGGGCTGGAAACAGGAGCTGTGCTAGAGCTGGAACCAGGACTGGAAGCAGAAGCTGTGCTGGAACTGGTACCAGGGCTGGAAGCTGAAGCTTGTGCTGAGAGCTGGAACCAGGGCTAGACACTGAAGCTTGTGCTTGAAGCTGGAACCAGGGCTGCTGTGCGGGGCACTGGAACCAGGATGATCCGCTGCAAGGCAGATAGGCTGAGAGCAGCGACTGCAGGAGAAGGCCCAGGGTGATGATGTCAGTGAGGGGCACGCCTGAGCAGCATCAACCTGAATCCAGCTGTCAGCAGGCTGGAGGAGGGAGCAGCACATAAGGCAGCGGGGTGCATCACACGAAACCCTGACTCAGAGGTAAGGGACACATCGGCAACCTTGACAGAAAGTTTATCAGTCTATAACTCAATAAAAGCCAGTTCTTTTTCAATTTTTTTTACTTGGCAGATGTTACTTCTGAAATGCATCATCATGTTTTAAAGGAAATTTGCTTTTCAGTGAGGATTTAGAAAAACGGGTTATGTCTTTCTGAGTCCAAAGTTTTTAGGCTTCCAGAAGATTTCCTCAAACCTTCTTTCAGAGGTTTTTCATCTAGATGATGTTCTAGGAAGTCCAGGAGATATAGACTGGGGAGAACTAGTGCCACTCAGTGCAGTAGATTTCTTTTCAGAGGTCAGTCTTTTCAAGGCAACTACAGAGGAGGTCATGATTTCTCTGCAGGAATGTTAAGTACTACCAAGAGTTCACAGTGAAGGTTTGTGGGCCTGCTGACTGGAGCTTTCAGTAGGAGATTGACACAGTCATTTTACCAGAGGTGGGCTCAAATAACCACAGATCTTTGGGTGTTAGAAGTTATTTGTAATGCTTACATCTGGAGTTTGCTTGCACTCTCTGGGGTTTCTCCCTTCCCAAGGCATTTCTGAAATTGACCTGCCATTCCTCACCTAAAAGTGGTGGCACTCTGACAGATTACTTCAGTTTACTTCAGGTTACTTCAGTTAGAAGCAGTGATTCCAGTCCATCTCTGGATGAAAGAACAGGACAATATTCAATTTTTTTTTGTAGTTCCAATAAAAGAGGGTACCTTCTGCCCAATTATCGATCTCAAAGAGATCAACAAATTTCTCAAGGTTACAAGTTTTTAAATGGAAACTTAAAGATCAGTGATTGTGGCAGTGCAGCAAGGAGAGTTTCTTACTTCTTAGCTTACCTACACATCCCGTTAAAGAAGTCTCATCAACGTTACCTTTTAGACAAAGGTGGAGATATCTGCGTTATGCAAAAAGGAAATCTTGGTCCACCCTTATCTGGACAACTGGCTAATAAGAGCGAAGTTGTTCCAAGAAAGCAAAACAGTCACACAGCGAGTGGTGCACTTCTTGCAAGAATTGGGATGGGTTGTCAATTTCTCCTAGAACAACCTTACCCTATTCAAAATGTTGGAAATTTAGGGACAAAATGTTTCTTCCTACAGTAAAAATGGAAAAAATTACAATCTCAAATCAGAAATGTTCTCATTTGTTGCAAACCAATGATTTGGCAGTACCTTCAAGTGTTGAGATCGATGCCTGTGACTTTAGAGTAACTGCCATGGCCCAGGATGTACATGAGACCTTTACAGAGGTCTCTTCTCTCTTGATGGTCTCCACAGAGTCAAGAGTTCCACCTTGTACTACCACTAGCACCAGAGGTCAGACAGAGTCTCAACTGATGGTTACGGTTACATAGCAACATTCTGTTCAATGGAAAGAGTTTGGAATCCACAAATTGGATCCTTTTGTTAGGTCAAAGTATTTTTATTAAGCATATAAAACATGAAAATGAAAACAAAAAATACAATCCAAAATATATGAATCATATTATTTTGTTAATAGGTAAGATTAAGGAGCTAAACAAAAATACAAATTCGAATAAGTTACCTACAAAATTGCTGTACTGATATTTAGGAACATATAACATTAGCAAAACTATGATATAGAGTTATAACAATAAATTTGCTAAGATTGTATTAAATGGCATCTAAGTAATGTTGTTTGGTTTGCAGTTTCAGTAAAATTAAGAACCGGGGACCAAATGAGATGAAAGTTTTTCAGTGCATGACGCTTCTCAGCTATTCTACTCTCGTATGGTAAAATAGAACAAATGTAATTGCACCAATGGAATATCATACATATAAAATTGGATTTCCAGTGAAGTAGAACTGTTTTCGGTGCAGTAGCAATGAGAATATTGAAAAGTCAGAAAAGCAGTCTTGTATCACTGAAGAGTGGAATATTAGGATGTAATAAGACAAAGGTCTTAAAATTTGTTTTATAATGTCCCATATATCCAACCAATATGATATCAAATAGTCACAATCATATAACATATGTTGTAGTATACCTATAGTGATCAAAAACAGCGAAGATGACGCAAAAAAGGAAAACAAATAGGAAAAAAAATATATCCAAAAGGAAAAAAGGAACAGTGGAAAATAAAGAATAAAAAGTAAAAATAAAAAATAAAAAGAAGGAACTGCAAAAAACAAAACTACAAGCAAATAGAAAAAATGAAAAAAGACGACACAAAAATAATGAAAAAACTAATGAATTTATTAAGGTGATATGACTCGACACAGCTGTGTTTCTGCCCAACTGGCCTGCATCAGGAGTCTAAATAAAACAAATAAATTTAGAACATATCAATTTTGAACAACGTTAATATACAATAAAAAATTAATCAATATACAATAAAAGACAAAAATCAAATGAGCTGCAAACATCGATCCATTGCGTTTTCTAAGTGCAATTTTTAGGAAGGAAACAAAGAGACGACAAATGAAAAAAACAGGAAAAAATACATATTTTAAATGAACTAGTCATGTAATTAAAATTACTCATCATTGAATTCTTGTTTGTCAATAATACTTATATTGTTACTAGTAGATCACAAATATATCTTTAAAAAACTTATTACATACAATGAAGTAAATCTAAGAATTATTGTCTGCTTTAATCCACATAATATAAAATATAAAGCAGAATCAACACAACTTCTAATCTTATCAAGATACTAATCGTTATGTATATATGGTTTTTGTACTAATTATCGATCGTTTAAATGATAAGATTAGGAATATTTGATGCATAAAGTATTATGGTCCAATTTATTCCAATTACTTTCTTCACATGTGTTATTTTTTTATGTTAGAAAGAACACAAAAATTATATACCGCTATTATGCGATATAACATTTGAAAATAACATAAGTATTTTACTATCTGGTTTTAATTTTCATTCATTATTTATTAACTATCTATATTGAATGTGTTTAGATTGACAACTCTATATTGTATTTCAAAATTAATAATTGTCTTCATTAGTTTTTTCATTATTTTTGTGTCGTCTTTTTTTCATTTTTTCTATTTGCTTGTAGTTTTGTTTTTTGCGGTTCCTTCTTTTTATTTTTTATTTTTAATTTTTACTTTTTATTCTTTATTTTCCACTGTTCCTTTTTTCCTTTTGGATATATTTTTTTTCCTATTTTTTTTCCTTTTTTGCGTCATCTTCGCTGTTTTTAATCACTGTTGTTGCTTGCGGAGACAGGTTTCTTCTGTGTTTTGGGTAGTATACCTATATTCATTTGACATCTCCAACAAGTATAAGATTTTCCACTTCCTGGCATATGAGAAGATTTAACAGGTGTCCATAGAAAAAGTATAATGATTGTTTTAAAGATGCAGAATTTAAAGATTTATTGCTATTTTTCCAGAAGAATTGCCATTAAGAAGAGGATAGTGAATATTGTAATTCTGTTTCCCATATAGATGGGATTGTTAGAGGTGATTTACTAAAGTTAGGTAAAATATGTTTATATGTTTTAGAAGCTACATGAGTAGTCATAAAGAGTACCTTTAAAATATAGTGTATATCTGATAGTTCGGTATCATCAATAGTTAAAAGGATAGAACCAAATTTTTCTTCACACAATTTAGCAGTTGGATATATTTAAAGTATTATGAGTTATCTAAGGAATATTTTTCCTGTAGTTGATAAAATGTAAGAAATGTATTTGAGTTTTGAATATCTAAGATGTCTTTCAATCTCCAAATTCCAGAAGATAATCAGTCTCACCAAAAAAATGTTTTTTTACCAATCTGTAATTCTAGATTTCCCCATAAAGGCAT
Organism: Microcaecilia unicolor; assembly: GCF_901765095.1. Taxonomy (NCBI): domain Eukaryota; kingdom Metazoa; phylum Chordata; class Amphibia; order Gymnophiona; family Siphonopidae; genus Microcaecilia; species Microcaecilia unicolor. The sequence continues at coordinate 172,411,103 of NC_044035.1, read as the reverse complement.
ATGTATATAATTAAATATAGTATTGGGCAGAGTGGAGTCAAAGAGAGATAGCTTTCACAGTTTCAGAAAGCAACGGCCGTTTTTGTACAATAGGTAAATGTGTGATTCCAATGATGGATGATAAAGAATAAGGTGAGATTAAATCTTATTTATGTTAACCAAAAAGGCATAGGGTATAATGAGGAAGCATGAGTCCACCAAGTGACCAATCAAAGCAGTGCTGCTTTGGCATACAAAGCAAAGTCTAGAATTCCTATACCACCATTATCTTTTGGTCTTCTTAATTTGGTTAATGATATTCTCGGTGGTTTGGAAGACCATAGATAAGATTATAAAATTTTTTCTAACAATTTAAAGAAGGATATAGGGAAAAGTAATAACATTTGCAAAATGTATAAAATTTGGGAAGCTAATACCATCTTGATTGACTCCAATCTATCCCATCATGTAAGAGATAGTGGAGACCATTTAGTGAATGTGTGTTTAACTTGAGTAAGAATTATATTGTATGGTTTCCTCCCATGTGGGTTTAAATTTAACATCTAAATATTTAATTTCTGAATTGCACCATTTTAGTCCAAAGGGTTCGACTGTAGCAGATGTGCAAAAAATATTTAGTAGCCTAACTTCAGTCCTGTCCCAATTTATATTATAGAATAAGCAGATATTTGACCAAATGACTATAAAAGGGACAATAAAGATGGTATGGATTGTTCTGGTTTGGATAGATGTAATAAAACATCATCTGCAAAAGCTGTAACTTTAACAGTTAAATTATTAAATGGGACATCAGAAATTTCAGAATGTTGTTTAATTTTTAATAATAATGGTTCTATAGCCAAATTAAAAAGTAATGGGGATAGAGGGAACCTTTGTCACGTTCCTCTAGTCAAAAGGAATAAAGATACTAAATGATACTCTACTTGTAATCTAGCCCCAGGGTTAAAATAAAGTAATTTGACCAAGTCAATATAAGTAGATCCTAAATTAAACCATTGTAAAACTGTAAATACATATTTACATTCAACAAAGTTGAAGGCTTTTTCTGCATCGTGACATAGCGCACATTGATGTAGGAATTTTCAAGGCCTGTTTTAGACTATGACAAAAGACTCAAGTATTACCTGAAATCATTCTTCCTTTAACAAAGCCACACTGTGTGGGATGTATAAGATACAGCATAAACTTAGCTAATCTATTATCCAGCAACTTAGAGAATATCTTCAATCAAAGTGGCCCATTTACTAAGGTGCATAGGTGCCTATGCGCGTCCAACGTGCATCAAATTAGAACTACTGCATGGCCTGGGCAGTAATTTCATTTTTGACGTGCGCCCAAAACACACAGTAGAAAATATTTTCTATTTTCTACCACGTGGCACTTACCTGGCAGTAATTGGCAGTTTACATGCGCTGGCCACTTACCACCCAGTTAGCACGTGAGACCTTACCGCTAAGTCAGTGAGTGGCGGTAAGGTCTCAGGCCGAAAATGGACACACACTGGTTTTAATTTTACCCCACATCCATTTTCAGCCACAAAAAAAAAAACCTTTTTTCCAGGCTCACTGAAAAGTTGACCTGCACATGTCCAAAACACACGCCTATACCAGCACAGGCCAGTTTTAGGCACGCCTTAGTAAAAGGGCCCCATAATTTATTAATGATATGGGTCTATAATTTTTAATTAGTAACAGATCTCTGGTTTTGGGAAAACAGTAATAACTGCCTCCTTAAAGGTACCTGCACTCTGTTTTAGTTCAAAAAAAAGTATTGGTATAAATTTAATAATTTAGGGATGAGCAATGTTTGAAGTGTTCTATAGAATTCAATACCAAATCCATCTCTGCCAGGAGCCATATTGGGTTTAAGGTTTTTTTTTATAGCTTGTTGTATTTCTGTAGATGATATTTTGAATTTAGATTAGAAGTAAGTTTAGGGGATATTTAGGGAGGCATTATATCCTGAAGAAAATGATCTGTTTGGGAGTCCGTGAGATGTGCTGTAGAGGTATATAATTTTTCATGAAATTCTTTAAATTTAGCAGTTATTTCGCTGGGGTTACTATAAAGTTTATCATTAGATCTCATAGCTTGTATTTTAGTGACTTTGTTTTGTTTCTTCAAGTAATTTGCCATTAAGTGTCCTGCTTTATTTCTATGTCCGTAAAAGAGAGCATTTTCATATTTTATTATTATTCCTGCTTTTTCCAATAAAATAGTATTATATTGACATTTTAATTTGCACAATTGAAGTTTAAGTTGTGAGGTGGGATGTTGAAAATATAAACGTTCACATGATTTAATTTCTTTTTCCAAATTATTGAGTTGTTCCTTTTTTATCTTATTTTGTCTAGCTATATATAAGCTATAGTTTCGCCTCTGAAGTAGGCTTTGAAAGCATCCCAGCTAACATGGTGTTGTAAGTCAGGTGTATTATTTATTTATTTAGATCATTTATACCCCGCTTTTTTATTGGTAGTGAAATAATCTTGTATCCAATTATTAGTTAGTTGGGGGGTCCTTTTACAAAGGCACGAAAAATAAGCATGCATTTAACGTTATAGTCACCCATATATTTCTATGGGTGTCACTAGCATTTAGCAAACTCTAATGATTAGTGTGCCTTAAAACTGCTAGCGCAGGTTACTTCCTGTTCTGGGGCAGAGGGAGCATGGAACGAGCGAAGCCGACAGGCGCGTGGGACCCCCCCCCCCCCCAGCAGGTAAAAATGCACCTGGGGGGGGTGTCCTTTCACGGGAGGGAGGGGCACTGCACCGGGGGGGGGGCGCATCGGCGATCCGCCCCGGGTGTCAGCCACCCTAGGAACGCCACTGTAACCCGGTAAGCATGATAAGAATGGCAGGGGACGCCAACCTCTGGAGGGCGCCACAAGCCATGCTTACCAGTGGCTCACAGTTCCAGCCCCTGCCACAGCCCCCGGTCCCCACCTGCCCGCCCTCAGCTCCCACGACAGCCACCTTTTTATTCTATCAGTGAAAGAAGCAGTCTGTTGGCTTGGGCCTTCCCTGACTGTGTTCCACCCTCGCAGAAACAGGAAATTACATCAGAAGTTATTGAAAGTTTGCTTTTTTATATTTTTATTCTGCCTATCAACTAGTCTCCATACTCTTCCCCCCCCCTAGTTTTAAAACTTGAACTTTGTACTATGCCATTAACAGATAAGATAGTCTCTAGCAGGCACAGCAGGACTAGTTTAGTCTTTAATCCCACCTCCCTTCCCCAACTCCCGCCCACCCCTAGCACAACTCTTCATTTATAGTCAGTTATTCTAATTATGATAATAAGGGAGGTGTGATCTTATAGAGTTTTAATTACATTTCATTTCTTTCTATGACAAAAACACTAAATGAGTCACATTATGCCATATAAGCTAAATACTTTTTTTAAATATTAGACTAATATCCTTAATACCTTAGCAAGTTTTAAATTATTGAAAAACTCAAAAATACTAAGATAGAAACAGCAGTCCAGCAGCGGGAGGGGTTCTATCCAGTCTTTTGCATTGAGTGTCACATAGGCTTACCATATTTGGTACCCCCCCCAAAAAAGGACATATGCTCCACCCCCACCCCCCACCCCACCCCCTATCACATATCGCCCACCCATCACACCCCCCTAAGGGTGTCCTATCCTCCCCCCTCCCCTTACCTTACTCTACTGCCCTGGTGGTCTAGTGACCTCTTCGGGGCAGGAAAGAGTCCCGGCGCCGATTTAAAATGGCCGCCAAGAGTTGAAGTGTCCTCGCGAGACTTCTGCAGAAGTCTTGCGAGGCCGCTTTAACTCTTGGTGGCCATTTTGAATCGGCACCGGGACTATCAGCATTGCAAGGGGAACAGTAGAGTAAGGTAAGGGGAGGGGACTAGAATAGGACACCATTAGGCCCGCCCGCCAGCCTGCCCATTTGTCCGGAAATCCGGACAAACGGGCAGGATGGCAGAACCCGTCCGGTTTTCTGGCCCTATCCTCAAAAAGAGGACAATGTCTGGGTAAAACCGGACATATGTAACTCTAGTGTCACATGTATGATTATCTCCCAGTTGGTGAGCGGTAATATGTGTGTGCTCAATGTAAAAAGCTCCTAGCTCTCAAAGAACGGGTCCGTTCTCTTGAGGCTAGAGTGGCAGACTTGGAAGAGCTGAGGGAGACAGAGAAGCACATAGATGAGACCTACAGGGATGTTGTAGAGAAGTCCCACCTCCAGTCTGGCAGCCCCTGGACCTACCCATCAGGGGATGCATTATCCTTTCGCACCGAAGATATGTCTCCAAGAACTTCTGCCCAGGCAGGAAGGGTTAGGACACCTGTTGTAGATGGTGATTCAATCATTAGGCATGTAGATAACTGGGTGGTCGGTGGACTTGAGAATCGCTTGGTCACTTGCCTGCCTGGTATGAAGGTGGTAGACCTCGTGCGGGACCTAGATAAGATTTTAGACAGAGCTGGGGAGGACCTTGCTGTCTTACTACATATGGATATCAATGACATAGGAAAATGTGGGAGGGAGGTTCTGGAAGCCAAATTTAGGCTCTTAGGTAGAAAGCTAAAGTCCAGATCCTCCAGGGTAGCATTTTCAGAGATGCTCCCCGTTCCACGTGCAGGACCCAAAAGGTAGGCAGTGCTCCAAAGTTTCAATGCTTGGTTGAGACAATGGTACAGAGATGAGGGATTTAGGGGCTCTTTTACTAAGTCATGTAGGTGCGTACACATGTCCTATGCATGTCAATTTTGAACTACCGCCCGGCTACCGCGTGGCCTGGGCAGTAATTTCAATTTTTATGTGCAACCACTATGGACGCCAGAAAATTTCCAGCATGCGGCGCTAACCGGGCAGTAATCATCGTTGTACGTGCGTAGACCATTACTGCCCAGTTAATGCGTGAGACTTTACCACTAGTCAATGGTTGATGGTAAGGTCTCAGACCCAAAATGGACGCACACCAATTTTTATTTCGCCGCACATCCATTTTCGGCTAAAAAGGCCTTTTTTGCAGACGTGCTGAAAAATGGACCTATGTGCATCCAATACATGCGTCTACACCAGCACAGGCCATTTTTTGGCGGACCATAGTAAAAGGACCCCTTAGAGTTGTTAGGAACTGGGCGACTTTCTAGGAAAGGGGGAGTGATCTGAAAGGATGGGTTCCACCATAACCGGGATAGAACCAGGCTGATGGCACTAACTTTTAAAAAGGAAATAGAGCAGCTTTTAATCTACAATGGGGAAGAAAGCCAACAGTCATCCAGGACTGCATGGTTCAGTGTGGAGTATCCTTGAAGGATACTATCGAAACAGGATATTTAGGGAATCCCTGTAGAGAGGTTTCAACAATGTTGAAAGTAAGATAGGTGTGCTTAATGAGAGAGCAGGATAAATGCACATTATCCCCTTCAACTTCTAAGCAGCTTGTAGATCAAAGGAAAAAGCAAAATCCGAAGTGCCTGTATACAAATGCCAGAAGCCTAAAAAATAAAATGGAAGAGTTAGTATATAGCACTAAATGATGAGGTGGATATAATAGGCAACTCAGAGAATTAATGGAAAGAGGAAAATCAATGGGACACTGTGTTAACAGGGTACAATTTGTATCGCAATGATAGAAAGGATCAAATTGGAGTGGGGGAGAGGGTTGCGCTATATGTTAAACATCATTATGGATAGAAATTCCATGTGTGAAGGGAAAGAGTATTCTTGTAGGGCTATACTACTGTCCGCCGGGACAGAACAAACAGAGAGATGAAGAAATGTTTACAGAGATTAGGAAAGCTGGCAAATTGGGCAACACTATAATAATGGGTGATTTCAATTATCCTGATATTGACTGGATAAATGTTACATTAGGGAGTGCCAGGGAGATAAAATTTCTAGATGAAATAAATGACTGCTTCTTGGAGCAACTGGTCCAAGAACTGATGAGAGGGGGAGCCATTTGGATCTGGTCTTTGGTGGCATGCAGAGCATAGTGCGAGAGGTGGTGGTGGGTCCCCTGGGGAACAGTGATCATAACATGATCAAGTTTGAGCTACTATCTGGGATGAACCCGCAAAGGAAATCTACTGCAGCTGCATTTAATTTTCGAAAGGGCGACTATAATAAAATGAGGAAAATGGCTGCTATGGTTAGGACACTAACCTGCTTATAATCGAAAGAGAAAAACACCTATATTGCGACCCAAATCGTGAGATGGGCGTCTTTCTCCCGTGGGCGCCCAAATTGGTATAATCGAAAGCCGATTTTGGGCGTTTCCAACTGCAATCCGTCGCGGAAACGGGAGGTGTCGGAGGCGTGGTGAAGGTGGAACTGGGGCATGGTTATCAGCCGAGGAGAGATGGGCGTCTTTAGCTGATAATCGAAAAAAAAGGCATTTTTACCGTGATTTTGGGTCACTTTTTTTGGACCCTTTTTTTTTCACGAACATATCCCAAAAAAGTGCCCGGACTGACCAGATGACCACTGGAGGGAATCGGGGATGACCTCACTGGACTCCCCCAGTGGTCACTAACCCCCTCCCACCAAAAAAACCCCACTTTAAAAACTTTTTTTCCAGCCTCTATGTCAGCTTCAAATGCCGTACCCACCTCTATGACAGCAGAATGTGTTCTATCCTGTGACAGCCTTTCCCTGGTTCTGATGTGGGTCTCGGGTGAGTGTGACACCTTTTCTGTTATGCGCACTGCAGAGTCACATCAGCAATGCATTGTGGTGGGTGTAGGGTATTGGGCTCCGTGATTCCACTAGCGTGTGGCAAATGCTCACGATGTTGGTAGTTGGTAGGCTCTACTGTGTCAGAGTGTGCCCTGTTTTGTTTCCGGTAGTCCATGAGGTAGTGGCCATTTTTGTAAGCCAGTTTTAGATCCCTTTCACATGTTAGCCACGTTACAGAACTTAGTTCTTCCCTTGAATGTGGCTGAAAGAGGGCATTGTACAGCATTCTGCCAGCTCTGACCTACTGCTAATCTCAGTACCAGGGAGACTCGTTGCCAGTGGGGCACAACCTCTGATCTGCAGTTAACTGTGAGTAAGCGTGCTTATTCCAATAAAGGACGTTTTCGGAGAGATTAGTCTTCAGGTGTCAACTGGTGTGCCAATCTTATATATAGCAGCAACAAGTCCTAGAGGCCTGCGTGTATGCAGGTCCCTGGAGCACTTTTAGTGGGTACCGCAGAGCACTTCAGCCAGGTGGACCCAGGCCCATCCCCCCCTACCTGTAACACTTGTGCTGGTAAATAGGAGGTCTCCAAAACCCACTGTACCCACATGTAGGTAGCGTAGTTAAAAGAGTAAAAGAGGCTATTACAGTCAAAAGAGATTCCTGAGAAAATTAGAGTCATGGGATAGGAGGCAAGGTTCTGATGTGGATTAGGAATTGGTTATTGGACAGAAAACAGAGGGTAGGGTTAAATGATCATTTCTCTCAATGGAGGAAAGTGGAGTGCTGCAGGTATCTGTATTGGGACCGGTGCTATTTACCGTGTTTATAAATGATATGGAAATCGGAATGACGAGTGAGGAGATTAAATTTGCAGATGATACAAACTATTCAAGATTGGTAAAACACGTGAGGACTGTGAAATATTGCAGGAAGACCTTAGGAAATTGGAAGACTGGGCATCCAAATGGCAGATGAAATTTAATGTGGACAAATGCATGGTGATGCATATTGGAAAGAATAATCCGAATCATAGATACCTGATGCTCGGGTTCACCTTGGGGGTCAGCACTCAAGAAAATGATCTAGGTGCCGTTGTAGATAATACGTTGAAATCTTCTGCTCAGTGTGCAGTAGTGGCCAAAAAAAGCAAACAAGATGCTAGAAATTATTAAGAAGGGGATGGTGAATAAGATGGAAACACTATAATGCCTTTATATTGCTCCATGGTGTGACTGCACCTTGAGTATGTCTACAGAATCCTGAGTGGTGCAGAACAAATAGAAGTAAATCGATTTTTTACTTGTTCCAAAAGTACAAAGACTAGGGGAGACTGGAGGAAGTTACATGGAAATACTTTTAAAACAAATAGGAGGAAATATTTTTTCACTCAACGAATAGTTAAACTCTGGAACTCTTTGCCGGAGGATGTAGTAACAGTGATTAGCGTATCTGGGTTTAAAAATGGTTTAGACAAATTCCTGGAGGAAAAGTCCATAGTCTGCTATTGAGACAGACATGAGGAAGCAACTGCTTTTCCCGGGGTTTCTGCCAGGTACTTGTGACCTGGCTTGGCCACTGTTTGGAAAACAGGATTCTGAGCTAGATGGACCATTGGTATGGCTACTCTTATGTTCATATGTTTACTAACTTTCGGAGACCAAAACCTACTTCTTCAGGTTGGGATAGTATAACTGCTATAATAATATGCTTGCCCTGACTTAAGGAAGGAGGTTTTTTCCTCCAAAAAACAGTCAAAAAATGTAATAAGTTAGTCCAAAAACAATGTATCACTTATTTTCTGTTTTTGTTTTATTTGTTAATTTTTAATGTAGCAATTGGAATATTAAGTTTTTGAAATTTACATCTGCTCTTTTTATATTTTGTATGATACAAAGGGACGTGTAACTGTTTCTTTGGTTTTGCACTATATGTAGAGTATGGCTTCTTGGGGGTGCTGTTTAATTTTTGTTTACATATTTCTATTTTTAGTTTGTGGTTACACATTCTATACTTAATTAGGGGCTACCTCTGTTCATGTATGAAAAAGCATCAATTGTCTGTGTAGGACTGATCTGTTAGCATCAGGGCCGCTGAGACGGGGGCAGGGAGGGCAAAATTCCCCGGGCCTGGGCCTCCAAGGGGAGACTGGCGCCGGGGTCTCTCTCCCTCTCCTGCTCCCAGACCGCCGGTGCCGCAGTCCCCAGTCTCCACCTCCCTCGAAAACTCCCTTCTGTCTGCCACCGGGTCCCTTCATTAAAAAAAAAAATCTCTAAATCGGCCACGCAGCGCCAGCGAGCAGCGCCTTACGCATGTGTGAAAGCAGCAGATCACCTAGGGCCTTCCCTGACTGTGTCCTCCCTTGTCTGATGTAACTTCCTATTTTCGCGAGGGTGGAACACAGTGAGGGAAGGCCCAAGGCAATCTGCCGCTTTCATACAGATGAAAGGCGCTGCTCGCTGCCAATTTAGAGATTTTTTTTTAATGCGAGGGGCCCAGTGGCAGACAGAAGGGGGCTGTCGAGGGAGCTGAGGGTATGCAAGAGGAGACGGGACTGCAGCGCCGGCGGCCTGGGAGCAGGAGAGGGAGGTGACAGCAGTAGCGATGGGGGGGAGCAGCCTTGCACCGGGCCTGACTCAGTCTCTCGGTGGCCTTGGTTAGCATCAAGTGTCTGTGTATTTTTTTGTTTGTTAGTTCTTTTTTTTTGGTCGCGGCCGCTGCTGCTCAACAGGAGAAGCAGCAGTGGCCAGGAAATGATTATCAGGTGGAAGGGGGAGCAGGAGGCAGGTAGAATGGAGAGAGTGGGAAGATAGGGAGAGAAGGAGGGCACATGGGGAAGGGCTGGAGAAAGAGAGAAGCTGCTGAAGATGGGGAGAAAGGGGGGGATCCTGACTGAGAGCAGAAAGAGGGAAGACACTGCACGGGTATGGAGAGAAACAGGAGAGACATTGAAGGATGGGAAGAGAGAGGGAGGACATGATGAATGGAAAAGGGTAGAGAGAGAAACACTGGATGGAAAGAAGGCGATAGAGAGAGAGACACTGGATGGAAGGATCGGGAGAGGGGGGTAGATGTTAGATGGAAGGATCGAAAGAGGGGTTTGATGGATGGAAGGATAAGGAGAGAAAGAGGGAAGACTCCTACCCCTTCCCATGGTGTGCTTTCAAGAAAGGAGAAAAGCTGAAGGCTCCAACTGTTCTTTTGCTCCCCTATCAGAGTACCTTCTTTTTATCTGAATTACCAACTCTCCATCACAGTTCCAGCAGCAGCAAAACCAGAACTCAATTAATCTCTGCCCTCTTTCCTCTCCAGACTGCATCCAGTAAATAGCCTGTTGCAATAAGCTGTTGGAATTTGATTCAGAGACTAGTACAGATTTAGTTGATTGATTAGCAGTGCATGGGTGCTACAAGATCATTATAGTAAAAAGAAGATAAAATAAAGGAAGTGTATTCAGGAGGGATGCACGACATTAAAAAGGCATATATGCTAAAGAGGGCATAGGAAGCAAGAGAAAGTTTACAGTGTGCGTAATCTGAGAGACATTTACAGCAACAGCATTCCAGTGGAAGAGAATATAGATAGCTTCTATAGGAGCAAAACCAGAAAAGATTGCAGCTCACTAAGGCTAAGAAAGAAATGTTTACTTTTAAAAGAAGCATTTGTCTTGCGGTTGCAACTCAAAATTTTCATAAATTAAAAGTTGTCAGAAAAGTAGGCCTAGTTTTGATCCTAGTTGAAGTTGCATCTGAGGAGGGCATACTAAACTCTGCAAAATAGCTCAGTGTATTCTGCAAAGTCTAGCTCATTTTGCAAACATAGGGGCTCTTTTACTAAAGGATTGGCATGCGGCAACAGGCTTGCCACATGCCAATCCGGAACTACTGCCGGGCTACCGCAGAAGCCCGGTGGTAGTTCCCACCCCCAGTGCATGCCATTTCCGGCGCTACAAAAATATTTTCAATTTTGTAGTGTCGGTGCTTACCTGGTCGGCGGTAATCGGACAGCACCGCACACTGCCCGGTTACTACTGGGTTAGCACAGGAGCCCTTACCGCCACCTCAATGGGTGGCAGTAAGTGCACCCCCCCCCCCCCCCCACCGAAATAGCCACACGGCAAGTGGTTCACTTACCACACAGCCATTTCTTTTCCTAAAAAAAAAGACAGCCTTTTACCTGCTGAGGTAAAAGGGGGTCTTAGCCAAAGTTGCCAGGTGGGTGGTTTTACCGCCCAATTGGGCGGGTTTTCGCCAGCAGCAGCGGGAAAATTTCACCGGCCGCGGGATGCGGTTTTTTGGCCGGTTTTCCCGTCGCCGCTGTGCGAGTTTGGCGGTTTTTTCCGGGGCTTCTATTGGTCCAATTTGGTCCAATAGAAGCTTTTCCGGGGCTTCTATTGGTCCAAATTGGACCAATAGAAGCCTTTCAGGGGCGGGGTTGATGTCAGGGATGACATAGGAGGCGGGGCTAGTGACGTGGGAGGCGGGGTTGATGACGTGGGGGCGGGGTTCGGTGACCAGGGAGACGGGGATTGGCTACGGGCGGTTTTTGGGCGGGTTTACGGCTCGTTTGGGGCTGGGAAAATTTTTCCCAGCTGGCAACCCTGGTCTTAGCGCGCGTAAAAACACACGCTGATGCTAGCACAGACCCCCTTTTACCGCAGCTTAGTAAAAAGACCCCTCAATTAGCTCAAAGCCAGCTCCCAGTTTGCAAAAATTAGCTAATAATTAGAAATAAATCAAAACAGGGAAAGGAAGATAAGATAATACCTTTTTTATTGGACTAACAATATATTTTTTTCAGATGGGAAATAAGCAAATGTTGACAAATATCACTACTTTACTCAAACTTTAGCTGGAATTCTTGTCAAAGGATTATCCTTGCAAGGAGGTCTATGCATTTGGAAAAACAATAGCTCAAGTTACATGCTCTAATTTGAAACAAGGCTAAAACTCAGCTCTTGCAAAATCTGAAAATAATTTTAGCACAAAGGCAAGCTCTACACTTTCAAATACCCCAATGGGTGATCAAAGAGACAGCTCTTAACTTCTGCTAGTGCAATTGTAATCTCAGCCATGGCAAAACCTAATACAAAAGAAAGTGAGCAGAATAAGCATGCTGAACCAAGTGACATTTTAAATACAGTGGGTGAAAACCCTGGAAGTGGGGAAGAAAGGACCTAACAGACCTATAGGGTAAACCAACTGAGAAAGCCTGGCAGAAATATGCTGCAGACAGGCAGACTGAACAGTCTGTATCCAAGATCTCTGAAACTCCTGCAGACCTAATTATTACACAGAGCAATTGTTGGCTTCATCAGATTGGGTTTTCTATTTATTTCGGAAACTTGCGTTATATGAATTAGATAGCCCAACAATTCCTCACATGCCCTTGTGGTTATCGGATGCTTCATGCCCCAAGACAAAGTGAAAAGGGCAGTTTTTTTTTTTTAAATGTGGTATTAATTCTTTATGTTCTCCTGAATTGGAATTTATGTTATACAGTTTTAATGATGATTCTTCTATTGGTTCTTGTGCAGTGGGTCTACTTCTTATATATCGTCCCCCAGGAACTTGGCTGAGTCTGTTTTACTTGATATTGAGGGGCGGGGCATAATTGAAAGTGGGTGCCCATCTCCGTGGGCGCCCATCTCCGTGGGTGGCCATGCGAAGGGGCGGGACAAACTGTATTTTCGAAAAAAGATGGGCGCCCATCTTTTTTTCGATAATTCAGGTTGTGCGGGGCAAATGCCTAGGATTTGGGCGCTTTTGAGCTGGGCGCTATCGGTTTTCAGCGATAATGGAAACCGAAGGCGCCCAGCTCAAAAACAAACAAATCCAAGGCATTGGGTCATGGGAGGGGCCAGGATTCGTAGTGCACTGGTCCCCCTCACATGCCAGGACACCAACTGGGCACCCTAGGGAGCACTTTTACAAATTAAAAAAAATTTAAAATAGCTCCCAGGTGCATAGCACCCTTCCCTTGTGTGCTGAGCCCCCCAAATCCCCCCCCCCAAAACCCACTGCCCACAAGTCTACACCATTACCATAGCCCTAAGGGGTGCAGGGGGGCACCTACATGTGGGTACAGTGGGTTTTGGGGTTTTTTGGAGGGCTCAACATTAGCCAGCACAAGTGGAACAGGTAGGGGGGATGGGCCTGGGTCTGCCTGCCTGACGTCCACTGCACCCACTAACAACTGCTCCAAGGGACCTGCATACTGCTGTCAGGGAGCTGGGTATGACATTTGAGGCTCACATACAGGCTGTCAAAAAAAGTTTTTAAAGTTCTTTTTTTGTGGTGAGAGGGGTTTAGTGACCACTGGGGGAGTCAGGGGAGGTCATCCCCGATTCCCTCTGGTGGTCATCTGGCCAGTTGGGGCACTTTTTTGGGACTTGGGTCGTGAAAAAAAGGGTCCAACAAAAGTGACCCAAATTCTCGCTTCTGCCGCCCTTTTTTTCGATTATTGGCCAAAGGCGCCCATCTGTCCTTGGCCAATACACACGCCCCAGTCCCTCCTTCATCACGCCTCCGACATGCCCCCGTCAACTTTGTTCATTCTCGCAATGGAGTGCAGTTGAAGACGCCCAAAATCGGCTTTCGATTATACCGATTTGGGCGCCTTTGTGAGATGGGCGCCCATCTTCCGATTTGGGCCGAAATATGGGTGCCCATCATTTTCGAAAATAAGGCCGATTATCTCTTATGCTGTTTGTCATTTTTCTAGGGTAATTATTTTGGGAGATGTGAATTTTAATTTTTGAGAATGTTTTAGATCTCGATGTTTCTAATTATAGGTGTTTGTTAAAAAATTCTTGTGATTTAACTCTTTCTCAAAATGATCCCTCAAATTTAGTCGATTCATTTTCTTGGATCCATGTCTCTTGGTTGGATAATTTTCAGTTAGAGCTTACTATTGTTTGTCTAAACCCATTGTTTAAAAAAAAAAAACAACAACAACAACAGTTAAATCAGTTTTAACAAGCAGCAAGATAAATGTGGCTTGTGGCTTGTTTCTGGTCAGAATTGACTACTTTATAGCCATCAACCTGGCCTGACTGAGTTTCTGAAGTCTTACTGGGATGAAGCTGTTACCTTTACCCTGGATAAAATAGTTCTACAATTTACTAAAAAGGTTATTATGTCTAGAAAGTTCCCTTGGTTCTCAGAACTGAGAACTTTAAAACAGGGTTGCCATCACCTGGAAAGGTCTTGTAGGAAAACAAGGGACTCTGAAGTAAAGTCCTCCTGGAAATCTTCTTTCAAGCAATATAAAATGAAATCTGAAGAAACCAGGATATGGTTATTATAGCAAGTTGATGGGTTCTGCTTCCCTTAACAGTAAAAAGTTGTTTTCTTTTTTTGAAGGATTTAACCATTCTTCTGTTTTATCTTTTAGTGGTCAGTGCATAAAACCATCAGCACAAGATTTGGCTGACTTTTTTGCTAACAAGGCAACCCAAATTCTTTCTGAATTGTCACAGGTTAAAATTAGTTTAAATATGGTGCTACCTAGTAATATGTCTACTCCTGAACAGGCTGTTCCTGTGGACCAGGTTTGGGAATCTTTTTCACCTATTTCAGCTAATGATTTTCATTTATTGTTTTCAAAATTTTCTCATTTGTATTACTATTTGGATAGTTGTCCTAGTTCACTATTTGTCATCAACTATGCCAGTAGTCCTTCAGTGGCTATTGTTATGGGTCAATGAGCGATACAGAGGCATTATAACATCCTCATTTTTGTTTTCCATTTCTTTCCTAATAATACCTAACATTCTATTTGCTTTCTTAGCTGCAGCAGCACACTGAGCAGAAGGTTTCAACATATCATCAACGACGACACCTAGATCCCTTTCTTGGTCTGTGACTCCTAACATAGAACCTTGCTCACATTAAATGTCATCTGCCATTTAGATGCCCAGTCTCCCAGTCTCGTAAGGTCCTCCAAAGGAAAAGATCTGGATCTTATTTTATCTTCTAGTTATAGGCCAGTAGCTAGTATACCTTTATTACAAAATTGATTGAATCATATATTGGTCAGCAATTTTCTTGCTATTTGGACAAGTTTTCTTGTTTGCATTTTATGCAGTTCGGAATAGAGCTGCTGATAGTACAGAGACACTTTTGTTGGTCTTGACTTCTTTTGTGAAAGAACAATTGTACAGGGGCAATTTGAGATATCAGCTGTGTTTGACGCAGTCAATCATGGCTTATTGTTAGAGCGTTTAAGTGGAATTGGAATATCTGGATCAGTTTATAAATGGTTTCAAGAATTTTTGTCTAATTACAGTTATGCAGTTCGGCAAAATGATCATTTATTTAAGTTTTGGTCTCCGGGTTGCAGGGTGCCCAGAGTTCTCCGCTTTCTCCAATTCTTTTCCTGCTGTCTGCTGCTCTTCCCTCCCAGGTGCTGCTGTTTGTGCCAGCTGGCCCCACGACACACCTCCCAGGTAGTATGTCGAGAACCGCTGTAGTAGTGAAATACTGTATGGTCAGAGCTGAGGACAGTGTCATTGATGTGGGTTATGTTTGTTTAGTATCTAAGGGAGGAATTCTATAAGAGGCTACCTAGTTTAGGTAGCAGGAAGGCACATAAATGTCAGCGTTCTATTAATTTAAGTGCATAAGTAGCCACTTATAGAACACCAACTAGTGTGCTCTATGCTTTCATGGCAAGCATATTGGCAGTAGGCATGCACATGGGTAGAGGTTAGGCAGTGCATAAATGTACATGCATAAATGATAGAATACTATAATTTACATGCATTCATTCATACATCTAGATATGTATACCAACTATAGGGCTAGTATATGTGATCGCACCTTAAATGTAAGTGCATTTTTTGCCACTTGTACTAGTATTTATAGAAAAGTAGGCACCTACCTTTCTTTATAGCAGGGATGGGCAACCACGGTCTTTGAGAGCCACATCCCTTTTGGGTTTTTAAGATTTCCACAATAAATATGCATGAGATCTGTTTGTATATAGTGGAAGCAGTACATGCAAATAGTCATTGTGGAAATCTTGAAAATCCAACTGGGTTGTGGCCATCAAGGACCAAGGCTGCCCATCCCTACTTTATAGAATATGCTTAAAGTAGGTGCCATAACCATCGCCTATATTAGGTGTCTTTGTATAGAGTTATTCCCTAGCAGACTACAGTTGCCATTATTGTCTGTCCTATCATCTGAGTGACATTATAGATCTAATTGCTCACCTTTTCAAACCTGAGTTCAAGGTATTACAGTTCATGTGCAGCAGATAGACCCCTGCCCCAAAAATCTAACAGTGTAAGTGGCCTGTTTAATAACCCACAATAAAATAGCACATTTGTGCACTGTGTCTACAAATGTTTAACTATAATGTTCTACTTCAGGTATGCTGCACTATTTCCCATCCCCCATCTTTCTTTACTGTCAGCCACATGAAGGAATTTCTGGCTGGTCACAAACTCTGATGGTGCCTCCTATTGCTAGGGCAACTCAGCTACCTGGTATAAATTGTTACAAATGTAATTTACTGAGAAGAGGTGTGGCAAGGACACCAATTGCAAGCCTCCAGCACATATGAAAGACCCAATTACATGTCTCTAGCACATAATCAGCACCTATGATTGGTCCAGGGTAGAGGAGAGGTGGATGCTCACCATAGCCTATAAAACCACACTGCAGACAAAGAAACTCTGAAAAAAACTAGGCATGCTTGGAAAGAGAGTTTCAGATCTGTCCAATGGCCTATTTTTTCCCGAAGGGAGTTCTCTCCCCCCCCCCCCCCCCCCCCTTCGTAAAAACTAATTCTCTATAGCTAAGAATCTTTCTTTCTTTCTTTCTTTCTTTCTTTCTTTCTTTCTTTCTTTCTTTCTTTCTTTCTTTCTTTCTTTCTTTCTTTCTTTCTTTCTTTCTCTTCTTTCTCACTGTTCTGTGACCTTTGTATGAGGAATAAACTTTCCTTTCTCTTTTTTCTCTTCTTTATATAATTAGTCTGATTACTTACAATTACCACAGGTTCTGATGTTAGATTTTGTAAGTTTGTTACAACTTGCGCAACTGATGTCTGATGCTATGCTGGTGAGTAAGAAATAAAAGACTTTTAATTCTCTAATTCCTGTCCAATTTTTCTCTAATATTTTGTAATATTTTGTAACATGTTTAGAGAATAGCAAACCAAATGCACAGCCTAGAACAACTGTTATTAACAAAGAACAATGTACTGCAAGATTTTACTAATCTCAATACCACAGGTTAGTGAATCCCACAATAGATTTAGTTGTGTATTGCTTCAACCCAGAGTACTGAAAGAATTGAAAAATGAACTTGCAAAACTATTATTAGTAACTAGTAAAAAGGCCCGTTTCTGACACAAATGAAACAGGCGCTAGCAAGGTTTTTCTCAGAGTGTGTATGTTTGAGAGAGTGTGTGTGAGAGAGAGTGTGTCTGAGAGTGACTGTGTGTGAGAAAGTGAATGTACGAGTGTGTGTGTGTGACAGAGAGTGAGACTGGGTGCGAGTGTGTCTGTGAGAGATAGAGAGTGTGTGACTCTCCTCTCTCCCCTGCCCCCCCTCCAGCCACCCAGCGATTCTCCTCTCTCCTCTGCCCCCTCTCCAGCCACCCAGCGATTCTCCTCTCTCCCCTGCCCCCCTCCAGCCATCCAGCGATTCTCCTCTGTCCTCTGCCCCCCCTCCAGCCACCCAGAGATTCTCCTCTGTCCCCTGCTCCCCCTCCAGCCACCCAGCGATTCTCCTTTCTCCCCTGCCCCCACTCCAGCCACCCAGCGATTGTCCTCGCTCCCCTGATTACCTCCGTCGAAGCGGCCGCGTTATTGAAAGCCCTGCCCATCTGTAGCCTTCCCTTCGAGTTTGTTCCCTCAGAGTCCCACCCTCGTGGAAAGAGGAAATTATGTCAGAAGGCAGGACTCTGAGGGAATGAACTCAAAGGCTGGAGACAGGCAGGGCTTTCAATGACGCGGCCGCTTCAATGGAGGTAATCAGGGGAGCAAGGAGAATAGCTGGGTGGCTGGAGGGGGGGCAGGGGATCAGGGCTGTTTGGGACGGAGTAACGTTAGTTTGTGGATTGCTATGCAGCCTTCCCTTCCCTCCGAGGGCGGGGCAGTGAGAGCGAGTGCGATTGCCTGCGGTTGGTCCCTTCTCCTTCTGATGTCGCGTTTGTTTCCCTGGCAACTATACAGAGTTCCCTCGAGGGTGAGACGATTACGAACCCCAAGAACACTACACGGCTTCACTGCCACCCTGCCATGGAGTCAGCTTCAGAACGTTGGAGGTGCGAATTATTATATTAGATATGTAATTTATCTTTAAAATCAAGCATGGTTCCTGTTGATTGGAGGGTGGCCAATGTAACACTGATTTTTAAAAAAAGGTTCCAGAGGTGACCAGGGAAATTATAGAATGGTAAGCCTGATGTAGGTGCTGGGCAAAATGGTAGAGACTATTATAAAGAACAAAATTACTGCATATTCAAAAACATGGATTAATGAGACAAAGCCAACACGGATTTAGTGAAGGGAAATCTTGCCTCACCAATCTATTACATTTCGTTGAAGGGCTGAACAAACATGGATAAAGGTGAGCCAGTTGATATTGTGTATCTGAATTTTCAAAAGGCGTTTGACAAAGTACCTCATGAAAGACTCCAGAGGAAATTGAAAAGTCATGGGATAGGAGGCAGTGTCCTATTGTGGATTAAAAACTGGTTAAAAGCTAGAAAACAGAGAGTAGGGTTAAATGGTCAGTATTCTCTACTACTTACTACTACTACTACTTATCATTTCTATAGCGCTACTAGACGTATGCAGCGCTGCACACTTGAACATGAAGAGACAGTCCCTGCTTGACAGAGCTTACAATCTAATTAGGACAAACAGGACAAATAAGAGATAAGGGAATTACTAAGGAGGGGATGATAAAATAAGGGTACTGAACAAGTGAGTAAGGGTTAGGAGTTAAAAGCAGCATCAAAAAGGTGGGCTTTTAGCTTAGATTTGAAGACGGCCAGGGATGGAGCTTGATGTACTGGCTCAGGATATCTATTCCAGGCATATGGTGCAGTAAGATAAAAGGAACGGAGTCTGGAGTTAGCAGTGGAGGAGAAGGGTGCAGTTAAGAGAGATTTACCCAGTGAACGGAGTTCCTGGGGAGGAGTGTAGGGAGAGATGAGAGTGGAGAGGTACTGAGGAGCTGCAGAGTGATTGCACTTATAAGTCAATAAGAGGAGTTTGAACTGTATGCGGAACCGGATAGGGAGCCAGTGAAGTGACTTGAGGAGAGGGCTAATATGAGCATAGTGACGCTGGCAGAATATAAGTCGTGCAGCAGAATTTTGAACAGATTGAAGAGGAGAGAGATGTCTGAGAAGCAAATTGCAATAGTCTAAGCAAGAGGTGATAAGAGTGTGGATAAGGGTTCTGGTAGTATGCTCAGAAAGGAAAGGGCGAATTTTGGTGATATTATAGAGAAAGAAATGACAGGTTTTAGCAGTCTGCTGAATATGTGCAGAGAAGGAGAGACAGGAGTCGAAGATGACCCCAAGATTACGAGCTGATGAGACAGGGAGGATAAGAGTGTTATCCACAGAAATAGAGAATGGGGGAAGAGGAGACGTTGGTTTAGGGTGAAACATAAGAAGCTCAGTCTTGGTCATGTTTAGTTTCAGATGGCGGTGAGAAATCCAGGCAGCAATGTCAGACAAGCAGGCTGATACTTTGGCTTGGATTCCTACTGAGAGGTAGATCTGGGAGTCATCAGCGTAAAGATGATACTGAAAACCATGGGATGAGATCAGAGTACCAAGGGAAGAAGTATAGATGGAGAAAAGAAGAGGTCCCAGGACAGATCCCTGAGGTACCCCAACTGACAGTGGGATAGAAGTGAAGGAGGATCCACGAGAGTATAACTAAAAGTATGATGGGAGAAATAAGAAGAAAACCAGGAAAGAACAGAGCCCTGAAATTCAAGTGAGGACAGCGTATCAAGGAGTAGGCTGTGATCAACAGTGTCAAAAACAGCAGATAGATTGAGAAGGGTAGATAGTGGGGCTCCCCAGGGGTCTGTGCTGGAACCGCTGCTTTTTAACATATTTATAAATGATCTAGAGATGGGAGTAACTAGTGAGGTAATTAAATTTGCTGACAACACAACGTTATTCAAAGTCGTTAAATTGTGGGAGGATTGTGAAAAATTACAAGAGGACCTTATGAGACTGGGCGTCTAAATGACAGATGATGTTTAATGTGAGCAAGTGCAAAGTGATGCATGTGGGAAAGAGGAACCCGAATTATAGCTACGTCATGCAAGGTTCCACGTTAGGAGTCACCGACCAAGAAAGGGATCTAAGTGTCGTCATTGATGATACGTTGAAACCTTCTGCTCAGTGTTCTGCTACGGCTAAGAAAGCAAATAGAATGTTAGGTATTATTAGGAAAGAAATGGAAAACAAAAATGAGGAAGCTATATTGCCTTTGTATCGCTCCATGGTGCGACCGCACCTCGAATATTGTGTTCAATTCTGGTCGCCGCATCTCAAAAAAGATATAGTGGAATTAGAAAAGGCACAGAGAAGGGCGACAAAAATGATAAAGGGGATGAGACGACTTCCCTATGAGGAAAGGCTAAAGCGGCTGGGGCTCTTCAGCTTGGAGAAAAGACAGCTGAGGGGAGATATGATAGAGGTCTATAAAATAATGAGTGGAGTGGAACAGGTAGACGTGAAGCGTCTGTTTACGCTTTCCAAAAATACTAGGACTAGGGGGCATGCGATGAAGCTACAAAGTAGTAAATTTAAAATGAATTGGAGAAAATGTTTCTTCACTCAACGTGTATTTAAACTCTGGAATTCGTTGTCAGAGAATGTCGTGAAGGCTTCCTAAAGGAAAAGTCCATAGACCATTATTAAATTGGACTTGTGGAAAATCCACTATTTCTGGGATAAGCAGGATAGAATGTTTTGTACTTTTTTGGGATCTTGTCAGGCATTGTGACCTGGATTGGCCACTGTTGGAAACAGGATGCTGGGCTTGATGGACCTTCAGTCTGTCCTAGTATGGCAATACTTACGTACTTATGTTAACAAGGAATATCTCATGTTCCCAGCCATATTAACACAAAGATAATGGGCCCTAAATGAAGCCTACTATCTTCTAAAGGGCTCTGGTCTGTTTTTAGTAAAACACCTCTCTCTGTGCAACAATTCCTGCTGGATTAGTGGTAAGGGCCAGGGGCATGTCCTCTCCTCTCCCAACCCTTTTGCAAACAAAGAAAAAAAGGCAACCTACCTACCACCTTCCACCCCAAGTACCTACCAGGGCATGACTGGGAATCTAGTGGGAACAGGCTCAGATCCTTGAGGCGTCATACATTAATACCATAATAGAACTTGGTAAATAAACCCTAGGCAATGGCGGGTAAAATGACTTTTCCAAGGTCACAAGGAACATCAGTGGGAGAAGTAAGATTTGAATAAAGATTTCCCTTTTTCTTAGCCCACTGCTCTAATTTCTTGGTCACTCCTCCATTTCAGTCTTAAGAAATAATGTAGAAAAATGTATGTGTATATGTTGGATATAGGGTGACAGATATAAAAAGGAGTTGAATTAGCACAAGTTTGAAACTCTTGTGTAGTAATGTCAATTGTCAAGGCTTCAACCCTAGAGAAAAAACTATTCTGTTTCCTTTGTTAGAGGCATCAATGAAAGAAGAATATAAGAGAGAAGTGCCATTGTCTCCAAGTCTTTCTTTGTTAACAGCCGTTTCAATAGAATATGGTCTGAATAATTCTTTTTTTTTTTTTTTTTTTTGCTAGAGATTCACTCTTGATTCTCTGTAGTTCAGTCTTTGAGTAAGTTTCTAAATCAGAATATAAACAGTGGACTGCTTTCTTTCCACAGCAAATAACTGTTGTGATATTACACTGATGCATATTTTTGCTAATTCCACTGATGCTATCCTTACAAATTCAACAATAATCACAGAAGTGCAAAAAACAGATCATGCAAGGTTGGAACATATTTAAGTAGCCAGCCTCTGCTGTTTTTGAGTTTTGAGGCCATGCCTCTTGAATGAAAGTTTTATTATCCAATGTTCTTGTTGTTTTTGCTACCACTGTAACCAAGTTACTTATTTATTTATTAAGATTTATTTACCGCCTTTTTGAAGGAATTCACTCAAGGCAATATACAGCAAGAATAAGTCAAACATAAGCAACAGACAATTAGTGCGGTAAAAATATTCAAACAACAATACAAGGTATGGCACAGTATGCTATATTACAATGTCAACACAATAAATAACACGTTTTAATAGTAAGCATGGGGTGTAAGCAAAGATGGAACATATAGATAGATAAGATAGAGTAACAGGTGTAAGAAAATAAGGAACTAGCTTAAAGAAAGTTGCTTGAACATTATCTTAGCTAGGGTCAGAGTGGATAAACATGTCCTGCTATAGAATGTGCAGCCGGTGTCATTTACTTCTTCCGTTAAAGGCCTGGTTGAACAGCCAAGCTTTCACCTGCTGCCTGAAGTAGAGATAGTCTTGTATTAAGTGAAGCCTTTCAGGGAGTGCATTCCAGAGCATAGGGGCTACTCCCAAGAGGGCTTGCTTGTGGGTATCACATTATGTAATGTCCTTTGGAGAGGATGTGGTTAGGGAAACTCCATGGGAGGACCTTAGTAACCTTTAAGGTGTGAAGAGGGAGATCCTGTTCTTCAAGTACTCTGGGCTATTTCCTTTAAGGGCCTTGAAGGTGAAACATAGAGTTTTAAATTTGACTCTTTATTGTACTGGTAGCCAGTGAATTTTATGCAAAAATGGTGTGATGTGGTCCCGTCACTTACAACCTTCTATCAGTCTTGCTGCAGCATTCTGAATCAATTGCAGCTGGTGCAAACCCTTTGTAGTCAGACCAGTGTAGAGTGTATTACAATAATCCAGTCTTAAGTTTATCATGGCATGAACAACTTAGAAAAAGCTTGCCTTCTCAATGTAAGGAGAGAGGCAAAGTAGTTGTTGCAAGTGGTAGAACCTGCTCTTGAAGGTTGCTTGGATTTGGGGGATCATAGCAAGTGTTGAATCAAGCTGTGTTCTAAGGTTCCTTGGAATTGTGATTTGCGGGGGAGTTCATATTTCCCAAAAGAAATTTTGATCTCAGATATCTCTCCACTTGTGCTAGGAACCCATAGAAGCTTGGTTTTACTTGGATTCAGGCAAAGTTTGTTGTGTTTAGCCCAATCTTGAATTGATGTTAGATAGTCAGTTTATTCATGGCTATGGGTAAGTCAGGTTCAGTGGGTAAAAGTAGATGCACGTCATCCACATAAATGTAGAACCGAGTGTCCATTGACCGAATTCGCTTGGCTAGTGGCAGTGCCACAGCGAGGGCGGCTGACACCCGGGGCGGTTCGCCGCTGCGCACCCCCCCTCCCTGGTGCAGCACGGCACCCCCCCACTCGGTGCGTGAGCACACACCCCCCAGAGCGCATTCTTACCAAAGAGGGCGGGCGGGAGGGCCGCTCTGCCCCAAGTGCACATCGCTGGGAGCTGCGTCGGCTCCGCTGGTTCCCTGCTCTCTCTGCCCCGGAACAGGACGTAACCTGTTCCAGGGCAGAGAAAGCAGTGAACCAGCAGAGTCGACACCCCCCCCAGCGGCGTGCACCCGGGGCGGACCACCCCACCACCACCCCTTCCTACGCCACTGGCTAGTGGCTTGAGGTAGATATTGTAGACAATAGTAAGAGGATTACCATACAGGACTCCAAGATGTAAGATCACCGAACATATAAAGAGGAATCCAATAAAATTTATATGGAAATATAATGTTTGATTTTAACAAAATATTTCTAAAAAGCAAGGAAAAGACCTCAAAATGCCTGACCGCTTACTTTCAGTTTTCAGCGGCTTTAACTGGGGGCGTGGTGTTCATCACCGATCATAAAAACCTTGCTTGGAAAGAATTATTTCAACTTTTAATTTATTTCCAAATAGATTTTAACAATTTTGCTCTTTTTACAAGAAAATTTTTTTAAATATATTGACAATATCAATGCTAACTTCAAATTTTCTTTGGTTCATAAAAACCTTCACTGATTCTCATGGAGTGCTCTAAAGCAGCTTTACAAAGATAAAGTAAAGTCAAGCACTTATCTGTTGCCCGATGGTGGCCCCATCCATTTCGCTTGTGGGCTTTTTCAAGGGCTGTGCTTCGACAGAGAAAGCATTGAGAAACTTTTTTCCTCTCTCTTGATCTGACCATAACTTAGTGCTGGCTAGTGGCTTGAGGTAGATATTGAACGGAATAGGTGACAGTATTGATCCTTGTGGTACCCCACAGGTCAGTGCCCATGGTGGTGATGGGCTGCTGCCGAACACTAGACTGGGCAGGCTGGTTCTGTTGTGGGGGCTGCAGTAGGCTGTTTACTATACTGAACAACTGCTTGGTTGAATTGACAGCCTGTGCAATGCATTGTGAGAAATACTGTTTTTTGGTTGCTGTTAATGCTTGGCGGTACTTTGCCATGTGCTTCTAGTTTAGTCTGTCTTCATCCAGGTGATATTTACACCATCTCCTTTCCAGTTTCCATCCTTCATGCTTAAGGGTCCAAAGTTCTGGAGAAAACCAAGGTGAATGTTTGTGAGTGGGGTATAAGACCTTTTTTTAGTGGTGCCGTTTTCTCTAAGAAGGTCTTAGCTAAGTGTATATTCCAAATATCAACCTGTTCTGACACTGTAGTTGTCATTTCATCTACGTGTGGATAGTCCAAGGCCTCTAGGAAACTCTCAGCAGTCAACTTTTTCCCGTCTCTGATCTCCTTCCAAACTCCGGGAGGTGGCATTTGTTTTAGGTGGTCACTTAGTGAAAATTTAATTAGAAAATGGTCTGTCCATAATTGACAATCTCATTGTTACTTGAACTAATTATTACATTCCATTTGAACTTGGTAACTTTTAATAACTAGAGCTTTTTATATGGCAATTTTAAAGCCATATGTGCAGGTAAATAGTGATTTTTATATGCGAACTAACTAGAAAACTGTCCCTCAATGTGGCTAAACGTTGTGGAGGATCAGACCGTACTTTGGAGTCCTTTGGCTCTGGCACAAAATTCGCTGGATCCTATGAGGCAGGTACCATGCAGAGTTTGATTAAACAATCAAACCACCCAGCTTCTGCAAAAGCCAGGCCCTGTTCTTACCTGCCCCTATATCTGATGCAGATGACTCACTGCCCACATCAAGGGCACATCCAAGCATTGCCAGCACCCTCACATCCTCATAAGTTGATGGGTGATCACCTGGTGCAACCCTCTTTCATATGGGAGGCACCACTCCTCTTTAGTGCCAGAATTTCATGAACAAAAAAAGGAGATGCTTCCCTTCCACACAGATAACCAGAGAAACAAAACAGCAGAGGGATAAAAACAGACTTACCAACCAAAATAGCAATTAAAACTATTCAAATGAACAATAAAATGATAAATCAAATAAGCATATAGTAAACCCTTTAATAAAACACATAAGTACATAAGTATTGCCACACTGTCAGACCAAAGGTCCATCAAGCCCAGTATCCTGTTTCCAACAGTGGCCAATCCAGGTCATAAGTACCTGGCAAGATCCCAAAAAAGTACATTACATTTTATGCTGCTTATCCTAGAAATAAGGAGTGGATTTTCCCCAAGTCCATTTTAATGATGGTCTATGGACTTTTCCAGGGCCGACCCAAAGCAAGATGTTGCCTAAAGCAGAGCTTGCATCCCACCACCCCTCCGCGGCCGAGATGCTGCCCTCCCCCCGGCCGAGATGCCGCCCCCTCTCCGGTGATTACCTGGTTACGGTGATCCTCCAAACCCGGCAGCAACCCCCATGCGCTACACATTAACGAGGTAATTTTATAAGCCATCAATGCTGATTTACCCATGTAACTAGGCTTCTTCAAAATTAGGTCATGCCTTAAGTACGCATGGTGCAAACTAGTGCATACTTGCACAGGAGGCATTCTCAAGGGTGACATCAGTGCAGAGCCCTGTATTTCTGCGGGGTAACTTAACAGGCTCTTTATCATACATTTTCATATGTGTGGGATAGTGCTGGGCAGACTTATACGGTCTGTGCCAGAGCCGGTGGTGGGAGACGGGACTGGTGGTTGGAAGGCGGGGATAGTGCTGGCCAGACTTATACGGTCTGTGCCAGAGCCGGTGGTGGGAGACGGGACTGGTGGTTGGAAGGCGGGGATAGTGCTGGCCAGACTTATACGGTCTGTGCCAGAGCCGGTGGTGGGAGGCAGGGATAGTGCTGGCCAGACTTATACGGTCTGTGCCAGAGCTGGTGGTGGGAGACGGGACTGGTGGTTGGAAGGCGGGGAGAGTGCTGAGCAGACTTATACGGTCTGTGCCAGAGCCGGTGGTGGGAGGCGGGGCTGGTGGTTGGGAGGCGGGGATAGTGCTGGGCAGACTTATACGGTCTGTGCCCTGAAGAGCACAGGTACAAATCAAAGTAGGGTATACACAAAAAGTAGCACATATGAGTTATCTTGTTGGGCAGACTGGATGGACCGTGCAGGTCTTTTTCTGCCGTCATCTACTATGTTACTAGGTTACTATCCAGCTCATAATCGAAAGTGATGGCTGGCCATCTTCCAACACAAATCGGGAGATGGCCGGCAATTTCTTAAAAGCGGCGAAATCGGTATAATCAAAAGCGGCATTTTTGACAGCATCGCCGCTTTCCCGTCGCTTCGCCGGCGAAAGTTCAAGGGGGCATGTCGGTAGATTAGCGAAGGCGGGACATGGGCAGGCATGGGCGTGGCTACCAGATGGCGGCTTTTGCCGATAATGGAAAAAAAACAGTGTTAAGCAGTATTTCGCCGGGTTTACTTGGTCCTTTTATTTTCACGACCAAGCCTCAAAAAGGTGCCCAAACTGACCAGATGACCACTGGAGGGAATGGGGGATGACCTCCCCATACTCCCCCAGTGGTCACCAACCCCCTTCCATACTAAAAAAAATAAAACTAAAAACCTTTTTTGCCAGCCTGTATGCCAGCCTCAAATGCCGTACCCACCTCCATGACAGCAGAATGTGTTGTATCCTCCAACAGCCTTTCCCTGGTTGTGATGTGGCTCTCGGGTGAGTGTGACACCTTTTCTGTTAGGTGCCCTGCAGAGTCACATTAGCAATGCATTGTGGTGGGTGTAGGGTACTGGGCTCTACTCCCATGGTGCTTTTCCTCCCTGCTAACTGGGTCAGAGTGTGCCCTGTTTTGTTTCCTGTTGTAGTCCATGCGGTAGTGGCCATTTTTGTAAGCCAGTTTTAGTTCCCTTTCCTGTGTTACCCACGTTAGAGAACGTAGTTCTTACCTTGAATGGTGCTGAAAGAGGGCATTGTACACCATTGTGCCAGCTCTGACCTACTGCTAATCTTAGTACCAGGGGACTCTTTGCCAGTGGGGCACAACCTCTGATCTGCAGTTAACTGTGAGTAAACGTGATTATTTCAAGAAAGGACTTTTTCAGAGAGATTAGTCTTCACATGTGAACTGGTGTGCCAAAGTTATACAGCAGCCATAAGTCCCAGAGGCTGTATGCAGGTCCCTGGAGCAATTTTAGTGGGTGCAGTACATTTGTGGGTAGTGGGTTTGGGAGGGGGTTGGGAGACTCAGCTCCCAAAGTAAGGGAGCTATGCACGTGGGAGCTTTTCTGAAGTCCACCGCAGTGACCCCTAGGGTGGCTGGTTGGTGTCCTGGCATGTCAGGGGGGGCAGTGCACTAAAAATGCTGGCTCCTCCCACGGCCAAATGTCTTGAATTTGGCCGGGGTTTGAGATGGCTGACATAACTTTCCATTATCGCTGAAAAACAAACCCGGCCATCTCAAAACCGGCGAACTCCACGGCATTTGGCCGGGCTAAACCATATTATCGACAAAAAAGATGGCCAGCCATCTTTTTCGATAATACGGTTCCGGCCAGCTGTAGTGCCACCGCCAACATAGATTGCTGGCAATCTATTTGGCTGGCGACATTCCATTATGCCCCTCCACGTGTTCTGATGTCTACCACAGAAGTAAACTTCAGCACAGAAACCTTTTTTACATTCAGTCAAACAGCTCATTAAGTATGTAATGCTTTATATAGGCTAGAAACTGCTCCTTTTCCTGACCTCACTCTCACCACCTTCAAGAGCTACAGGACTTCCCTGAGAACTCTCCCATTACTCTCTTGATCATAAATGGGGTAATTCTCTACAGGTCTCCTAAAGTCAGGTGCTGGGATAATGCATATGAAGCATGAATTCTATATTAGCAATTATGCATGTAATCGCCATTAAAGAATACCAGTGGTGTAGCCAGTATGGGGCCACGGGGGCCTGGGCCCCCGTAGATTTGCCCCTGGACCCCCCTGTTGATAACCCTCTCGACCCCCCTCCCGCCGCCAACCCGCCATCACCTACCTTTGCTGGCGGGGGACCCCAACCCCCGCCAGCCGAGCCGAGGCCCTCTTCTTCCCAATCCCACACAAGGCTTCGTTCTAGTCTGACGTCCTGCACTTACATGTGCAGGACGTCAGACTAGAATGAAGCCTTGCGCGGGATTGGAAAGACGAGGGCCTCGGCTGGTGGGGGGTTGGGGTCCCCCGCCAGCAAAGGTAGGCGACGGCGGGTTGGCGGCGGGAGGGGGGGTTGAGAGGGTCGGTGGCGGGGGGGTTCAGCAATGACAGGAGGGTTCAGCAATGGCAGAGGGGGGTTGGCGGCGCCAGGGGGGGCTAAAATGTGCCCCCTCACCTCAGGCTCTGGACCCCCCTCCCGCCAAAGTCTGGCTACGACCCTGAAGAATACTAGCATTAGTTTGCAGTTGCATGCCTAACTTTAGTTGTGAGCACTTATGCTAGCTCAATGGCTGGTGTAAATGCTCCCACCACCCCACTGCCCCCACCCTATCCACCTCCACCCCCTTCCCTCCTAGTCTGATTATCAGCCTGTCTATCTATTCTTCCAAGCCACAAGGAAGCAAGCATTGCACTTCAGTCCCCAACTCAGCCCAAGATATACCTATCTTTTCTCAGGTAATGATATTTTTGTCATCATAGCAAAGAAAAAAAGATGGCATATGGGAACTTGCTCCTTTTGCTCTGTGGAATGCAATGGTATATTATAAAAATGCACTTGCTTTTTTTTATTACTACTATTTCACAGAGAAGGTATTGATTAATGAGGGAAGGGTTTCCTTCGTGCAAAACTGCCCAGAGTCAGTCTAAATGTGCCAACATTATCCAGTTCAGCACACTATTAGCGGCCAAGTTCATACAAAGTTCAGTGGAAAATAAATCTGTTGGCTCAGGCTGCTTGCTATCTGAATATTCAATCACTGTTTCATTATTGCTACCAAATATTACATATTAAGGGGATTTGTTTTAATTCATTTATCCAGTCCTTACATGCACATGGTTTTGCTTTTTAAACCCAAAAGTTTTCTGTGATAGCATTGTGCATATTTGAATTAGTTTTTCTGTACAAGTTTTGCTTGATTTATCTTTATTTGAAATAAAAAAATTTTAAAACACATCTTGTCAACAAGAGGCAGGGCTAGATGGGGGCCCCATCAAACTGGTCTGCACAGGGCCCTGCAATTGCTAAGACCAGCCCTGAGTGGCAAGAAAGGTGAGGGAGGCTGTGACGTTAAGGTGGACTGGCACTAATTATTCCCGTGTATCCTGGCCTGGAGGAAGGGTTGTAACTGGTCACAAAGATGCTGTATGGCAGCCCTATCAAAGCAGTACTTAGTAAGGCATTCCTGATAAGTGAGATCCAGGAAGTGGGTTCTGGGCCTAAATGCTCTCCAATAGGAGTATCTCCTCTGAGGCCTCCCCTCCAAACTCTCATCCACATCCAGCAAAGCATCAGCCATAGTAGCATTCAGCTGATCCATGATTGACATGCAGGTTCCCACCACCACAGGTGCAACCCACTAACCCCAGTAGCACCACTGTGCACACCTCCACCTACTGAATCTAGTGAGACCCAGTACAAAAACCAAAAACAGTCCACACACACACCAGGAGCATCACACAGCACAGTGACAAACTGGGACTGGACAAACAAAGCAACAATGAGAGACTGAAGACAAGCTACTAGAGAGGTAGAATGGGAAGTGTATGGACAGTAAGGGTTTGGTAGGGGAAGGAGGCCAGATACAGAGCAAGGGATGGATGTGGCTGGGGTCTAGCAGATGTGGGCAAGGACTTAGGGAGGTGAGATAGGCAGGAAATGTGAGGGTCAAAAGATTCAGACTGGGGCAAACAAGCAAAGGTAAGAAAGCACACAGAAACTCTCCACTACTTCTCATAAATGACAAATTCCACCTCCGCTCTCTAACTCAGCAAAGCCACAAACGGGACCAAAAACAGGTTTGACCTTGACCTAGATGTGTTTAAAGCAGGTCTAGATCAAAATGTTTTTCTTTCTGGCCCCAGGAAGTCATTTTGCTACCCGGTATCGCAAAAAGATGTACATCGCATAACACCACCCATTTCATGCCCACAACATGCCCCTTCTGAAGGTGTTTTGTGTTTGGAGAATATCGGACTTAAACGCGGAGTTTTTTTAAAGTTTGATTATATGATTTAAATATTTTTGTGTGAGAAACACGTCTATCTGCCATTTTTTGAATGTTTTCTTTCTTTCGATTATGAGCCCTGTTATCTTCCTGCTAGAAGAAATATGGACGTTTTAGATCAGGTTAGGGCTGTTTTGCCCTCCCCTGGTAATTTTGATAATCTGGATAGTACAGCATTGCTTGAACAATCTTCAATAGATGAACCCAACTGAGGAACTTTTTTGATTTCTTTTGCTTTCTCGCAGGATGTGGATTTGAAACTATGTTTTCAAAATGCACAAGTTGCTTTCGTAGGTGAAAGAATATGGATTTTTCAGGATGTTACAAACTTAACTCAACAACATAGAAAATTATTTCTTGCTTTGCACCATCAGACTAGAGTTATTGGTGCTTCTTTTGCCTTATGCTTTCCTTGTAAATGTGTAGTTAATTTTGCAAATGTAGAATATGTATTCTTTGATCCTAGCAATTCAAAGTATTTCTAAAGAATAAAAGTATACCCATTGCTAGAGGAGTTTAGGTTCTGATCTGTGCCCCCTCCCCCCCACCAATTCCTGAGGTCTTACTTGGAAGTCATAACCAGGTTTTAGTAGACTATAGTTGTTCATTTCCTGTGATAGAATGTATAAGCTATGCCACTATAAAGTAAAAATAAAAGGAAGACAAAAATAAAGAGCAGGAGGGAATGGGGAGAGACTAGAGTGGACAGAAAAGACCACAGTAAAACTATTCTGCTTCCTAATTAAGCCCTTCCCTTCTTGACACTTTTCCCTTCTCTCCCTTCCTTACAATTCTATAGACAAAATAGCATATGCTTATTGCTTCCCCTATTTGTTTCAATGAAAATGACAAGACCCAAATGACACATTGTAATGAAAGCATATAAAACCCAAATGGCATAATAACACAAAATGACATTTTTTCCATGCACATCTATTAAGATTTAGCTCATACATTTTTACTAGTACTTCAAGATGAGTTACATTCAGATACAGTAATAGGTTTTTTCCAGTCCGTGCAGGGCCTTACAATAGTTTGTACCTAAGGCAATGGAGGCTTAAGTGACTTGCCCTAGATCACAATGAATTACAGCAGGATTTGAATCCTGGCTTCTCTGGTTCTCAATAAAATCAGTGGAATATACCACTATTAACAATATTGTATTTAGTGTCAAGGGAGAAAAGACTTCATATGGCCAGCATAATAGCTGTAATGTCAACCGACTATTCAGTTGATGTAACTGTTGCCTTGCTTCAAACACAGATCATAAAATCTCCCAAATATAAATTTTTATAACATGCAAAATAATAACACTCCCAACATGTGCAAATGTCAAAGTCCCAAATATATCTTCAAAAAATGGTCATATGTGTATGAGAGGAAGCAAAGATGGTGGCCATTTCAGAGAACGCTGAGCTATAGGATGGTGCTGAACCAACACTAATAGTAATGGAACAGGCACAGGAAGAGGGACCTGACGTGAGAGATGAATTACATCTTTGGATGGAGGAAATTAAAAACACCATTTTGGCTAGTAAAGATGAACCACAAACAAGCCTTGCTGAGATCAAAGAAAGTATGGAAGAGATGGGACAGCATTTACAAGATTTTCAAGAAGAAGTCATAGAACATGCCAGAGAGATTGAATTTACTAAAGTGCGGCAGTGATTTGGAGGCCCAATTGAAAGAGATGTTGGTTAAATTAGAAGACTTTGAAAATCAATCCCACTGGAATAAGTTAAGATTCCACAGGGATCAGGAATCAACTGCTGAAATATTACAGAACTGGCACAAAAGCTATGCTGTCAGGCACTAGCCCAAGCGAATTTGAATGGGGATTTTTCACAGTTGGATATTGAACATGCACACAGAACACTGGGATCTCAGCAGCCACATAGGCCCCGAGACATTCTGATGTATTTTTTGCAGTATATCATGAAAAAGCAAGTGCTGAATGTTGCTTAGAAAATTGGCGCTGAAAACTGGAAGTCATCAAAGGTTGAGATTTTTGCTGACATCTTCTCTTCTTCTCTGAAAAGGAAGGCAAAGCTAAAGCCAATCACAAAATACTTAGCAGATAACTCCGTTGGTTACAAATGTCTCTTCTCTTTTGGCCTCACCTCCACATTCCAAAATATGATGCATAAAATCACTATATTGCAGGATGGACAACAAATATTTGAAGAAGCAGGACCCTTGCAATTGGAGAAAGGCACAGCTGCATCCTCTAGTGTCAAAAGTGAGTGATCAGGTGCTGGGTGCTAGATGGAAGCAAGTGGAATGGAGTGGAAAGCAATTGCAGCGCAGCTCAGATTTGGCAAGTGATGAGAAATACTTTGCGGATCAGACGATGCCATTGGGATGATAACTGTATTGCGCAGCTGTACAAGAGACTGGATAGAATTGAACTTTGGAGGAGATAAGAGTTTAATGATGTTCTAAAGTAAACAAACTGAGAGTCTGGCTGCAGTGTTCTGGGTAGTTTGCAGTTTTTGATGATTTGCTCTTTACAGTCAGCGTAGAGTGCATTGCAGTAATCTAGATGACTCAGCACCATTGACTGTACCAGGTTGTGAAAAATGATCCTTGGGAAGAAGGGTCTTACTCTTTTAAGTTTCCACATTGAGTGGAACATCTTCTTGGTTGTGTTTTTCACGTGACTTTCAAATGTAAGATTTCGGTCAATGATAACTCCAAGAATTTTCAGGGTGTCTGAGATGGGAAGGGACAAGTTTGGAGTGTTTATGGTGGTGAATTTGCTCGTGTTATGTTGTGAGGTGAGTATAAGACATTGTGTTTTTTCTGCATTAAGTTTCAGCTGAAATGCGTCCGCCCATGAATGCATGATATGGAAGCTTTGGTTGATGTCGTTGGTGATTTCCTTTAAATCATGTTTGAACGGGATATAGATCGTTACGTCATTTGCGTATATGTATGGATTGAGGTTTTGATTGGATAATAACCTGGCTAAGGGTGTCATCATTAGGTTGAAGAGGGTCGGCGATAGGGGAGATCCTTGAGGGACTCCACATTCAGGTATCCATGGGGCTGATATAGTCAAATTAGAAATTACTTGGTATGATCTTGTGGTAGGAACTGTTGTAGGAACCCACAGATCAGAGCAAAGAAAAATTTCCATGGTCTCTTAATTCAGCCCTCTCTTCCTGTTGTTTTCATTCTTGTGCAGAGGGAATGGGCCTTTGGGGAGGGGGGAGTGGAGGCACAGCAAGATGGTAGCGCACTGCTGGAGTTGAGCTTCAGCGCAGGGGGTTCAGGGTCCACTGGACCACCAGATAGCCTTGTTGGGGGGTGTGGGGAGGAGGTCTGGGGTCCACCAGGAATTGCTTGCAGGGGGTTGGTGGGGAGGAGGGGGGAGCACGGGCGGACAGCCCCTGCTTCTTTCCTCTCCGACAGCTCCAGGGCAACTGTAAAATTTACTTGTTAGGTGCTCTGAAGCTGTGCATCCCCTGGAATGCTCATTGGGATACTAATGAGCTCATTGTAATACATTTGCATGGGGTTCTCGGTGGCTGCTAGCGGCACACGTTGGAGCCACGGAAAGCCCTTTTGTGCATTGCTGGCTATATAACATTTGCTTTGGACTGGCTACAACCAGTCTAGGGCAAATGTTCTCAGCATGGCAAGCTTTGTGCATCTGCCCCTGAGTGGAGTGGAATGGGTAGAGGTGAATCACTTGTTTACTCTTTACAAAAATACTAAGACTAAGGTGCACGCAATGAAGGTATTAAGTAGTACATATTAAAACAAACTAGAGAGAATATTTCTTCACTCAACATGTTATTAAACTCTGTAATTTGTTGCCAGAGAATGTATTAAAAGCCATTAGTTTAGCAGGGTTTAAAAAAGGTTTGGATAATTTCCTAAAAGTCCATAAGCTTTTAGTAAAATGTACTTGGGGAAAATCAACATCTTATTTCTAGGATAAGCAGCATAAAGTCTGTTTTACTGTTCTGGGATCTTGCCAGGTACTTGTGACCTGGATTGGCCACTGTTGAAAACAGGATACTGAGCTTGATGGACCGTCAGTCTGCTGAATGAATACATCCCGACACTGAATATCTGGGTATAACTTTAAACACTACAGTCAGCATTTTGAAGCAATGCTAACCATGGAGTTTAAATAATAAAGAGAATGTTTGAATTTTTAGACCATCTTTCCAATTTTAGCTGAAGGTGGCATATGACATTCTTTTCAGATGTGTCTCTGCCCCAGAGAATTTGCAGTCAATGGGAAACTTGTATGAGATCACATGGCCACTCCTTATTCAATAGGATTCACTTAAATTCGCCCAAGACAGTGTATGGCAAGAATAAGCCTGAACACAGGCAATAGACAACTATAGCAGTAAATGTATTCAAATAATAATACACATTAAGGGGCATAATCGAACGGAAACGTCTATCTCCATGGGCGTTTATCTCCAAGAACGGGTCCGTGAAGGGGCGGACCGAACCTTATTTTCGAAAAACATGGACGTTTATCTTTTTTTGAGCTGGGCGTTTTTGTTTTTCAGCGATAATGGAAACCGAAAGTGCCCAACTCAAAAACGAATAACTCCAAGACATTTATTCGTGGGAGGGGCCAGGATTCATAGTGCACTGGTCCCCCTCACATGCCAGGACACCAACCGGGCACCCTAGGAGGCACTTTTACAAAAAAAAAAAAAAAGGTAAAACAGCTCCCAGGTGCATAGCACCCTTCCCTTGGGTGTTGAGCCCCCCAAATCCCCCTCAAAACCCACTGCCCACAAGTCTACACCATTACTATAGCCCTAAGGGGTGAAGGGGGGCACCTACATGTGGGTACAGTGGGTTTGGGGGGCGGTTTGGAGGGCTCCCATTTACCAGCACAAGTGTAACAGGTGGGGGGGGATGGGCCTGGGTCCACCTGCCTGAAGTCCACTGCACCCCCTAATCACTGCTCCAGTGACCTGCCTACTGCTGCCAGGGAGGTGGGTATGACATTTGAGGGTGAAAATAAAAAGTTGTGAAACGGCATATTTTGTGGTGGGAGGGGGTTTGTGACCACTGGGGGAGTCAGGGGATGTCATCCCCGACTCCCTCCAGTGGTCATCTGGTCATTTAGGGCACTTTTTGGGGCCCTATTCGTGGAAAAACAGGGTCCAGGAAAAGTGCCCTAAATTCTCGCTAAAAACGCGTATTTTTTTTCATTATTGGCGAAAGGCGCCCATCTCTGCCCAATAACCACGCCCCAGTTCCGCCTTCACCACGCCTTCGACACACCCCCATCAACTTTGTCCGAATCCGCGACGGAGTGCAGTTGAAAACGTCCAAATTCAGTTTTCGATTATACCGCTTTATTCGTTTTTGTGAGATAAACGTCTATCTCCCGATTTGGGTCACAATATAGGCGTTTTTCTATTTCGATTATAAGCAGGACTGTGGTATAGTATGTATTTAAAATGTCAGCATAATACACAATAAAACATCTTAATAGACAGCATAGGTTGTAATTGAAGATGAAAGGCAATTGGATAAGAAGACACTCAATGAGGTGCATCCCTTTGCATGCATATGTGCATCAAAAAGTAGCATTTGTATGCTATAATAGTGCAGGTAAGTGTTATGGAGTGCAAATGCAAGGGAATGTACACATGGGCCGAGTATGGGAGGGACATGGGTGAGGCTCCCAGGTAGGTGTTTATCTTACAGAATACTGTAAGTTACACACACCCTTACCACATTTATGCACCCACGCTTATGACAGCTCTATGGTGATACCTAAATGGAAAGGGAAATGGGACTTAATATACCACCTTTCTGTGTTTTTTGCAACTACATTCAACGTGGTTTACATATTATATACAGGTACTTAGTTTGTACCTGGGGCAATGGAGGGTTAAGTGACTTGCCCAGAGTCACAAAGAGCTGTAGTGGGAATTGAACCCAGCTCCCCAGGATCAAAATCCACTGTACTAACCACTAGGCTACTCTATGGTTCTATAACAGAAGCAGGGTGCCCAGATGCTGTTATATAATCGGCGCTCTCTGTGCAGCATCGGGGCATCTAGCAAGAGATGCCCACTGATAGAATTGCCACCAAAAGATGCAGGAAAATGACTTCAACTAGAGTAAGAGTGGATAAGTTCTGCTACAGTCAGATATGCCAAGCCACATGTGTTAGATGTGTGACAACACATATGTGAGCCCCTTCTTAAGCTCACACACGTAAGTGCCCTCATCACACATATTCTAGATCTTGGCTCCTTGCTCCCTGCTCCCACAGAATGGCATCTCTTTCTTTCCTTCCCTCCCCCTCCCACAGCCCAGCATCTCTCACTCACCACCCTTACCTACCCCCCCCCCCCCCATTTTCCCTCCCCACTACAGCCCGCCAACCTTGAATTTGTGGCCAGCAGCACTCAAGACACACTGCTTCTGCCATTCAGGGCCTTCCCTCTGTCATGCCCCCGATGCAAGTTCCTGTTTCCAGAGAGCTGGTATGGCAGAGGGAAGATCCTACATGGCTGGAAGCAGCATGTCTTGCTTGCAGCCAGCCACAAAGGCAAGGTTTGTGGGCTGGGGGCAGAGTAGGAGAGAGAAAGATATTTCAAAACCCATGGGGAGGGGGAGGAAAAGAGAGAAAAAGATATACCGGGACTTGCCTGCAGGGGGAAATGGGTAGGAAAGAGGCAGATATGGCAGAACCTGCAGGGGAAGGAAGAAGAGAAACATGCTCAAGGACCTGCAGGGTGGGAGAGAGGGAGTGAAACAGATGATAGAACTTGTGGGGAAGGAGACAGAGGAAGGAATGCTGGCCCCATGGAGGGGAAGACAGGAAGGAGGGAAGAGAGAAACCCTGATGGACCCTCGGGCAGGAGAGGAAGAGGTGCTGGGGAAGGGTGAAGAAGGAGAGATGCTGGATCTGCAGGGAGGACAGGGAAGAGGAGGGAAGGAAGAGAGAGATACACTTGCTGGACCCCAAGGAGAGGACAGGAGGGGAGGGAGATGTGCTTGTTCTAGGGGAGGTGGGACAGGAGGGAATGAAGAGATATGCTGGCCCTGAGGTGGGGACAAGAGGGAAGGAAAAGAGATGCAGGCCTTGGGGAGAGGGAGGGGCAGGAGGGAAGGAAGAGAGATTCTGGACTTGGTGGGGGAGACAGAAGGGAAGGAAAAGAGATGATGGCCCTGGGAGAGGGAGACGTGGGGGGGGAGGTACAGGAAGGAAGATAGAGTGATGCTGGCCTGGGGGTGACAGGAAGGAAAGAAGAGAGATGCTGGCCCAGGTGAGGAGGGGAAGGAAAAGAGATCTGGTCCCCAGGGGAGGCAGGAGGGAAGAAAGAGAGATGGAGTGATGTTGGTCCCTAGGAGGGATGGGGGAGGAAGCGAGAAGGAGAAACTGAACATAGAGAGGGATAGGGACACAGAGGGGAGATGCTAAACAGGTCAAGAATATGGACACAGAGAGGGGAGATGCTCTACATGGCAGGAAGATAGGGGCAAAGAGAAAGAAGGGAGATGTTGTGGGCAGAGTGGATTGGAATGATTGGAGAGAAGAAATGCCAAATGGACAAGGAGACCCTGACAAGAGAGTTAAGATAAAACAGAGGAAAGCAGAAACCAGAGACTGAGACCAACACAATTTAGAAAAATAAAATGACCAGACAACAAAGATAGAAAAAGGAATGTTATTTTCTATTTATTGATTAGAATAAGCCTGTTTTTGGGATGTACATACTGTATACCAGAACTGGATTAGACATGGCTGGGGCCCATAAGTACATAAGTACATAAGTAGTGCCATACTGGGAAAGACCAAAGGTCCATCTAGCCCAGCATCCTGTCACCGACAGTGGCCAATCCAGGTCAAGGGCACCTGGCACGCTCCCCAAACGTAAAAACATTCCAGACAAGTTATACCTAAAAATGCGGAATTTTTCCAAGTCCATTTAATAGCGGTCTATGGACTTGTCCTTTAGGAATCTATCTAACCCCTTTTTAAACTCCGTCAAGCTAACCGCCCGTACCACGTTCTCCGGCAACGAATTCCAGAGTCTAATTACACGTTGGGTGAAGAAAAATTTCTCCGATTCGTTTTAAATTTACCACACTGTAGCTTCAACTCATGCCCTCTAGTCCTAGTATTTTTGGATAGCGTGAACAGTCGCTTCACATCCACCCGATCCATTCCACTCATTATTTTATACACTTCTATCATATCTCCCCTCAGCCGTCTCTTCTCCAAGCTGAAAAGCCCTAGCCTTCTCAGCCTCTCTTCGTAGGAAAGTCGTCCCATCCCCACTATCATTTTCGTCGCCCTTCGCTGTACCTTTTCCAATTCTACTATATCTTTTTTGAGATACGGAGACCAGTACTGAACACAATACTCCAGGTGCGGTCGCACCATGGAGCGATACAACGGCATTATAACATCCGCACACCTGGACTCCATACCCTTCCTAATAACACCCAACATTCTATTCGCTTTCCTAGCCGCAGCAGCACACTGAGCAGAAGGTTTCAGCATATCATCGACGACGACACCCAGATCCCTTTCTTGATCCGTAACTCCTAACGCGGAACCTTGCAAGACGTAGCTATAATTCGGGTTCCTCTTACCCACATGCATCACTTTGCACTTGTCAACATTGAACTTCATCTGCCACTTGCACGCCCATTCTCCCAGTCTCGCAAGGTCCTCCTGTAATCGTTCACATTCCTCCTGCGACTTGACGACCCTGAATAATTTTGTGTCATCGGCGAATTTAATTACCTCACTAGTTATTCCCATCTCTAGGTCATTTATAAATACATTAAAAAGCAACGGACCCAGCACAGACCCCTGCGGGACCCCACTAACTACCCTCCTCCACTGAGAATACTGGCCACGCAATCCTACTCTCTGCTTCCTATCTTTCAACCAGTTCTTAATCCATAATAATACCCTACCTCCGATTCCATGACTCTGCAATTTCTTCAGGAGTCTTTCGTGCGGCACTTTGTCAAACGCCTTCTGAAAATCCAGATATACAATATCAACCGGCTCCCCATTGTCCACATGTTTGCTTACCCCCTCAAAAAAATGCATTAGATTGGTGAGGCAAGACTTCCCTTCACTAAATCCGTGCTGACTTTGTCTCATCAGTCCATGTTTTTGTATATGCTCTGCAATTTTATTCTTAATAATAGCCTCCACCATCTTGCCCGGCACCGACGTCAGACTCACCGGTCTATAATTTCCCGGATCTCCTCTGGAACCCTTCTTAAAAATCGGAGTAACATTGGCTACCCTCCAGTCTTCCGGTACTACACTCGATTTTAGGGACAGATTGCATATTTCTAACAGTAGCTCCACAAGTTCATTTTTTAGTTCTATTAATACTCTGGGATGAATACCATCAGGTCCCGGTGATTTACTACTCTTCAGCTTGCTGAACTGACCCATTACATCCTCCAAGGTTACAGAGAATTTGTTTAGTTTCTCCGACTCCCCCGCTTCAAATATTCTTTCCGGCACCGGTGTCCCCCCCAAATCCTCCTCGGTGAAGACCGAAGCAAAGAATTCATTTAATTTCTCCGCTACGGCTTTGTCCTCCTTGATCGCCCCTTTAACACCATTTTCGTCCAGCGGCCCAACCGACTCTTTGGCCGGTTTCCTGCTTTTAATGTATCTAAAAAAATTTTTACTATGTATTTTTGCTTCCAACGCTAATTTCTTCTCAAAGTCCTTTTTTGCCCTCCTTATCTCCGCTTTGCATTTGGCTTGGCATTCCTTATGATCTATCCTGTTACTTTCAGTTGGTTCTCTTCTCCACTTTCTGAAGGATTGTTTTTTGGCTCTAATGATTTCCTTTATCTTACTGTTTAGCCACGCCGGCTGACGTTTAGTCTTTTTTCCCTTTTTTCTAATACGTGGAATATATTTGTCCTGAACCTCCAGGATGGTGTTTTTAAACAGCATCCACGCCTGATGCAAGTTTTTACTCTGCGAGCTGCTCCTTTCAGTCTTTTTTTCACCATTTTTCTCATTTTGTCGTAATCACCTTTTCTATAGTTAAACGCTAGCGTACTTGATTTCCTAGTTTCACTTCCTTCAATGCCAATATCAAAACCGATCATATTATGATCACTGTTATCAAGCGGCCCTCATATCGTTACCCCCTGCACTAGATCATGAGCACCACTAAGGACTAAGTCTAGTATTTTTCCTTCTCTTGTCGGCTCCTGAACTAGCTGTTCCATGAAGCTGTCCTTGATTTCATCAAGAAATCTTATGTCCCTTGCGTGTACAGATGTTACATTAACCCAGTCTATATGCGGGTAATTGAAATCCCCCATTATTATTGTGTTGCCCAGTTTGTTTGCGTCCCTGATTTCCTTTAACATTTCCGCATCCGTCTGTTCGTCCTGGCCAGGCGGACGGTAGTACACTCCTATCACTATCCTTTTCCCCTTTGCACATGGAATTTCAATCCACAGTGATTCCAAGGAGTGTTTTGTTTCCTGCAGAATTTTCAATCTATTTGATTCAAGGCTCTCGTTAATATACAATGCTACCCCTCCACCAATCCGATTCACCCTATCACTACGATATAATTTGTACCCCTCAGTGTAACAGGGAGCCTTCCGAAAAAAAACACAGAGAAAAACTCCCAGAATATTTCAAAAATTCTAAAGAAGTGGGAGAAAAGTCTGTGTTTAAAAAAACAGAAGGGAGGGTAACACAATTTAACATAATACAGATCCAAATACCCACAACACTAAATCTCACTATGAATATAAAGCACCCAAATAGACACTAATTAGCAATCCCTCACTAGACTCAAATCCTCATTCAAACACAGAAGCCTTCCTGCAAGTAAAGAAAACTCAAAATAGAGCAAAAACTCTTATAACATTGCTAGAATTGCTTAAACTTCCATCCTTATTAATGAATGGATTCTAATTCTGACAAAAAGTTAACTTTACTTAGCTCAGAACATCCAAATTGTCCTCTCATTGGCCTTTAATCTCTAGCATAGTAGTGGTTAATTTCCAGGTTTTGGATGGCTAGTTAGTTAGTTCTTCCATTATAAGCCTAGGAGAAGAACCAAATGTTTGCCTGTTTCCTGAATGGCTATCATCTATAGGGTTGGCTGGTTGTGTCCTTTTCTGGTTTTCTTCTTTTCTCAGTAAACGTTCTTTTAAGGTTATAACTCTAGAGGTATGTCCCAGTCCTATCTTATCACATGTGGTATTCTGCAAGGCTCTGTACTGTGTCACCTGTTCTTTTTAATATTTTTCTCAGTCCTTTGGTTACTGCAATCATTTCATATTACATTTTATTTCTATGCAGATTATATCTTGCTCCTTTGGCCAACTTCCCCTATGCAAATTGATATCAGGCCTCTACAACTTTGCTTGGAGACACTTGCAAGTTAGATACAAGACCACAGAATAGTTCTTAACCCAAGTAAAACTGTCGTTTGCTAGATTTCGGGAGCACTTCACTACTTTATTTATTGGATCAGCAAATCACTTCTCCCTCTTTCTGTTATCTAGGTGTATAGATGTATAGATGAAGGGAGATCATTTCACAATCACAGGGCAAAAAAGGGGCAGGATATTTCAGGACCAGTTCTCAAGAAAAGCTTGATTTCCTTGCGATTGGTTAGATTATTTTGCTGTACTACATTCTTTCATTCTTGCATTTCTTTCTCAAGATTAAATTACTGTAATACAATCTATGCAGGTCTCCCAGCCTCTCAAATTAAGCGTTTACAGACTCTGCAAAATGCAGCAGCTCAGTTATTAGGGCGAGAAAATATGACCATGTTAAACCACTGTTAATCAAGCTACACTGGTTGCCTGTTTCTTTCATTCAAGATACTTTGTTTAGCACAAAGAGCTTAGTATACTGACCTACCACCTTATCTTTCTATACTATCCCCCATACTCCCTATTGGGCTATCAAGGAAGACAAAGACGTAGCGGAGAGATTGAATGAATTCTTTGCTTCGATCTTCACCAAGGAAGATTTGGGTGGGATACCGGTGTCGGAAATGATATTTCAAGCGGACGAGTCGGAGAAACTTACTGACTTCCGGTAAACCTGGAGGACGTAATGGGGCAGTTCAGCAAACTGAAGAGTAGCAAATCTCCTGGACCGGATGGTATTCATCCTAGAGTACTGATAGAACTGAAAAATGAGCTTGCGGAGCTACTGCTAGTGATATGCAATTTATCCTTAAAATCGAGCGTGGTACCGGAAGATTGGAGGGTGGCCAATGTAACGCCCATTTTTAAAAAAAGGTTCCAGGGGAGATCCGGGAAATTATAGACCGGTGAGTCTGACGTCGGTGCCAGGGAAAATGGTAGAGGCTATTATTAAAAACAAAATTACAGAGCACATCCGAGGACATGGATTACTGAGACCGAGTCAGCACGGCTTTTGTGTGGGGAAATCTTGCCTGACCAATTTACTTCAATTCTTTGAAGGAGTAAACAAACATGTGGACAAAGGGGAGCCGGTTGATATTGTGTATCTGGATTTTCAAAAGGCGTTTGACAAGGTACCTCATGAAAGGCTGCAGAGGAAATTGGAGGGTCATGGGTTAGGAGGAAAAGTCCTATTGTGGATTAAAAACTGGTTGAAGGATAGGAAAGAGAGAGTGGGGTTAAATGGGCAGTATTCACAATGGAGAAGGGTAGTTAGCAGGGTTCCTCAGGGGTCTGTGCTAGGACCGCTGTTTTTAATATATTTATAAATGATTTAGAGATGGGAGTAACTAGCGAGGTAATTAAATTTGCTGATGACACAAAGTTATTCAAAGCCATTAACTCACGACAGGATTGTGAAAAATTACAGAAGGACCTTATGAGACTGGGAGACTGGGCAGCTAGATGGCAGATGATGTTTAATGTGAGCAAGTGCAAGGTGATGCATGTGGGAAAAAAGAACCCGAATTATAGCTATGTCATGCAAGGTTCCACATTAGGAGTTACGGACCAAGAAAGGGATCTGGGTGTCGTCGTTGATAATACACTGAAACCTTCTGCTCAGTGTGCTGCTGCGGCTCTGAAAGCAAATAGAATGTTGGGTATTATTAGGAAAGGTATGGAAAACAGGTGTGAGGATGTTATAATGCCGTTATATCGCTCCATGGTGTGACTGCACCTTGAGTATTGTGTTCAATTCTGGTCGCCGCATCTCAAGAAAGATATAGTGGAACTGGAAAAGGTGCAGCGAAGGGTGATTAAAATGATAGCAGGGATGGGACGACTTCCCTATGAAGAAAGACTAAGGAGGCTAGGGCTTTTCAGCTTGGAGAAGAG
Source organism: Microcaecilia unicolor (assembly GCF_901765095.1). Lineage (NCBI taxonomy): Eukaryota > Metazoa > Chordata > Amphibia > Gymnophiona > Siphonopidae > Microcaecilia > Microcaecilia unicolor. The sequence continues at coordinate 172,367,526 of NC_044035.1, read as the reverse complement.
ACGGCTGAGGGGAGACATGATAGAGGTATATAAAATAATGAGTGGAGTGGAACAGGTGGATGTGAAGCGTCTGTTCACGCTTTCCAAAAATACTAGGACTAGGGGGCATGCGATGAAACTACAGTGTAGTAAATTTAAAACAAATCGGAGAAAATTTTTCTTCACCCAACGCGTAATTAAACTCTGGAATTCGATGCCGGAGAACATGGTGAAGTCGGTTAGCTTGGCAGAGTTTAAAAAGGGGTTAGACGGTTTCGTAAAGGACAAGTACATAAACCACTACTAAATGGACTTGGGAAAAATCCACAGTTCCAGGAATAACATGTATAGAATGTTTATACGTTTGGGAAGCTTGCCAGGTGCCCTTGGCCTGGATTGGCCGCTGTCGTGGATAGGATGCTGGGCTCGATGGACCCTTGGTCTTTTCCCAGTGTGGCATTACTTATGTACTTATCTTTGGTTAGTACTTCCCAAACCTAAGCAGGCTCACAATGGATCAACCCGATGTTCTGATTTCTTTTTCTTCGTCCGGTGATTGTGAAATGATCTCCCTTCATCTATACATTTGGAAATGTCTTATTAAAAAAATCAAAATATTATTGAAAACCTATTTTTTTGACTTGGCCTATGGAAGTTGGAATGGGCAGTTCAGATATTATAGGTTTTCTTTTGGTATTAATGGTTCTGTCCTTTTAATATTGTAGTTCTTTTCTTTTTTTTTTTTTTTTTTTGTCTACACTGCGACATGATTCACAATTCAGAATAAAAAACACATTGATGTCACTGAATGTGAAGACTATATGCACTGAAAAATTACAATCAAAAGCAATACATTTCTTAAATTATTTTCTAATACACAAATTTCATTTCATCGTGATATCATTTCCCTACTAACACTATAAGCTGACCAGTACTTGTGCTTGAAAACAATCACTGTAGATTCCTTTCTCATAGAATATAGCTTTCTGTGTGCCACAAGTTTGATTAAAACACTGCATCTTCATCATACCCAGCAGAGCCTGGAAATTCTTCAGAATCACCCAAATAGTATCCAGGCTAGAATATATAAAATGATTTAAATAATGAAAGACTATATTTTACCTTCAAGCAAAATAGCCTCTGCACATATGAACTTCAGAGAATGAAAACTGAAACTTTTACAATGGCTGACTTTGTGACAGCTCATGACCTCTTATGGCAGTCTCTCAAGATTGCCACTAAAGGTTATGGCAGCCATTTTGAGAACTGAGTCAGCATGGGCAGGAGTGACTGGGGATCACGTCTACCCTGACTACACCCTAGTCCACTAGGGATTGTAAAATAGGCTAGAGAATGACACGGGGACAAAGATTGTCCCCGTCCCTGTGGGTTCTGTCTCCATCCCCTCCCCATCCCCGCAGGTTCTGTCTCTGTTCCCGTCCCGTCCCCATGGGCCCTGTCTCTGTCCCTGCCCTGTCCCCACAGCTTCTGTCCCCGTCCCAGCCCCATCCCTGTGTGCATCTGCAGAAGCTCGAACACTTATGATTTTATATTTAAATCTTTTTATTAAAGTATAAAAAAGAACAATATGCTGTGCAACTGTTGTTTATAAATCACAAATAGAAAATCCATACATATATGCAGACGACGTAACGATCTACATCCCATTCAAACAAGACCTAAAAGAAATATCCAATGACATCAACCAAAGTCTCCCTATCATGCATTCTTGGGCGGATGCATTTCGGCTGAAACTCAATGCAGAAAAAACCCAGTGCCTAATACTCACCTCTCAACACAACAAGAAAGAATTCACCGCCATTAACACACCAACTCTAAACCTTCCTATTTCAGACACCCTAAAAATTCTTGGAGTCACCATTGATCGACACCTAACACTAGAGAATCACGTGAAAAACACAACCAAGAAGATGTTCCACTCAATGTGGAAATTAAAAAGAATAAGACCTTTCTTTCCAAGGACTGTTTTCCATAACCTGGTATAATCAATAGTGCTCAGTCATCTAGACTATTGTAACGCACTATATGCCGGCTGCAAAGAACAAATAATCAAGAAACTTCAAACAGCCCAGAACACTGCAGCTAGATTCATATTTGGCAAAACAAAATTTGAAAGTGCTAAGCCCCTACGAGAAAAATTACACTGGCTCCCACTTAAGGAACGCATCACGTTCAAAATATGCTCACTAGTTCACAAAATTATCCATGGTGATGCACTAGCTTACATGTCAGACCTGATAGACCTACCACCTAGGAATGCCAAAAGATCATCCCGCACATTCCTTGATTTGCACTTCCCCAACTGCAAAGATATGAAATACAAACTAATGCATGCGTCAAACTTTACCTACCTGAGCACACAATTATGGAACGCGTTGCCGCGCAGCTTGAAATCGATCTACGAAAGAACGAACTTCCGCATACTACTAAAGACCCATCTCTTTAATAAAGTGTACCACAAAGATCAACCAATGTGAATATGCACAACTCGCCCATTTATATTCAGAACTGTATCATAATATATGCTTGTATACTATTACTATGTCTTATTATCATCATGTTGACCAAAATCCTTCTGTAATACTAAATGTTTATTTTCTAGCACTCTTCCACTACTCATGATGTATTGTAAGCCACATAAAGCCTGCAAAGAGGTGGGAAAATGTGGGATACAAATGCAATAAATAAATAAAACAATAAAAACAACGAGCAACTATAATAACGCCACCACCACCACCCTCTACCAACCCCAACAATAACTGACTTCTACTACCCCAAGGAATCCTAATCCACCCTGTTAAAATGTCCAGGAGTACAAAATACAACCTGTTCTGTATGCCCTAGCAGGGATTCAGTCAAGCTCTCCTGTTTTCCACAGTCCTTCCTGCAATAGAAGATGTCTTTTTAGAAGATGTGCTGGTAGCAGCAAACTTTGCTAGTTGTGGTCAGCATGTTTGATTGTTTTTCCAAAAAATCAAAATATCATCATCTGCATCACTCAAACATAAATAACAGTCCAGTTCATTAACAGGCTTCAAAGCAGAAAATGACATGGGGTCAACATTTGTCCCCATCTCCACGGACTCTGCCCCCATCCCCACAGGATCTGTCCCTATCCCCACCCCGTCCCCTCAGGCTCTGTCCCCACCCCGTCCCCGCAGGTTCTGTCCCTGTCCCCATCCCCATGGTTACTGCAGGTCACTGTCCCTGTGTCATTCTTTAAATAGGCCCAAGGGGGGCACCTATGGGTGGGCAGGGGAGAAAGGCAACTCCTTTTTGAGGGAGGGGGAAGGGAGGGAGACAAACAGGACATAGCACACATTTTCAGCTTGCACAGAAAACACATGTTCAGTTTCAGCTGAAACTAAAACCATGGTGGTAGGCAAGAATTTTGGGGCAGTTTTGGCATCATAACTGAAACCGAAATTCAGTTGGCCTCTACCAAAAACTTTGCCATTTAGGTGAACCTTATAAATAAAAGTCCTAACTTTTAATGGGTGATTTATCTTTTGAAGTGTAGGACAACATATTCAATATCTGACTTAAAAGGTTAGACTGGCTCCAAATCTGCTTTAAGATGTCCTGATAACTTTGATCCCCATCATCTTTTGTTCTGACTTTCTCATTTTGTTTGGACCCGAAGAAGGGAGTGTAGTACATGAAAACTAGTCAAGAAATATATTGTTAAGCCAATAAATAGTTATAATTAAGGTAACACACAAGCTGACTTTGAAAATTGCATTGATATTCAATTTCAGTGATGGCACAAACAGAGGATCCCATATAGGAAAAGCCGGTAGCCTGAACACACATGAACGGCAGACTAAATAAGCCATGCTGGTCTTTATCTGCCGTCATTTACTCTGTTACTATCTTACCCATCTTGATACACGATAAACAGCTCCCTTTGTAAACAACTGTGTGTACAGATGTCAAAGTACTGATACCCTCTTCATGGAAGCAATGCACTGGTCTTCATATCCTTTGCCTTTGGCTACATCCTCCCTGTGTTCTCACATCATCTCGGCCCTCTGCTGGCCATTACTTGGTATGACGGACGTGAGAGAGTTTATATAAAGACAGAGCTGAAAATCGGCTGGCAGCATTGGCAGAGCCGCACAGAAACTGTGAACTGTCGGGAGCTGTAAGGATTATCTGATCATGGCACTCAAGCAGCAGCAGCCTCCATACCTGCACCTGGCAGAGCTCACTGCCTCTCAGTTCCTGGAAATCTGGAAGCACTACGACGCAGACGGTCAGTATCATAAAGGGAAATAACAATTGGAAAGAAATAGACGTTCTAAAAACTTTGATCGCATCTTCTTGTTGCAAGTATTATCTGGTTTAATTGCCTTGTAGTTCAAAATGCAAAAATATACTTTAAATAGAAAAATTGACTTTTAAGGGGGGCGAGGGGGCAATAGTTCTACCTGACAACTTTTCTGCTTTACACTGTATTTTCCACTAGATTTCCTTTCTCAGGTACATTTAAGTTAACTTAAATTGCATACAGTCCTGAACAGAAATCTTCCTTTTGCTGGAATTCTACAGCCATTCTCTGAGTGAGACCTTTGCTAGGGACCGAATCAAAAATCATCTTTAAATTGTTCTACCCTCCTCAGCCAGTGCATCCATATAAGACTACCTTTTCTGGTCCCAGAACTGCCGATTGCACTCTGTGGCACAACAGCAAAAAGCTGAAAACTGTAAAGAATGTAAATTGGTCTGAAAAAGCAACTTACTTTAATGGAGTGACAGCTGGAAGGGGAAAGAGCAAAGCTCTCCAAGGTGGAGCTGCTGCTCCCGTTTCACAGCTCTGCCTGTTGCAGGGATGCGTTCCTTAGATACCAGAGCAGAGATACAGTGATACTGGTTTTTTAAGGATTCCATTCAAAAGAAACAGAGCTGATTGAAAAATAAAAACTTGAAGATAAAGATATAATGGAAGATCGGTCTGTGACGGGAATAACTTTTCAGTTTTCCAAACCAAAAGGGAGATCATAAGTGGAGCTCTCTTAAAAGGGAAGCTAGTGAGGGGGAAAGGTGTATTTTGGGAGTTCTGGGGGTTACAACTGTTCCAAGGGAGACACCATAAATCCTTTGTTACTGCCACAGCTTTATTGCTTGCTCTCAGATCTATTTGTGAACATTTTCTGTTGGTTTCAGGCTCTCACTCTCTTTCTCCATTGTATAGTTATTTGGGGTCTTGCTCTGCCAACTGGTTTCTAGGGGAAGAAATATTGGATTTGTGTGTATGAAGGAGAGCATTGTGGAGACTGAACGTAAGGGATGTAAAGTAATAAAGATTTTTCCACATGTAAATCCTGTTTTACATGTGGAAAGGGCTTTTTTTTTAATAGTGCACTTGCATACATGCATGAAAAGTATGTGCATGGAAAGTATCCCCCCAATATTCTGCCGGTGGCAGGCAGCGCTTTGTCTGCCCGCTACAGGCATTCAATCCGGATATTTAATTTCGGGCCATTTCCGGCTACCGACATTAAATTTCTGGGTTTTTCAACACTGGCTAGCACATGACCAGTTAAATCAATATTCAGAGTTAACTGACCATGGCTTCAAGAGCAAAGATAGGCCTGCTTTTTTATGTGGCCTTAAGTTCCAAATATTGGGACTTAACCGGTTGCACCCCTGGAATGCCCACAACATCATCGGCTTTATTTTCAGTGCTAATCAGCATTTTCAGCAGCGATAACCAGTTAAATGCCGCTGAAAATAACTGGTTATCTGCCAAGATACAAGTTAACCAGTCGGCACTCGGCAGCTGTTCCTGGGTGGTTAACTTGCACTGAATATCGGGCTCTAAGTGTCTATCTGTCCATAGGTATTCCCAAGGGTGTAGTTTGGGTAGAATTGCAACGTACATGCGTATTTTATAAATTATCCAAGTATTTGCTTAGGGCCTTATTTTATAGCAGGGTGCCAATGTGAGAAGTCCAATAATGCGGCTATTTGAACCCTATTTTATAAAGGGAACATAGCCACTTATGCGTCAGAATAAATAAGCACCCAGAACCAACCCCTGTAGCACACATTTACACCTGCTCAGATTTGGGCAAGTACTCTACCCTGCCAATATTCAAAACCATTTAACCGGCCAGGAATGGCACTTAAGTTTGATGGCCAGATATGGCCACATCAATACCTGGAATATATTTGGCCAGTTCAAACTTAACCGGCCAGCGCTGAATATCGGCTTGGCCGATTAAGTTGGAACTGTCTAAAAATAAACCAGATATTCAATGCCGGTCACTTGAAATGGCCCGGCATTGAATATTCAGGCTCAGCACTGACAATGGAAGGCAGCCCAGCTATCCCCCATGGTCTGAATATCAGCCTCAAAGTATATACACTTGTATTTTATAAAATACATGCCAATGGAGTACCGAGGGCAAGGTGGTGGGGTGGTCCGCCCCGGGTGCATGCTGCAAGGGGGGGCAGGGAGCAGCCGTGCAGCTGTCAGCTCCATCGATCCCCTGCTCCCTCTGATGTTACTTCCTGTTCTGGGGAAGAGGGAGCAGGGAACCAGTGGAGCTGACAGCAGCACAGCTGCTCCCAACACCCCAGGAGGTAAGAGCAATGCACCTGGGAGGGGGGTGTTTTGAGGTGATGCATGAGGGGGATGATGCTGCATTTGGGGGGGGGGTTGTTGCTGTATCCGGGAGGGGTGCGCAGCAGTGATCTGCGCCGGGTGGCAGCCAACCAAGGAACAACACTGATGCACGCATATATTGCAATTCTGCATCTACTCCATCCAAACTATGTTTCTAAGAACACCCACATACAGATTGTGTAAAAATAGGTGCACACTTTCCATGCACATCCTTTTTACAAACATAGGGGTAGATTCACTAATTGGCTCCTAAAGATAGGCACTGGGATACAGGGCGATAAGTGCGAATTCTATAATGGCAGTTCTGTCCGAAATTGCCATTATAGAATACTAGCTTAATTCCACTTTCTCGTGCCTTAGGTGTGAGTGTTTATGCCAGCCAAAGGCTGATGCAAAATGCTTATGCCCACCTATTGGCATATAGGTGCATAAATGCAAGTATTCTATAAAACCGTGCTTAAATGCTGGGCACGCCTCTGACCTGCCTATGCCCCTCCCATGGCCACACCCCCTTAGGAGATGTACATTATAGAAATTAGATGCACTGATCATAGGATAGGGGCGTAGATCAGTTACACACATAACTCCTAATTAGTACTCGTTAAGGCCAATTATTGATAACACTAATTAAGCATCAATTGAGCCCATTAGTTTATGCACGCAAGTGACCCTATTCTATAACCGTGCATCCGTGTATGAACACCATTTATAGAATCCAAGGAATACAGGGCAGTTTTTTAAACTGGCTCCTCAGCCATGCGCATAGTACTAATTTTATAACAGCATCTTGGCACCGATATTCGGATATAGCTTACTAGCAGGAGTCAGCATTGGTGGACCTATATTTTAGGCATGCCCTCTTTTATGTTACATTGTAGAACACCACCTAGTGCCTAACTGTCAATCAATGGTGCATATTATTAACATTATTATTATTATGACATTATCCCGAACAAGCTCAAGTTCACTGTGGCTTACATTCAAGAAAAAACATCGAAAATGTAATACAGTCAGATAATTAATTATAACATTTTAACATAGTAGAAATAATTGTGTGTTTGTCATGAAGCTAGGCTAGAGTATTGGTTATGTTGCAACACATAAGAGAAAAAGGCAAACACAGCGAAGGTGACACAAAGGATGTCAGCTGGACGTTTTTTCCGCATCATCCTTTGTGTCACCTTCGCTGTGTTTACCTGCTTGGATTGACCTGTGCAGAAGTTTTTTTGTTCTTCTGTGCTTGTCAAAACATATGAGAGACAGCAACATTAGTTTATTATCTTTTGATAAGATATGTACTTAATAGAAAAGCCTTTAATAATTTATGAAAGATACTCTTCTAAGTTTCTTAACTGCTTAGGTAGAGAATTCCAAAGTTTGGTACTCTGATATGTGATATCTGATATCTCTAGGCACCAGCTTATAGAACTGCCCTGATATGCCGTCATGCATAAAACACGCATTACATGTGGGAAAAGTTTTATGTGCAGGGAAAATGTGCACCTACGTGTAGGCAATCTGTCTATAGGTATTCCCAGGGTGGTAGTTTGGATGGTGCAGAAGTGGGGGTTGCAAGGTACACACCTGCAGATTGATATTTAAATCACTCTGGACAGAAGATTCTCAGATTTTCAGCAGCACATGACCAGACAGTGCCGCTGAGAATCCAGGGAGACTGCTGTGGAACTGTCCAGTTGTTGCCATGGTGGAGGAGTCTGGGCAGAGCCAGTATGCACAAGGTTAGCAGCAATTTTCAGACCACTAACCAGGTAAGTGGCTAAGGCCCGATGCTCAAAGCTAACCGGACTTGCAACTGGTTTTAGTCAGTTTAGCATGCACAGATTCTATGTAAACAAATTTGTTAGTATTAAAATGTGATGTAAATGCGTCCATTAGCAATTCCCTCCAATGCTTAGAGAAACAGTGTACAAAATCCTCCTGCCCTAATGACTAAATGTGCAGAGTTACTGAGGAGTCCCTGAGAGTAGAGGGAGGGATGGGGGCAGCTGATCTTTGCTTAATCTCAGGGGTCCCCTGCAGATCTCTAGTTCCTGATGCAGGAGGTTGCGGGTACTGGAAATCTGTAGCTCTGTGTGCAGCTTTGCAGTTTCTGCAGCTTGCTTCTGGTGTCATCTCCAGTGCTATGTTTTTTTTGTTGTTGTTTTGTTTTAACTTGTATATTTTTACATTTTTGCTGTCTGGTTTACTTTCTGCCCAGGGTTTCCACTCCAGAGACCACAGCTGTTCCCTCTTGACTGGGCATGCGCATAAGAGTTGTGCCTACCTCACAGTTCTTGTGGGCATGCACCAGACACATTCCTCCCCCTTTAACTTTCAATGCTCAGCACTAACAGCGTGCATATAATTTGCATGTTATTAGTGTTGAGCATTGTGCAGTAATTTTTCTTCAGTGTTTGTACCGGTGTTTTCTGGCAAATTCTGAGCAACTGGGCCTAAATAAGGACAGCAAAAAATCTGTCCTAGCAGTGGCATAGCAAGGGTGGGATGGTGGGGGCGGTCCACCCCGGGTGCACGCCACTGGGGGGGGTGTCGGTTCTGCTGGTTCCTTGCTCCCTCTGCCCCGGAACAGGAAACTTCCTGTTCCGGAGCAGAAGGAGCAGGGAACCAGCGGAACCGACCCCCCCCCCCCCAGAAGCTTGCACACAGCAGGCAAGAATGCACTCGGGGGGGGGGGGGCTTGGGTGATGCACCAAGGGGGGTGTTATGTTGCACCTGTGGGGGGGGGGTGCACAGCAGCGAACCGCCCCGGGTGTCCTAGCTTTATCCAGCCACTAATCCAGGCACCAGTCTGAATATAAGCTGGCACCTCATAATTTCCAGCAGTTTCCAGAAGTTTAGGCTAGATGTATAGGGGGGGGTTGATTTTGTGAAACATTTTCCACATGTAAAAACATTATTTACATGTGAAAAAGACACATAAAATGTACACAGATATGTACACATACAAGTGTCCATGCTGACGAAAGTGTGCATATTGAAACGTGATCTTCTCATAGGTTTCCCAGGTGCATAGTTTGGGTGGAGCTGGGGCAGAGTTTAGTTTAGTTTTAGTTGAAGGCTTGCTGTTTCGCCTTTCAAAGTCAGATAGACATGGAGGGGCATAATCGAACAGAAACGCCTATCTCCATGGGCGTTTATCTCCGAGAACGGGTCCGTGAAGGGGCGGGGCGGATCGTATTTTTTAAAAGAAAAAGACGCCCATGTTTTATTCGTCAAGGTGTGAGCTGGGCGTTTTTGCTTTTCAGCGATAATGGAAAATGAAATCGCCCAGCTCAAAAACGAATAAATCCAAGACATTTATTCGTGGGAGGGGCCAGGATTCATAGTGCACTGGTCCCCCTCACATGCCAGGACACCAACCGGGCACCCTAGGGGGCACTTTTACAAAACCAAAAAAACAGGTAAAAGAGCTCCCAGGTGCATAGCACCCTTCCCTTGGGTGTTGAGCCCCCCAAATCCCCCTCAAAACCCACTGCCCACAAGTCTACACCATTACTATAGCCCTAAGAGGTGAAGGGGGGCACCTACATGTGGGTACAGTGGGTTTGGGGGGGTTGGACGACTAGTAGCATTAAGCAGCACAATTGTAACAGGTAGGGGGGGGATGGGCCTGGGTCCACCTGCCTGACGTCCACTGCACCCCCTAACAACTGCTCCAGGGACCTGCATACTGCTGCTTGGGAGGAGGGTATGACATTTGAGGGTGAAAGTAAAAAGTTGTGAAACATCATTTGTTGTGGTGGGAGGGGGTTAGTGACCACTGGGGGAGTCAGGGGAGGTCATCCCCGACTCCCTCTGGGGGTCATCTGGTCATTTAGGGCACTTTTGGGGGCCTTATTCGTGAAAAAACAGGGTCCAGGAAAAGTGTCCTAAATTCTAGCTCAAAACTGTTCCATTATCGGCGAAGGGCGCCCATCTCTGTTCGCCCGATAACCACGCCCCAGTTCCGCCTTCACCACGCCTCCGACACGCCCCCGTCAACTTTGTCCGCACCCGCGACGGAGTGCAGTTGAAAGCGTCCAAAGTTCGGCTTTCGATTATACCGCTTTATTTGTTTTTGTGAGAAGAACGCCCATCTCCCGATTTAGGTCGGAACTTGGGCGTTATTCTCGTTCGATTATAAGCTGGATAGTAAAGTTGTGATGTAGGTGTATATTTTATAAAATACACATGTGCATGCGTAGATTACATCTTACATATTTATACTGTCTTTCGAGCAGGTGCAAATTTGTGATAGAGTTTATGCACTGTTAGATCTGGTTCTGAGAGCTTTATTATAAAGGCACATAGGTAGCTATTTAGCCTTTATAGAGTAATTATAAAATAGGTACCTTTTTGAACATTTTACATGCGTACCTCATTATGAAGTTACCCCCTTAAAGTTAAACTATAGCCATGCTGATGAATATTGACTCCTAGGATATGTTCTTGTGTGAACAGCATTCCAATACCTCAAATACATAAATCGGATACAAACACTTTTCAGAAGAAAGAAAACTCTGGAAAACAGGACCAGCTCAAAGGTATCTAATACCCTACATAAGCCTTCAGTCATATGTCACTCCACCCACCATAATCCAGCATCTCCCCTTCCTTACAACCCAGTGTCCATCATCTCCCCTTCTCCCTCCCCCTTAGATTAGAATCTCCCCTTTCCTAGCCTCCCTCCCAGTTATTAGCATCTCTCCTTCCCTCTCTTCCACCACCATGTCCTCTATCTGCCTTTTCTCCCCCCTGCCATGTCCAGCATCTCTTCCCCATTCCTTCCCCGAGTCACTATCACCCAACCTCTGTCCTCCATGCCCAAGCAGCAGACATGGTGCAGGGTCTTTGAATACATGCACTCCAAGCCTGCAGCACTCATCTGATGCAAAATTCCTATCAGAGGAGGCAGGATGCTGTAAGCCATGAGGGAATGGGGGTATTTAAAAGCCTTGTGCTGCTATCTTCCTTGTGTAGCACTGCCATGTCCTCTCCTTCCCTCTACCCCCCCCCCCTCACAGAATAAAGTTCAGAAGCAACATCAGAAAATATTTTTTCATGAAAATAGTGATAAATGAATGGAATGGACTCTTATTGGATGTAGATGATAATAAAATGGTAATGGAATTCAAGAGAACATGGAATAAGTATAAAGGATCCCAAGTTGTGAAGAAGTGAGAAGAAATGCAGCAGCAGGGGAGTAGTGTGTTCAACAAGACACTTCTAAAAAGCCAAGGAGACAGATAGTATAAAAAAATGTTCTTTAACAGTAGATAAGACTTGACACGGTACCATGTTTTGGCAAACAATGCCTGCCTCAGGAGTCTGTATATGATGGTAACTTGAAGGTGAAATTGAAGAATGAACAAACCAAATCAAGTCTTGAAAAAGACTGGTGATTGATGGGTATAAAGGATGCTTTTGTGTAGACAAAAAGTTCTAGATCGATGAAAGGTGTTCACTCACCTTTCATCAATCTAGTGCTTTTTGTCTACACAAACACACGTATCGCGTTCAAGATCTGCATGATTGTTCACAAAATCATCCACGGAGATGCCCCAAGTTACATGCTAGACTTCGTGGACCTACCTCCCAGAAATGCTAAAAGATCAGCCCGCAAATTCCTTAATCTGCACTTCCCCAACTGCAAAGGATTAAAATACAAGCTAACACATGCGACCAGCTTCTCCTACATGAGCACGCAGCTATGGAATGCACTACCAACTGACTTGAAAACAATTAATGATATAACCAACTTTCGTAGATCTCTGAAAACCTATTTCTTCAATAAGACCTACAATGGGAATCCATAGCCTAACTATAACACTTCATCACTTCACCCTATTCCGAGATTTATTTTTATATAACTTTGCCTAGGCCTTTTTTCCTCATCCATGATCTTGTTGTAACACCAATTGTATCTATCTCCTGGAATGGCGATGCCATAACAGGTTCTTGTAAGCCACATTGAGCCTGCAAATAGGTGGGAAAATGTGGGATACAAATGCAATAAAATAATAAAATAATAAATAAAAATAATAACCTAGCAGTTTTTACATAGAGATGGTAACACTTACAAGTGGAAATGGTAATTTCACAGCTTCCATGTAACTGCCCCATTTTACAAACCCACACATGTTGCACTAATTAAGTAGTAAGGCCATATTTTTAACTTGGTTTAATTTTTTATATGGGATTAATGAGAATGACTCCCTTTATCTCTCCTGTAAAGTCCTTGATAAAAGAATCACTTTTTAAAACCTATGCATGCTTTTGAGCTGATGTAGAACCCAACATGGAAACTTGTCCCCTTAAACTTTGTATTCCCTTTGTAAAATGGATAATGCTTGTGTAGATTCAATCCCACCCAAACCTCTGTGTGATACAGCCCTCTATGTGTCAATAGTGACATTCTGAAATTAATTAAACTTAGCAGTGGAGGAGTGGTCTAGTGGTTAGGGTGGTAGACGTTGGAACTGACGAACTGAGTTTGATTCCCCACACAGGCAGCTCCTTGTGACTCTGGGCAAGTCACTTAACCCTCCATTGCCTGCCATGAGTGGGAACGTGTGGGGTACAAATGTAACAAAAATAAATAAAACAAAAAATAACATCTGCATATATATGCCACTATTTACATGTTGGATATGTTTCTAAATTAATGCCCTAAATGAGCCTAATTGTCCTCATCCACCACTATAGTTGGTCTTTCTCTGTTTCATTTATATGCATTTTCACTCACTTCTTAATATGAGAGGATTTTTTTTTTCATCAAGGCAAGTCAGTTTTCTCCAAACAGGTTGCTATGTCACAGCTTTGATTTTCCCAGGATGCAAGCATGCTAAGAGGATTTTTAGAGCAGAAATTATTTTTCATTCCTTGACAGGCTTAAAAGCTTCATATAAGGTAAGTTTAGGCATTATCCATGGGATTCTGTATATTGCACTTAGATTTCCACGTGGAACGCAATGCATATTCCATAACAATGCACATAACTTAATTAGTTAACAAGCTAATCAGCACTGATAATTGGATGCTAACAACCAATTATCAGCACTAATTGGCATTAATTAGAATTGATGTGAGTTACTTGCTAAGAGTATTCTGTAACTTGGTGCTCATAAATATCAGTCGCATAATTGAAAAGTGGGCGTGGCTATGGGCATGGAATAGGCGGGTTGTGGGAATTTTTAAAATCTATGTTATAAAATCTATTGTTATAGAATACACCCGCTCCATGCCTAATTTACCAGGTTTTACTTGGCGTAATTGATCGCGACTAAATTTAGTTCTGTGGACTGATTCTCAGTGTATTCTATAAACCGTGCAGAAATTTAGGCTTATTCTATAATGTATGCCTAAATTAAAGTGTACTTTATAGAATTACGCCTAAGCGATTTTCATTTCCGTGCCAGATATTTAGGTGTGATATATAGAACCTAGTCCTATATGGCATGAATTGTATTGTGGTTTTAAGAAGAAAGGTGGTGGGGGAAGATGAGGATTGTAATGGAAGCAGTGGACACTCAGGATTAAATTCTATAAATGGCACCAAAAAATTAGTGCTAAGCGCTATTCTATAAATGATGCTTAACATTAGATGTTGTTTATAGAATAGTGCTTAATGCCGGGAACCACAGTTATATTTAGGCGCAACCATTTACACTGATGAATCCTTGGTGTAAATCCCCATGCCTAAATTAGGTGTGGATCCCCTTTATTCTATAACCACGTGCATAAAGGAATGCCCCTGACCCGCCCATGGCCACGCCCCCTTTTGGGACCTGTGCTTAAAATTTCAAATTAGTACCAATAATTGATTCTTAAGATCTCCATTATCAGCACTAATTGGCTAATTATTCAGTTAAATTGCACAAGCCAAATTTGCGTGCGCAAGTTTTAGCACTTTTTACAGAATTCTTACTGACCTTTGAGGGGTCACGTGTACTCGGAGAGGAGGCAGGTTGTGATGGATAGAATGTGGTGTATGCAGGCTGGTACAATATATGAGAATTCCCCCTTTAGAAGAATACTTGCAGCTGAGTGATATGTGATGTTGAGACAATCACGCTGAGTGATGGAGTTGCTGACTGGTGAGGGTTACCTGAATAATGGATAAATGAAGCAAAAGGCAGAGTTTGATTGATTGGTTCTGGCAGTTAGGGGTAATTCTATATCAGCTTCCCTATATTTAGGTACCCCGAGAGCACCTGTGTGGCATCTACTCTATAAAGGAAAGTAGGCACTATTTTCCATTATAGAATACTAGTGTAAAGTGATATCTATCTATCTATCTATCTATCTATCTATCTATCTATCTATCTATCTATCTATCTATCTATCTATCTATATATATGGGTGTATGCAGTTAGGCATGAACACTTGATTCCAGCCATAGAGTTGATGCAAGTTCTTGCATCGAAATGTCAAAAATACACAAGTCCTACTCATGTGTGTGGATACCTTTAAAATGAATACTATATAAGATATTTGCATAGCACTTAGGTGCATTTTTGGCATTTACGTGTGTATGCATGCACTTGCACACACACATATAGGGTAGTATTGTAAACATTTATGCACATAACTGGTGTGTAAATGTTAGTTCCTGCTTTGGTGGGGGGGGGGGGGGGGGGGGGGGGTTACAGCATTTTCAGCGTCCACCGGATTAAGATACTTGTCTTTTTTATACGCCCTGACAGTGTATACTTTGATATTAACAGCAGGTTTGTATTTGCAGCGTGTCCCTATTGATTGCTAAACCCTTTTATTGGCAGATTTGCTACTGCTTTGTAAAGAGTTCTGCAAACTTATGCAACCCCTTTCTCAGGTGTAGAGTTGCTGAAACACGGCCCATGTCGGGTTCTTCTAATAATGAATTGGGTCTTTTCCCGTAGTCCTGCTCCTAAAGGTCTTTCTGTGCTTTTTGCTCTGCAGTGTCTTCTATATAGATATATCCCTCCTATTTCTATAGTCCTGGATGCTCAATTTTCCAACTAGCATGCAAATTTGCACACACAACATAGACTAAGGTCAGTTGTGCATGTAACGTAATCCAATAATTGGCTGATAATTGGAGATAGCATCTAATTATTGGCTATAATTTGTCTTAAATGATGCTAATTGGCAGCAATTAGCAGTTACATATGCAGCTGCCCTTAGTAGCTATTCTATAAGTTGCATGCTGAAATCCAGAGCACCCAACTTCAAGATGGCATGAACCTGAGGGGGGCATAGGCAGGTCAGCAGTGTGTCAAGCAGTGACGTGCAGCTTATAGAATATTATTATGTGCTTGCCTAAATGCCCCCACTAATAACTGGAACAATCCACTTTAAAAAATGAGCACTTTGCAAACAATAAAAGTGGAAACCCATCTCCCAATGATAATTGCCAATAGTGAATTTCTTTTTTTTCTTTTTTCTTTTTCCTTCTTTCACTATTTACTATTGCTTTCAAAATAAAATGCAGTTATCTATCTTTTCATCATTAAAGCACTGTGCAGATCAAAAAGTCATCATTGATCAAGAAACCTGCAAAACCTTCCCTTTAAATACTTTGTGCAATTTTCATCAAGAAATGTCAACTAAAGGCACACATCTTTGACCCCAACGGGGTCCCGTTTCACCCATGACTTCTCCAGGCTTCTTCTGACAAGAAGAGAACGCTGCCAGAGTATGAACTTGGGTACACATTTCCCCTGAAGAAGTCATGGGTGAAATGGGACCCCGTTGGGTTCAAAGATAAGTATGCCTTTAGTTGACATGTTTTGATGAAAATTGCACAGAGTGTTTAAAGGGAAGGTTTTGGAGGTTGACTTTTTTTTTTATCTGCACAGTGCCTTAATGATGAAAAGATAGAGCTCAGCAGACTATTGAAGTCTTTTTCCTCTATTTTATTTTGAAAGCAATAGTAAATAGTGAAAAGAAAAGAAAAAGAGCGAAAGAATTCACCATTGGTGATTAGCATTGGGAGATTGGTTTTCACTTTTATTGCATGCCTGAATGCCTACAGTTAGGCACTCAGATAGCAGTGTTAGTATCACTTCAAGATACTATAGTACTTTCATTGATTTTCATAATAATAGTATTAGGATCATCAGAGTTCACAGCAACAGCATTGCTATCCAAACATTTTAGGCAATGTTCTGCAAATCTTCATCGATCCAATATTTTAACGTTTTTTAAGACTTTTTTTTAAAGCAGTATGAATATCTAAAACGTTTTGTGACTAGCACCACTTAACTTGCAGCAGCAGTTTCCAATATAGTGAGAACCTCCACCAAGATGGCTAGGTTTCATTACTTCCTCAGGGAAAAGGTTCAATTAAATACAACTTGCATTCTTTCTCACTTAGAGAGAAAATGGCCGCCACTACATTTAAGCCAGCCACTGAGATGGCATAAGTATTCAATCTAAAGTTAGGTGAGTAAATGCAGACTTACATTAGTATTCCATAACTACAGCTGTACACACAACTGCCATTATAGAACTCACATTTAGGTGCATCATGATGGTACCTAAATTTTGGTGGCTATTTGAGAATTTACCTTTAGTGTATTACAAAAATAAACACTGTACAGCCCAGCAGCTTAATGAGCATGGGAGAGAGAAGTAGGAAAGATTCATGGACTAGATCAGCAGAACTCTGTTTTTGATTTGTGAAATTTAATGGTAAATGTGGGGAACATTTTAGTATTTTTAAGGAAATGGAGGAAGCTAGCTCTGGTCCTTCTCTATGTACTGCCAGAAACACTAATAGAACAGCATTATTTTACTCATTCAGATTTCTCCCTTCTCTTTGGAGGTTGTGTTTTAACGAGTCCTAGAGATTTATGTGTCTACTTTGTATCTCCATATGTCACTTTTATATAAGTTGATGCAAGTTTTCAAACTCCCTATACAAAGACGTGATGGCCTTAGGGTGCTTATGTGCCCTGTGGGTTGCTCAGGTCTCTGGATCCTCCCTCTTTCTCAGCTATTTCTTTATCTATGGAGCATTCTTCTGACCCCTTACCCCATAGAGCAGCCAAGTGTAGTGGCTGCCCATCCTTTCCCAACCAGAGACTGAAAGCCCCTCATTCGGCTACCACCAGATTTAGAAGTGTGTGTTCTGGCTGTATCCCAGCCGTGATGAGAGAGATCTCCTCTGTATCCTGCTCAGGAAGAATAAACCCAGAAATCGCTTTTCTCTCGATAGCTATCAAAATGTGCATGAACATAAGTGGAACCTGAGAAACAGACACTCGCTGTTATTGTATTCCCTAATGTTACAGTGCACCATCAAAAGCCATACAATCTTCAAAGCTGTTGGTCTTCCTGTAGCAAAGTGCCCTCCATTTATAATTGCTTCTTTTTTTCTCACTCTATGAAAGGTTGATGACAGCGTCTTCCCAGGCCAGCTTGGCTTCAGAAGACTGAGCAGAGTTGAGGCTAGAGGCATGGCATCTTATAATCAGTGCATGTTTTCTAGCGAAAAAGGTGCCGGTACTCAAATGCCAGCCACCCTTCAGGGGGTGGGGTGATCACTAAGGGACCCACCCCACAATAGCCAGGCCCCCTGCAACCAGTCACAGAATCTATGACAAGGCAGAATTGGTGTGTAGAGCTTGACCTCTTTCATTAAAACTTGAGGTTCATGGGTCAATTTTAGCAGACAATGGAAAAGGTGCCGGTACTCAGTACCCCCAAATACCCCCTCAAAAAAAGCCCTGCTTATAATGCATATTGCAGCTGTTGCTTCAGTTATATTTTTCACATAATTAAAGGCTTATTTTCTGTTTTCAGTGTGAATAAGTTGTTCTTGTGCAGAACAGTGGGAATATCGAGGCTAGATTAGCCCCCCCCCCCCCCCACCCCAAATGGTTAATCTATTTGCTGCTTACACAAAGTGCAGGAAGCTATGCACCAAGAGCAGATATACAGAAGTCTGATGATCTCTCAAACCAGGGCCAGTGTTAGACATGCAGGGGCCCAGGACAGAAATTGGATGGGCCCCAAAGCCCACTAGAAGGCTATGCCACCTTGAGTTTGAGGCAGTTATAGAGCCCCCTGTAGCATGGGCCCAAGGCAGGTGCCCTGGATGCAATTCCCTGACTTCAAGAGTGACTCAAACAAATTGTAATGAATGGGAATTTGGAATCAAAACACAATTTGCCGAGACTGGAAAGGCACAGAAAGAGAGAGATATAAAGAGAAGGAAGAGACAGAGTGAAAAAATAGACAAGGAAAGAATTGAGAGAGGCAAAATAGGAGAAGGAGGAAAGAATTAAATTCATCATAATGAAAAACGGTAGAGAACTAGAAAAGGAAAAGAAAAATAATGGGCAAAGAGACAGAAGAAATGAAGAGGCTGCAGTGGAGAGAGAAGAATAGAAACAGACGTAAAAGAAAGAAAATGAAAGAGACTAAAGAAAAGCAACATAGGAGGAGAAAGAATAATAGCAGAGGGAGGGAAAGTGCTAGCTTTGTAATAACAGGGCATTAATAGTAGGATGAATGGTGCTGGGATTAAAACGGTAGCAGGCATAGACAGAGAGAGTCTTACAGCAAGGATATCATTAAGAAACCTACAGATACAAAGGTTTTTTCTGGTAAAAGGAATTTTTTGCAGAAATATCCCTTCATCATTTTTCTGTGCCTTTCTTCCCCAACTCCCTTGGTGTCAGGCTTTCGAGAAGCATCTCTCCACTGCATTCTTGTTCTCAGCCTAGTTACGGTCAACAGCAGGTCTTCAGAACCCCCACAAGACCATCCAATCAAATCTAATCTTCTCACTATTATTGAACTGACCCCAGGGAGAGGCAGTGTCCCTGCAGAGCCCAATTAATGAAGGAACTCTTCGAAAACTCAGGCTGTTTCTGCAGCACCAGCCACGGTAAACACTTTTTATCTAGATTCACCATCTCTAGATGCCACAGCAACAATAACCATTCAGTGAGAACCAATCTTACCAGGTTGAGGCAAACTGCTAGCGTAAACTGATGAAGGGAGGTTGATTCCAACAATAAAGGGTTTATGGATGGCCAGTTTTTCCACAATATAATAATTATAATTCATGTACTAACAGCACCATACCGAGCTATAGTTGTGCCCTGTGCGACTTGCTCATGCTGCCCCCCACCCCATCTGCTTCACCACCATGAATGAAGAAAGAGTGGATCGGGAGTAACTTTTTCACCCCTACGTATCTGCACCTTATACAGTTGCACTGCTCACACAGCAGTGTGAAGAGGCTGCGAAATGCAGCAACTAGGATGATTGTAGGAGCTGTGAAGGATGCTCATATTACTCCTGTGTTGAAGCGAGTGGCTACACTGGCTGCTTCTTCGGTTTTGTGTGCAGTTTAAAGTGCTATGTCTTATTCACCAGATTTTATACTTGACTAATCAATGGTACATGGTGTTGTCAGTTTACAAGCTAAGCCGACAATTAAGATCTGAGTCGGCCCGTGTGACTATCTACTCTAGGGGTATGTGAGGCCCATTGTACTGAGATAAAGGCAGCAGCCTTTTCTATAGTGGGTCCATTATTATGGAATGCACTTCAAGGAGTTCTACGGTTATGCATCAGCAAAGCAAATTTTAAGAAACTTTTGAAAACACATTTGTTTGTGCAAATGTTTCATGTACAACATAAGAATAGCCATACTGGGTCAGACCAATGGTCCATCTAGCCCAGTATCCTGCTTACAGCAGTGGCCAATCCAGGTCATAAGTACCTGGCAGAAACCCAAATAGCAGCAACATTCCATGCAACAAAACCCAAGGCAAGCAGTGGCTTCCCCCACGTCTGTCTCAACAGCGAACTATGGACTTTTCCTCCAGGAACTTGTCCAAATCTTTTTAAAACCCAGATACATTAATCACTGTTACCACATCCTCCAGCAGTGAGTTCCAGAGCTTAACTATTCTTTGCATGAAAAAATATTTCCTCCTATTTATTTTAAAAGTATTTCCATGTTTAATTTCATTGAATGTCTCCTAATCTTTGTACTTCTTGAAAGAGTGAAAAATTGATTCACTTTTACCTGTTATACACCACTCAGGATTTTAGAGACCTCAATCATATCCCCCCTCAGCCATCTCTTTTCCAACCTGAAGAGCCCTAACCTCTTTAGCCTTTCCTCATATGGGAGGAGTTCCATCCTCTTTCTCATTTTGGTCGTTCTTCTTTGAACCTTTTCTAATTCTGTATATATCTTTTTTGAGATACGCTAACCAGAATTGAATGCAATAC
Source organism: Microcaecilia unicolor (assembly GCF_901765095.1). Taxonomy (NCBI): domain Eukaryota; kingdom Metazoa; phylum Chordata; class Amphibia; order Gymnophiona; family Siphonopidae; genus Microcaecilia; species Microcaecilia unicolor. The sequence continues at coordinate 172,346,657 of NC_044035.1, read as the reverse complement.
TCAAGGTGAGGTAACACCATATGTTAATTAGCACCAGTCCCAGTACAGATCCCTGCGGCATTTCACTATTCTGTGGGTGGAAAGTTAGTAAGAAGATTTTTATCTGGGTAGATTATGGCTTATGTTGATTTTTTTTATGTGTGTTGATTGTAACCCACCTTGGTTATAGACAAACTATAAGTTTTTTAAATAAAAATAATACTAAAATCAATTTCACTCAGTTTGAATGAACAGTCTGTTAAGATGCTTTCCATTGTCATAGACAGATAGCTCAGATGACTTTGCAAAGTTTAAAAGCCATATTTTTGCTTGGAATAAAATGACACATGGTCTAAAAATGCATTTTAAATAAATAAAAGGTCTATTGATAATCGTTACAATAGCTGTTATAGACACGGCCACTGCAGAAGTGAACTGAAGCTCCTCTGTCACTTGCTGAACACTGGTCTAGGAATTTCCTATTTGGGTACCAGGAGGAGAGAAATCACTAATACCCAAAGATACCCTCTTTGTGACACATAAGAGAAAGGAGACATTGGCCACAACCTGGGTTATTGACTCCCCTGGCTGCAGTGGGAGTGAGTGCAGGCCCAAGATACCTTTCCTGAGGCCTAAAAGGTGAGAAAAGTCTCCACAGACCTGTGGGCCACCTCAGTCCAAACAGGAGGAAGCTCAGCTGAGTTTCACTAAAATCACTTCAATTTGTTGTTGCTGTTCCCATTTCTCTATCTAGCAAATTCGCTCTGTATGGATTCTCTGCTAGGGCGCTTCCTGATATCCAATACACAAGGCTGAGGTATTATTGGAAACAGTAGGAAGTGTTGTTTTGTCCCAAAAATAGTGAGTTTGATTTTCAGAATGATTTGTGCTGCAGTTATCAGATATCTTTAAGCAGCTGCCAGCTCACTAAGGGCTTCTTTTACAAATGCATGCTAGCGATTCCTGCACAGTAAATGAGAGGAAGCCCATTCAATTCCTATGGGCTTCCTCTCATTTGCCGCGAGGGAATCGCTAGCATGGCTTAGTAAAAGAAGCCCTAATATCATTCTCAATATTTTTAGAGAACATCTTACCATCACAAAATGGGGAAAAAACTCCCGCTAAGCAGGTGTTAGAGCAGGCAGTGTGAAAATGGACATTTAGCAGGTACACTCCTGCTTCAGGCGTATGGTCAGCTCTAGCACTGGACCCAGAAGGAAAAAGACAAGAAGTTGACAGAATAGAAATCTCCACCCTAAGAGGAGACGTATCTGGAGCTGACTTAGACCTGGAAGAGGAGAGCAGTTGGCTTATTTATTTATTGCATTTGTATCCCACATTTTCCCACCTTGGTAGGTTCAATGTGGCTTACATGTTACAACAGGGGTGGATTACAGAATGTCAGTTAGTTGATGTGGATTACTTAATGCCAATGATCAGTAGTAGCGTAGATTGCATTTACAAAGCATTTGAGAGGAATAGGTAGTATTTGTAGGACTGTTACTGAGGTGTTTATCATTTTCCATTTTTGAGGTTATTTTGGGATGTTTTTAGTGGTTAAGAAGTTATGAAGTCGCAGAGGGGAGGAACTTCTTAAAGAGGTGTATTTTTAGGTTTTTCCGAAAGTTGAGGTAGTTGTTTGTGAGTTTCAGGTCTTTCCAGAATTGAGTGCCTAGGAAGGAGAAGCTGGAGGCGTATGACAATTTGTATTTCAGGCCTTTACATCTGGGGTAGTGGAGGGTTAGGTATGATCTTGTTGTTTACATCATGTTCAGTCATGTAGGCAGGTGCAATGCCGCAGATAATTCTTTGTACGATTGAGCATATCTTGAAGATTATTCGTTCATTAATTGGTAGCCAGTGTAGACTTTATAGTAGGGGTTTAGTGCTTTCGAAGCGTGATTTTTCATAGATAAGTCTGGCTGCTGTGTTTTGTGCTGTCTGTAATTTTCTTATTTGAACTTTGCATCCTGCGTATATTTCGTTGCAGTAGTCCACGTGGGCTATCACCATTGTTTGGATCATGTTTCGGAATATGTTCCTAGGAAAGTAGGGTTTTACATGTTTTGAGTTTCCACATTGTATGGAACATTTTCTTTGTTGTGATCTTAGCTTGATTTTAGAGTGTTAGGTTGCGGTCTATAGTTACACCTAGGATTTTCAGGGTGTCTGAGATTGGAAGAGATGAACCTAGGGCAGTGATAGTAGTGGGTCATTCAGTGTTTTATTGGGAAGAGAGAATGAGACATTGAGTTTTTTCTCTGTTAAGTTTTAATTTGAATGCCGCTTAGGTCCAGGGATCCTCTCTTTTGGCCATAGGAGGAGAGACACAGCAAACATGAGGTTGGGGGGATCCCCTCCTGGAAGCACAGCTTGAGTGTAAGTAACATTTTACAAAAACTCACAGTGGTTCACATTTTTCCAACTGAAGTAATAATATTATAGTATTATCCAATTACAACTTTGAGGCACAGGAAGATCAAGTGTTTCACCCAAGCAGGGTCCATGCTAGCCTGTTAGAGGCATGGGTGGGAATATTTGGGAGCTCCCCCCTCCCCAACACACGATAGGCATTAATAAAATGAACTTGTTAAATATTCTACACTAAATGAAATGAACAGTATTGGAAGGATAATTTAAACACATGAAAGAAGCCTTTGTTAAAGGCCTTTTCTTGATACGAAGTCATCAATCATCACTGTTAAAGCAATTCGATGGAAGGAACTGACTGAAGCCACTCTCTTCAAATGAGGCTAAAATTAAAGTCAGGTCTCACAGTGTGCATCCTTTCACCTGCATTAAAAAAAGACATTCCTGTGGGCATTAATACTATATCAAAAACCAGTGCTGGGCAGACTTCTATAGTCTGTGCCCTGATCGTGACTGAATAGATATGGATGGGCTGGAGTGTAAATTTTAAGGGGCTTCGACGTTAGCTTCAGAACTTTTAGTGCAAGAACAATGCTGGGCAGACTTCTACGGTCTGTGCCCTGAGCATGGCAAGGACAAACCAAACTTGGGTATACATATAAAGTATCGCATACCATGTAAAATGAGTTTATCTTGTTGGCCAGACTAGATGGACCGTACAGGTCTTTATCTGCTGTCACTTACTACGTTACTATCAAGGGAGACAAAGAATATGACAGCATTTCTGTAAATTCATGTCTCCTATGTGGCACCCCGAAGCAGCACAGGGAGCACCAATTTATAATGGCATTAGGGAGCCCTGATGCTGTTACACAATACTAATGCAACTGCACATTGGTGCACCAAAAAGAAGGCACATCCACTTATGCCAAGTTAATAGCTGACATGGAGGGGCAGAATCGAACGCGAACACCTATCTCGATGGGCGAATATGTCTGAAAACGGGTGTGTGAAGAGGTGGGACAGACCATATTATCGAAAAAGATGGGCGTCCATCTTTCATTTCAAAAATAAGGTTTGGATGGACCAAATGCCATGGATTTGGTCCCTTCTGAGACGGACGTTTTTGGTTTTTTTGCGATAATGGAAACTAAAAACGCCCAGCTCAGAAACGTCCCAATCCAAGCCATTTGGTCGTGGGAGGGACAAATGTACAACACTACCATAGCTCTTAGGGGTGAAGGGGGCAACTACATGTGGGTACAGTGGGTTTTACAGGCCTCCCATTTACCACCACAAGTGTTACGGGTGGGGGGGGGGGATGGACCTGGGTCTGCCTGCCTGAAGTGCACTGCAGTACCCACTAAAAGTGCTCCAGGGACAGGACTTGTTGCTGCTGTATAACCTTGGCACAGCAGTTCACACCTGAAGACTAATCTTGCCGAAAATGTCCTTTATTTGAATAAGCATGTTTACTCACAGTTAACTGCAGATCAGAGGTTGTGCCCCACTGGCAACGAGTCTCGCTGGTACTGAGATTAGCAGTAGGTCCGAGCTGTCAGAATGGTGTACAATGCCCTCTTTCAGCAACATTCAAGGTACAAACTAAGTGCTGTAATGTGGCTAACACATGAAAGGGATCTAAAAGTGTCTTACACAAATGGCCACTACCTCATGGACTACCGGAAACAAAACAGGGCACACTCTGACCCAGTAAGCAGAGGGAAAAGCACCATGGGAGTACAGCCTACCAACTACCAAAATCGGGAGCATTTAACACAAGCTAATGGAATCACGGAGCCCAATACCCTACACCCACCACAATGCATTGCTGATGTGACTCTGCAGTGCCCTTAACAGAAAAGGTGTCACACTCACCCGAGAGCCACATCAGAACCAGGGAAAGGCTGTCAAAGGATAGAACATATTCTGCTGTCATGGAGGTGGGTACGGCATTTTAGGCTGACATACAGGCTGGCAAAAAAAGTTTGTAAAGTGGGGTTTTTTTGGTGGGAGGGGGTTAGTGACCACTGGGGGAGTCAGGGGAGGTCATCCCCGATTCCCTCCGGTGGTCATCTGGTCAGTTGGGGCACTTTTTTGGGACTTTGTGAAAAAAAAGGGTCCAAATAAAGCGGACCAAATTCTCGTCAAAAATGCCCTTCTTGTTTCGATTATCAGCTAAAGACGCCCATCTCTCCTCGGCCGATAAGCACGCCCCAGTCCCGCCTTCACCACGCTTCCAACACGCCCCGTGATCTTTGTTCGTCTCCGTGACGGACTGCAGTTGAGGACGCCAAAAATCGGATTTCGATTATACAGATTTGGGCGCCCACGGGAAACGGACGCCCATCTCCCGATTTGGGTTGAAATATGGGCGTCTTTCTCTTTCGAAAATAAGCTGAATAGGATGTTAAGCCTAGATTTGATAATCAACACACACATCTAATAGCCTTCTATAAGATGAGTGCATTGATGGGTGACACTCCCACATTCCACTCCTATGCTCCTCCCACATGTATGCCACCTTTTAATTGTGCGCTATGACACTTACATGTCCCATACAAAATAACACTTCGGGCAAGTGCATGTGTGGCTGGTGCCTATTTTGCATTTATGTGCATTCAGAGCTTAGTTGTAGGGGGGGAAGGGCAATTTGTTGTGTGGTAGTTTTGCAGTTTCATGGGACTTGCTTTTGGGACTAGGATCAGGTTGCAGGGTGGTGGGGCATTCCAGGAGGTAGTTTTTGGGAGTGCGGGCAGTTGGGAGGAGTAGTGTTTGGTGGTGGTGGTGGTGGACATTTGCAGGGTGGTAGGACAGTTGCAAGGGGTAGTATTTGGAGGTGGGGCATGGGCGTATTTTGGGTGGCAGTTTGGGGATATGGGGCAGTTGCAGGAAGTAGTTTGTAGGCTGGTGGAGCAGTTGAAGGGGTAGTTTTTTGAGGTTGTGGCAGTTTTGCAAGGTGGTGGGGCAGTTGCAGGGGTTATGTTTTTGGGGTAGGGACAAATTGTGAGGTGGCGGGGTGTTTGTGAGAGGTACTTTGGAGGGTACGTTTGTAGGTTGGGGTAGTTTAGGGGGTGGTGGAGCAGTTGCAGTTGATAGTTTTGGGGGTGAGGCAGTTTGAGGGATGGTAAGGTAAATATTTGGAGTTGGGCTGTTTATAGGATGGTGAGTCAGTTGAGGGTAATTTTTGGGTGGAGCAGTTTGCATTGGTAGTTTTAGGGAGTGGGAAAGTTTGGAGGTGTTGTGGCAGTCACAGGGGTGTGGGACCAGTATGTGGGGTAGTATGGCACTTGCAAGGGGTAGATTTAGAGGATGGTATAGTTTGTGGGGACTGGGACAGCAGGTTTTTGGTTTGTGGGGCAGTTTGGGGGTGGTGAGACAGTTGAAGAGGGTAGTTTTTTTGGCTTATGGGGCAGTTTGGGGTGGTGAGGAAGTTGCAGGTGGGTAGCTTTGGGGCTGTGAGGGCAGTTTGGAGGGAATGGAGCAGTTGTAGTGGTGTAGATTTTGGAATGAGGCAGTTTGTGAATTTGGGAGTGTAAAGAATGGGGCAAGAAAGTTTGAAAGGTGGCATTCCTTAACTGCAAATTTTCACTTTATGTAAGATTCTATGCTTCAAAACCTGGAATTCCTTTCCCACAGAAATGCATTAGGCTGTTTTGGGGAAGGTGGAAGGGGGTGTCTTATTTCTGTTGAATCCTTTGTCTGATATGGCCCATTTTCAAATCAGATGTGTTCTTTTACTGGTTGTTCCCACATGCCAAGTTTCATTCCATAGAAAAAAAATGGGCAAATGATCTGCAAGATCCAAAATAGTCAGCATACCAGCAGATTGATTGTAAAATGGATCGTTTTATTCATCACATAAAAGCTGATACATATAAAAACTCAAATGCCTAACACAGACATGTTTCACCCTCTCAAGGGCTGTGTCAGGAGCTTCCTAAAACTGTTAATAAATACATAAAAATCAATTAATATAAGAGGTGTAATCCAATTGTATCACCTATTAGTTAAAAGCTAAAAAGCAAATAAGGAATTATGTGAGTGTTTTATTCCACCTCGTTTTACATCTATGTTGGCTTTTTATCTGATAGTATTATTTTGAAATTTTCTGTTCCTGTCTGTGTTTATGGTCTGCGGTTTTATGATTTGATTATTTATTTATTTAATGCATATTTATGGTTTATATTAATTGATTTTTATGTATTTATTAACAATTTTAGGAAGCCCCTGATGCAGCCCTTGAGAAGGCGAAACATGGCCGTGTCTAGCATTTGAGTTTTTATATATATGTCAGCTTTTATGTGGTGAATAAAATTGGATCCTTTTTACTGTCAACCTGCTGGTTTGCTGCCAAGTTTCATTCCATTCCATCAAATTTTCTGTGCTATAGAAGATGGAATTTCTACTACTAATCATTTCTATAGCACTACTAGACATATGCAGTGCTGTACACATTATCTACAAGTACTTTCTCTGTTCCTAAGGGGCTCACAATGGAGGGTTAAGTGACTTGCCCAAGGTCACAAGGGGCTGCAGTGGGGATCAAGCCCAGGTTGCCAGGATCAAGGCCTGCTGCACTAATCATTAGGCAACTCTTCCCCTCCACTTCTCCTATAGAAATGCAATGGCCTATTTTTATTTTGTTTTCTTTTGGGTGGAGGGACTTATTTCTCTAACACCTCTGGAACTCATTTATCCTTTTTTGAATTAGATGTGTCTTATTACCAGTTTTTCCTACATGCCAAATGTTTCCCATTATGTTAAATTTTCTGTGCTACAGAAGCTCGAACACCTTCCCATAGAAATGCATTGGGCCATTTTTTGCAGGAATTATTTCTCTGGAACCCCCAGTCCAATTTAACATATTTTTGAAGCTGATGTATCTTTTTACTGGTTTTCTCCTCATGCTAAGTTTCATCCCATTAAAAAAGTCTGTCTGCTCCTTGTGACCTATGAACATATTTAAAAAATTACTCAAGTTGACCTCAAAAACTGTCAAGAAACTGCTATCAATACACAGTAATCCCCTTAAAGGAGTCCCATGTACTATCATAGGTCATCCACACCCAGAAAAAAGAATAAGAGAAAAACTCCAAAAGGAGAAAAAATCCCATTCCAAAAAACCAGGTGGGTCGAATATATATAGTACAAAACTGCACAGTCACAAGAAGTATTCAGTTCTAATTACAAAAAATTCAGAAAAAAACACATGTATACAACTTGAAAAATAACACTGGAGCAGTTCACTTATCTGTAGCCCCAGTGTTCTCATTCAACAGCAGTTCCTCAAATTATTCCTTCCATCAACCAATGTTTGTAATCCCAATCAAAAAGTAATCCATTTGTTTCAACAAGCCTCGATAAGGGCCGCTTGTTTCGGGTTACTGCTGCATCAGGAGGGAAGAACCGTCGGGAGGCGGGTAGAAAAAATTCCCCACAAAGCTCCACTGGGTTGCGCGTGTCTGCGTTCCATGCATGATCACATTGATGCGCATGCGTGCATATGTACGCATGCATGCATGTCAATATGAGACACATGCTACCCAGTGGAGCTTTGTGGGGCCTTTTCTCTACCCGCCTCCTGACGGTGCCTCATCCTTCAGGTGAGCAAATTCTATTTTTCAGTTCTATCCACCAACAATATTGTTTTTCCTTTAATAAGTCTTATTTTTGGTGGCTAATATTCCATTGTTTGCCTTCTGAGTTTTGAGATTGAGTGAAAGCAGTGACAAATGAGGAATCCATATGAATGATTAGTATCTCTTCTGCTTATAAGTTTACCCTGTGCAGAGAATTGGAGCCTTCTGGTTGACTGAGTGCTGCCTTATTATTTAGAACGTGATAAATGAGGAACTACAGGCAACCATGTGAAGAATATCAAAAATATTTAATATATATCCTTGTAGAATCAAAATTAGTATTTAAAATTACATGTTTAAGCCTGAAATCTTATGGTGGCCCCCCAGAGCTTTCTCGTGTCCACTTTGAGGCCCTTAACTTGAAAAAGTTGGAAATCACTGGCCTACAGGTTCTGTTTCAATTACCACAATCTATCTCCTATTTTTCCACACACTGCAGATGGCTGTTCTGCAGAATACGCTGCTTAAATACCCAGTCATCTATAAAGGGACCTTGTAGTGAACAAAGGAGAATAAAGACCAGCCATTATGTTATCTAATATGTATAAACTGTTTCTGTCTATGGATGGACCTTTTTTTATGGCCCAGTTCCATTACTTCCTGTACAGTGTTTGATATGGACATTACATCTGCTACATCTTGTCATGAACAAATATATTAGCTTTGGCCTATTAAGCAGAGCCAAGTGGGAAATATAGATTTAGGAAGGCAACTGTCATATAAGGAATACGTGTCAAACAGCTCCTGCATTTGAAAACTAAGCCAGCATTTCTAACGCGTGTGCTTTGTGCAGATCTTCAAAGAGACGTTACCTGGGCCGTTCCTCTTTGAAAGATTATCAATTGCAAAGTACATGCAGGGAAATTGTCTGCATTCCTTAAACCTGCTGCTTGTGTAGGCGATGGGGAGACTAGAGAGCAAAATAGTGCATATACATTTGAAAATAAAATATAAACTTACTGGCTAATATTCAAAAGCTCTTATGCGGTCAACAGCAGCACCGACTGCTTAAATGATTTTTTTTTTATGATGAGCCCAAGGTATGCATGACTAGTCATTTTAATCACAAAATGGCCTACTTTATGAGGGCAATTCTGTAGCAGTGCACTTATATTTAGGTGCCTAGAGGGCATTTATTCTATAAATGAAAGAGAGGGGCTACTTTCCTGTACGGAATAATAGTGCAACAGGTTAGATACATGAGCATAATTAGGTGCAAACACTTGCACCAGATATATAGCCAGTATAGTTGCTCATGCCTAAATTGCTGAAACATGTGCAAATTACAGCATTTTATAATTTACATGTGTAATTGTGTGCCCGACCCATGCTTAAGAGGAATTTTGGCATTTACACATGTAAGTGAACACATATGTGCATATATGCCAGTATTCTAATCATTAAAGGAAAAGGGAATGGGATTTGATATACTGCCTTTCTGTGGTTACAATCAAAACAATTTACATATTGCATACAGGGGCTTATTTTGTACTTGGGGCAATGGGGGTATAAGTGACTTACTCAGAGTCACAAGGAACTGCACTGGGAATTGAACCCAGTTCCCCCCATTCTCAGGCCCCTGCACTAACCATTGGCTACTTTTCCACTCTATGTTTGTGGAGTGTTAAAGCATGTATTTGGTGCATAAATGTTAGCACTTCATTACAGAATGACTCCGTATGGTCTAGATTCAGTAAATGATGGCCAAAGTTAGATGCTGTTAAGAGCTGCACTAAGCGCCAATTCTATGAAGGTTGTTTAGTGCTAAGAGACCTTTATAGAATAGTGCTTAGAGCGGATTCACATGCCCAACTTTGGGTGTGAGAACATATACCTGTTAAAACTTGGTGTAAATCCTGCGCCCAACTGATAGCCGTTAGGTGCGCAAATCCAAGTATTCAATAACATTGAACTTAATTTCTGGTAATGGCCCTGACCTGCCTATGCCCCTCCCATGGCCACAACCCTTTTGAGTTTCACACTACAAAATTGAGGCATGGATGTTATAGAATAGCAACTAGTCCAAATTTATGCCAATGAACTCCAGTTATTGATTGATGACACCTTGTTAACTCATTAATTTGAGCATACATTTGTGCTGTGTGCCCAAATTTGGACGACCTATAGAGAATCCAGGGGTATATGTGTTAAAAAAGAGGCATAGTTTGTGAAGCAGACAAAAGGTTATATGTTCAGTGGCCAAATTTGGTGCTTACATATCTTTATAAAATAGGCCCAAAATAGGCATCCACTTAGGAGCTTATTTTCGAAGCATATGGACATCTCAAAATGCCCAAATGGATGTCCATGTGCTTGAAACATCCATATCCTAATTCTGCAAAGGCAGAAAAGGGACGTCCAACACTGCAGTATGTCCGAATAGAAAGGGGGCATGTTGTTTTGGCATGTTTTGGCGGCACTAGAGAGGGCCCAAAATCAGGACATCCAACACCGATGACTGAATAGGAAGAAACGGCCAAGTCTAAAAAGAAGAAACGTCCAAGCCTAAGTTAGACCTGTTTCAGTCATGTCCAAGGTGCAAAAAGGTCCTGTGATTGAGCAACTGACCATTGGAATAATAACCGTAGGACACCTCCTTAATCCCCCAATGGTTGCTGTTCTCCTCCCTCTCCCTTGAAAATGAACTTGAAAGGGGTTACCAGGCTCCATGGCATTCTTACAAAAGCAGAAAGCTGAGGTGTAGCCTAGTGGTTAGTGTAGGGGATTATAAACTAAGGGACCCAAATCCCACTTTAGCTCTTTTTTTTTTAAATATTGTGAGCCTCCAGACATAGAAAAATACATACTGTACCTAAATATGTATGCCACCTGCAAGCCTGAAGGATATTGAAGTGGTGTACATTCAGGTACAGTATGTATTTTTCTGCTCCTGCAGGGCTCACAATTACAAAATAAAAGAGTGGATTTGAACCAGTACCCCTCAGATTAAAGTCTGCTGCACTAACCACTAGGCTGCTTCGCTCTTCTGCAAGGACATCTATGTGGCCATTTTTCTAAGAATGCTGCCAGACTGCGTCCTTGTCCCTGCTTGTTTGCCATTTATATGTTGGATGCTCCAGTTTGTAAAACGGCTGTTGGTGCTGGACGTCCTCAGCACACGGATGCCATCTCACGTATTTTCAAACAGGAAATCCTGAAATATTTCCTGTTTGAAAAAACATGTGAGATGGACGTCCATTATGGATGTCATGAGCTGGATGTCTCTATTCTGACCAGGGGCATAGCTACGGGTGGGCCTGGGTGGGCCCAGGCCCACCCAATTTCACCTCAGGCCCGCCCACCCAAGCGCCCACACACTGCACCAGCTTAGCGACTACGGCTCCAGGGCAGAAACAGCACCCACTCTGGCTCAGCTGATGATGATCTCTCCAGACTCGCAGCGGCGAACTGGTGGGCGGCGGCAATAAAAGTATAAAGCAGCCAGGCTCCTCGACTCCGTCCCGTCCTTCGCTTTCACTTCCCTGCTCTCTCAGCGTCCCGCCTTCCTCTGATGTCATTTCCTTTCGGGTGGGACGCTGGGAGGGCAGGGAAGTGAAAGCGAAGGACGGGACGGAGTCGAGGAGCCTGGCTGCTTTATACTTTTATTGCCGCCGCCCACCAGTTCGCCGCTGCGAGTAGAGAAGGAAGAAAGCCATTTAGAAAATCTTTTTTTCTACTCCCCCGCGCAGCCGGCGCCGTTTACTCAAAACACAGCAAGCAACCCGAGCTGCTGCCTGCATCCACATTGTCGTTCTTTATTGTTGGTAAGCAGAGGGAAGAATGGGTCTGGGAGGGGTGGTGAGTACAGAGTATGGGGGACTAATGAAGTGGGTGAAAGATGGGGGAGGAATTTAGGAGACTGGGTAAGGGAGAGACAGAGGGGGGAATGGGAGTGCTGGAGAGGGAATGAGAGTGCTGGAGAGGGAATGAGAGGGAGATGGTCAAAGCTCAAAGGGGAGAGAGGAGAAATTGCTGGACATGGAGAGGAGGGCAGGGGAGAGAGGAGAATTGCTGGATATGGATGGATGGAGGGAGGGCAGGGGAGTTGCTGGACATGGGTGGATAGAGGGGATGGCAGGGGAGAGGAGAGTTGCTGGACATAGGTGGATGGAGGGGAGGGCAGTGGAGAGAGGAGGGTTCCTGGACATGGGTGGATGGAGGGGAGGGCAGGGAGATTTGTTGGACATGGATGGAGGTGAAGGAAGGGAAGACAGGAAGGAGATGCACATGGATGGAGGGGAGAAAGAAGAAATTCTGAACATGGGTGGAGGGGAGGGAAGACAGAGGAAGGAGATGCACATGGATGGAGGGGAAGGGAGAGAGAAGAAATGCTGACATGGATGGAGGGGAGGGAAGAGAGAGGAAGGAGATGATATGAGGGAAAAGGAAGAGAAGAGAAAAACTGCACATGGATTGAGAAAATAGGCAGAAGCTGGATCCACTGGACAGTCAAGTCTGCGGAGGACCCAGCTTTTACTTATGGATGTAGAGCAAGAAATGAAGAAGAAAGAAGAAGAAAGAAGAAAGGAAAAAAATAAATGGAAAGGAAGCCCTGGAAACGGAGTTAAGAGGACAGATAGCAGCAGAATCAGATACTGGGCCAGCATGATAAGAAAAACAAAGTCACCAGACAACAAAGGTAGAAAAAATCATTTTATTTTCATTATAGTGTTTGGAATATGTCCACTTTGAGAATCAGGTGCTCAACATTAAAAGTTTATATTTATTTACTTATTTATGGCATTTTATCCCACATTAAATATGAATTAGATTGGAACCTGGGATCATTTAATTTTATTTTTCCTGGAGAGAGTAATGCATTGCCTCCCCCCACCCCAGGCTCTCTCCCCGGCCATAGCCAGCTCTGCAATTTTGAGGGGAGGTGGGGGGGGGGCGCAGAGATGGACCGGGGAGAGAGCCTGTTGTTAAACATTTACCAGCAAACCACTGTCTAGTGCCCACCCATCCAACCTGTTGGCCCACCCAAAAATTGACTTCTGGCTACGCCACTGATTCTGACTTGGGCATCCTTTTGAAAATATCCCTCCAGTCCTCCCTACCTTGTTGACCTGTTATAAAATTACCCTCTATGGGCCTGATTCTATATATGGGGCCTAAAATTAACATGTGTTAGGCAATCACACCTAAGCGTATTCTAAATATTGCATGTAAATCTATGCATGTTATTTAGAATACACTTGGACATAGAAACGCTGGTGGAAATCCCTGCACATAGACTTACACACACTCACTCATATTTTATAATAACGTGCATAGATTATAGAATGCCCATGAAATGCCCATTTCCGTGCTTCTAAGCATGCCTCTTTTTGCCTGCACACATTAGAATTTAGGCGCAGTACATTATAGAATATGATTAGCAATGTACACACATAAATTCTAATTTTTGCCAATTAGTGCTTGTTATTGCTTGTTAAGAGCTGTTAACAACGCTTAATAGCTTGATAAAACAATTGATGTACGCGTGTAGTTATAGAATGCACCTAGATTTATGCGTGGTTAGGCGCATTATATAGAATCTGAGGGTATATGTGTAAATGGTGACAGGTAAATAGCTGGTACTGTGTATCTTTAAACAGCTTATGTCTCCTCTCAGGGTGGAGAACCCTATTCTGTTGACTTCTTGTTTATTTCCTTCTGGGTCCAGTGCTAGAGCTGACCATATGACTGAAACAGGAATATACCTGTAAAATGTCCATTTTCACACTGCCTGCTCGCAAGTGTTAGAGCAGGCAGTGTGAAAATGGACATTTTACAGGTATATTCCTGTTTCAGTCATATGGTCAGCTCTAGCACTTGCTGAACAGGAGTTTTTTCCCCATTTTTGTGGCTGTCATTTTTTCTCTAAAACTATTGGGGCTGATATTTAGTGAGCTGACTGCTGCTTAAATATATCTGACAATTGCAGCATAACTCATTCTGAAAATCAAACTCACTATTTTTGGGGCAAAACAACACTTCCTACAGTTTCCAATAACACTTCAGCCTTGTGTGTATGATATCAGGAGGTGCCCTAGCAGAGAATCCACAGAGTGAATTTGCTAGATAGAGAAATAGGAACAGCAAAAACAATTTGCTGAAGTAATGTTTTAGTGAAATTCAGCTGTGCTGCCTCCTGCTTGCATTGAGGTGGTCCCCAGGTCTGTGCAGACTTTTCTCAACTTTTAGGCCTTAAGAAAGGTATCCGTGGGTCTGCACTCACTGAATTCACTCCTGCTGCAGCCAGACTTACAGACTTACACGCGCTCGCCCATATTTTATAACAACGTGCGTAGATTATGGAATGCCCATGAAACGCCCATTTCCATGCCCCTAAGCATGCCCCTTTTTGCCAGGTTGTGGCCACTATCTCCTTTTTCTTATGTGTCATGGAGAGAGTATCCCTGGGTATTTATGATTTCTCTCCTCCTGGGACCCAAATAGGAGATTCCTAGACCAGTGCTCAGCAAATGACAAAGGAGCTTCAGTTCACTTCTGCAGTGGCCATGTCTATAACCGTTGTTGGTCACTTGAGCGTGAGACAATTGAATGTGCGTCTTTTTAGCGTGTGACAATTGAGGCTGTACTGTATATCTTCTGAAACAAAACTTACAGAGCACAGAGGTAAATCAGACATTAGTCTACCTCTTGTAGAAAGTAATTTTGTAAAGCATTTTCCATGTGCAAAGCTGGTTTTACACGGAAAAAATGACTTTTTTTTTTTAATTGTGCAACCGCATATGCACATAATAAGCATACACACAGAAACCTCCAGATTTTGTATAGTTTGCCGAAAGTTGAGCACTGAATTGCAGGGCATATGTGCATGTAAATTAATAAGTTCACTGGCGCTAATTTGGATTTGCACGCCAATTTGCCTGTGTGCTATTCAATAACACTGCACACCTAAATTGTCACAAACCTAAATTGTCTTGCACACAACCCAAAAGGGGCAGGGGCGGACTGACAGTGACCTGGGCCCCCAGGCAGTGAGGGTCATTGGGCCCCCCCTTGTCCGCTGCCCGCCACCCCCTCCCTACCACCATGCTGCTGTTGCCACTCCCTCCCACACACTACAGCCCCCTGAGCTTCAGTAGGCCCATTCCAGTCCTACCTTGAGGGCCCTGGTGGCCTAGTGGCTTCTTCAGAGAGGCAGGAAATAACCCCACTTTCCTGCCCACTACTGCTATTCTACTACTACTACTACTACTACTACTACTTAACATTTCTAGAGCGCTACTAGGGTTACGCAGCATTGTACAATTTAACAAAGAGAGACAGTCCCTGCTCAAAGAGTCAAAGAGCTTACAATCTAATAGACAAGTGAACGGTCGGTCCGATAGGGGCAGTCAAATTGGGGCAGTCTGGATTCACTGAACGGTAAGGGTTAGGTGCCGAACGCAGCATTGAAGAGGTGGGCTTTAAGCAAAGACTTGAAGACGGGCAGGGAGGGGGCTTGGCGTAAGGGCTCAGGAAGGTTGTTCCAAGCATAGGGTGAGGCGAGGCAGAATGAGCGGAGCCTGGAGTTGGCGGTGGTGGAGAAGGGTACTGAGAGGAGGGATTTATCCTGTGAACGGAGGTTACGGGCGGGAACGTAAGGGGAGATGAGGGTAGAAAGATATTGAGGGGCAGCAGACTGAGTGCATTTGTAGGTAAGAAGGAGAAGCTTGAATTGAATGTGGTATCTGATCAGAAGCCAGTGAAGTGACCTGAGGAGAGGGGTGATATGAGTATTCTGCCTGGAGCCTCCGTGTTTTCAAAATGGGTGCCAAGACTTCCTGCGGTAGTCTTGCGGGTGTCAACAGTCTCGCGAGACTGCCGCAGGAAGTCTTGGCAGCCATTTTTGAAACACAGTGTCAGCGGGCAGGAGAGAATGTTCTTCTTTCCTGCACCCACAGAGGCCACTATACCACCATGGCCCTTCAAGGTGGAACCAGGTAGGGCCCACTGAGGCTAGGGGGGCTGTAGTGTGCGGCAGCAGCAGTGGGGGGGAGAGACTAAAGCCTCTGTGCTCTCAGGCACTGCCCCCGGTTGCCCGAATGGTCAGTCCGCCCCTGAAAAGGGGGCATGGCTATGAGAGGGCCATGGGTGCGTCAGAAGCATTCCAAGCATTTTGGTGCAATGTTATAGAATACTGGAGTTATTGTTATTATTAGCATTTGTATAGCGCTACCAGATGCACGCAGCGCTGAACACCTGATACAAAGAGACAGTCCCTGCTCAAAAGAGCTTACAATCTAAATAATACAGACAGACAAGACAGTTACGGATGAGGGAATTAATGGGAGCTAAAAAGCAGCAGTGAAAAGGTGGGTTTTCAGCATAGATTTGAAAACAGGTAGTTATACGCTTAACTTACAAGCCAGGATTTACACCTGGTTTCAGCTGGTGTAAATCTTTGTGCCGAAAGTTGGGCATGGGAATCAGCACTAAGCGCTATTCTAATGGTTCCTAAACCTGGTCCTGGAGGCACCCCAGCCAGTCAGGTTTTCAGGATACCCACAATGAATATTCATGAGATTCATTTGTGCTATTCTGTAAAGGGTGCTCAGCCTGGAGCACCCTTGATAGAAAAGCACTTAGGAGTGAATTCTATATATGGTGCCAAAAAACTGCGCTTAGAGCTATTCTATAAACCTTGCCTAAAGTTAGACGCCGTTTATAGAATACGCAACTAATGTTTAGGTGTGACAATTTACACTAACTTAAACCTTGTGTAAATACTGGCACCTAACAGGTGCAGATCAGGCATATTCTATAACAGTGTGAGTCATTTTTTAGGAATGCCCATGACCTGCTTATACCCCTCCCGTGGCCACGCCCCCTTTTCAGATCCATGCTTTAGAACTTACACACACCACTTTACAGAATATGCTTAGAAAGTTGTGGGCATAAATTCTAATTTGTACCGAAAATTGCTTGTTAGTGGCTACTTATCGGTGCTGATTGACTTGTTAAGCAATTAAGTTGTGTGCGCAATTTGGTTGCACTGCCAAATTCACGCACACAACTTTAGGCGCCATTTATACAATCTAGGGGGTTGGTGTGAATTTTTCCCGGCACCTGAATTTGAGCGTCATTTACTCAATCTGGCCCAAAGTGTGCACCTATTTTCTTTTTTTTAATATTTCTTTATTTTGGGTTGTAACTAATAATACAATCAATAAAAGGAACGACTAGTCTCCACTGCTATCACTACAGTTTTATACACCAAAGAAATGGAGACAATACATTGCAGGAAAGCTTTTAAGCTCTTAGTGCAAACAACCACTTCACAGCATAATGTCTACATATTTGTTGTTAATAGTAGATATTTTTGCAGAGTAATTGTACTAAACTTGCTTTTTGAAATGGTTACTCCAAGTGCACCTACTGTTATGCAATCTCTCTTTAAGTGTTTCCAGGGATGTTGTTTGGGTAGAGCAGAGCTGAGAATGAGTCGTGTTACATGCATAGATGTTATAAAATGTCAGATCAATATTTAGCTGGAACAGTGAGTGTATTCTTGAAATGCCGGGTGCCATCATGAAATTAAATATGGATATTCAGTGCCACAATTCACATAGTGGCCGGTGCTGAATATTTGGATTCAGAGACTGGCACCACCATACGGATAGAACTAAATTCTAATGGCACCTAAAAAATTGGTGTGAAAAAAATATCATTTAGCACTGTTCTATAAACGCCCTTAAAGGTAGGTGCCATTTATAGAAAAGCGTTTAGTGCCGGAAACTGCGAGTACATTTAGGCGTGACCATTTATCCTTTGGTGTAAGTGCCCATGCCTAAATTAGGCGCAGATCCCTGTCATTAAATAACAACACGCATACATTTTGACAACATGCATACATTTTGGAAACATCCCTGATCCGCCCGTGGCTGTGCCCCCTTTTTGGACCTGTGTGTTAATCCAATTAACACCAATAATTGTTTGTTAAAAAGCCAATTATCTAATTGGCTTGTTACACAATTAAATTGTGCATGCACCCAAATTTGCATGTACAATTTTTAGTGACTTATATAGAATGTGGGGGATGGTGACAAGATGATAGCAAAACTTTTTTGCTGTCCTAACTTTATCTGGACACTTATCTTGTTGGCAGACCTATATCGCTGCTAACCAGATATCTGTGAACTCCATCTCTGCCCACAGACTATCCTGGCGCTCTCCTGATAGTGCCGAGGCAAGTCTGTAAGGATATTCAGCAGCACTATCCAGATAGTGCAGCTTCACATCCACAGATAGGCCCAACTAAGCAATTTACCCAGATAATGGCAACCATTATCCGGATAAAGGGCTTTGAATATTGCCCCATACAAATATACGCACAAAGGGAGCAATTCTATAAAATTGACGCTAACGTTTACCACGTGTTGTGTGCTAGAAAGTGTTCAGTCTGATAAAACGTTCCTTCAAATCAGACCAGGCTGCAGTACTACTGATGTCTTCTGACTGGGTCTGTAGGTATTGATCAAGGGAATCTCTGTCTGAAACACTTGACTTCCATATTGCAAAGAATACTTTATCATCATCATTGTCATTATCATCTATATTAGAAGTAGTGCTGTCTAATTCATCACTTGCATTGTCATCTTCATTATCATTGTAATGCTGTCCAATTACAGAGAAGGCTTTCACAAAGTCAGAATCATTGTTGTTGTTCTAATGATTTTTCATTTGATGGCAAACTCTAAATACCTTCGAGAACTGCTGCAAGAATGTCAAATGTTTGGGAACTCTTCAGTCTTAAGGCCAGACAAGCAGACTTCCTCTCTAAAGACTCCATCAATCCAGTGGACCATCACCTCAGTGTAAATTTTCCATTAGATGGCCAGTAGTCTGTTGTGGTAGATACATATATGTTTCACCAAGAATTGCGACTCCGCTTCAAACTGACCCAACTCATAGAACAGTGATGTTTGGCTGGAAACAAGTAACCAGTTCAACAAACACAGGAAATGCCACTGTTCTCATAGGTTAGATTCACTGAACAGCAAAATTTAAGATGAGATGATCCATCGTTTGCGTAATGAAGTTTGCAATAGCAAAATCCTCGTCTAGGTTTTGCTATTTCATTTTGTTACTGAGGAATTCTCATCTCGCTTCTGCTTTTATTCTTTACTTTTAACTGCAAGCATCAGATCAAACTAAGTAAAAGTAGTAAAAATTGGTAAAATTATTACTTTGGTAAAATCAAAAGTAACAAATGTTTTCTGTACTTTTTTTTACTAGTGAAAGTGACAAAACTTTTACTTAAGTAAAATAACTAGTTATATGTACTTAGTTACTATACAACACTGAACATCAAAGTAGAATCAATCTGACTACCCTCTCCTCTGGCTCAAGAAGGTGTGGTATTTGGCTGTGGGAGCATCTCTCCCCCTCCCTGTTGGCCACACAGCTCAATTTTCTAATTTAAAGCTTGCAGTTCTGGTGCCCTGGCTTAAGAAGGAGCAGCATTTGGCAATGGAAACGTGTTTTTCACTTCTTGTTGGCCACTCATTGTAACTTTAATTTTAAGCCAGTAGCTGCAGAGCATTGGGCTGTTTCCTCTTTCCTGGCAGCTCAACCCAGAGTGTCAGGCTTTTAACAGCATGATACATACTCTGGTCTGAGCTGCAGAAAAAAAGGAAACAGCCCAATGCTCTGCAGCTATTGGCTTAAAATTAAAGTTACAATGAGTGGCCAACAAGAGGGGAAAAAATGTTTCCATTGCCAAATGCTGCTCCTTCTTGAGCCAGAGAGGAGAATGGCAAGGTCAGTGCTACTCTTAAATGTAGAAACCGTGGTAGAAGATTCCAAGGGAAGATATCTGATCTTGCAATGTAGCCTAAGTTTAAAAAAATTATTTTAGTCAATGTATATACTTCATATGTAATGCAAGGTCCATTTTATGATAAACTGACTAAAACTATGACTAAACACACTAACTATTTGATTTTAATGGAGGCCAATTTGGAACACATACTTAAATCCTTCCTTAGTTCCAGGTCTGTCATCAAGTAAATTATTAATGTTAATCAGGCATTGAAGGCAAGGAGAGCCTAACCTTCTTTCTGCAGAGAAAAGAAAACCCAGCAAGCCATAATAGGCATCCATATCACAATTGTTATAAATGACAGCTGACAGAACAAATCCAGAGGAGTTAAAGAAAGGGTGGGGGTTGGGTTTAAGTTTTTAATAATAAAATCAGGTAAAATATCAAATCTACCTAAACAAGTGCCTAAAATGTAATTTTGTGATGCAAAAAACACCAATGTACATATAATTTTATCACCCTCCCAAAGCCCCTCATAGATTTAAAATAAACACCTAAAGTTACAATTTATAGACCCCTAGAATCAGAAGAGCTTGATATTTATTCATTTATAAAATTTATAAAATTTATACCCCACCTATCAATATTTAAGTGAAAATCATTCCTGAGTAAATTCTACCAGTAAGGATAAACGGCCAAAAGAAAAGGAAAAAGGTATGAATCCTTTCTTGAAAAAAAAACATATGGAAGGAAAACTAAAATCAGTATAGGTGAAGGTATTTCTGATAGGCGGGTACCTCTAAAGATCCAGGGCACCAGAAATAATGAGAAGAATTCCACACCTGCTGTACTAACAGAAGGTCTTAAATCATATCCTCCAACAATGAATTGAAAATAACAGCAGAAGTACAAAAGCTGCAGAGAGATGAAGAAACAGAAATAAGAGACAAAACATTTAGAAAACCTGAAGCAATTACATAAGGAACCAGGAACATAAGAACATAAGAGTAGCCATACTGGGTCAGACCAATGGTCCATCTAGCCCAGTATCCCGTTTGTTCTCATGGGCAGTCTCTCCTTCCTTCTCTGCTTTTCTTCTGCTGCAGTATTCCCTGCTGCACAGCCAAAATGCTTCCACATTCCCGACAATCTGCTTCTGGAGCCATGGGCAACGTTGCAGGGCTGGATTTAGAAAAAGGCATCGTAGGCAACTGCCTAGGGCACCAGAATTTGAAGGCACCAAATGCCCAGGCTAAAGAGGAGCCTGTCCCCACTTACTTTAGGGTCATGTGCATATGCTGCTTCAAGGGACACCACTATAGTGCTGTGACCTTCCTCTGCTTTTCTCCTGATTCTCCAGTCATGTCTGACCAGTGCTGAAGCCACAGGTGGGCCTGGATGGGTTGGGACCTACCCAGTTTAGACTGAAGTCCACCCAAAATTGTGGCACTCTTGCTGTGGCTGGCAAGGATCCCTAAACCCCACCAGCTGAAGACTTCCTCCTCGGGCAGCCAGCAGCACTTGTCTTGAGCTGACACCAACAGCAGCCCTGCCAGCAGTGGCATCAGCTTAAGACAAACCAAAACAAACAGAAGTGTCCCCCTAACAGCAAACCACACAGTGAACAAAAAAAGAAAGAAGTAGGAGGTAGACAAAACGTATATCCGCTTATTCAAAAATCAGTTCCAAAGACTCGATGCAGTCCTGCGTTTCGGCACTAGCCATGCCTGCTTCAGGAGTCACAAAGTATCTCAGCCACTGATGATAACAAATACATTGGCTAGGGAATCCAAAGTACAGCATCAAACTGTAACACAATAAAATCTCACAAAGACAGCAAGTGCAAAGTCAAATGTGTGTCGACCAAGGAACTGATTTTTGAATAAATCTGCTGTTTGGATATACATTTGGTCTACCCCCTACTTCTTTCTTTTTTATGTCAGCTCAAGACAAGTCATGCCAGCTGTCAATTGGAAGAGTGCTGGCTGCCCAAGGAAGAGGAAGTCTTCATCTGGCAGGGTTTGAGGATCCCTGCCAGTTCGGGTATTTCATAATTTTGGTTTGCAGGTGAAGAAGGAATGGAGAGTGGAGCAAAGGATGAATTTCATGCCCATCCACCTTGGACTCAGGCCCTCTTTAACTTTCTCAAGCTGGATTCTATGGTGCCCTGGGACCCACTCCACCACTAAAAATGCATAAAGTACTAGAGCAGGGGTTCTCAACCCAGTCCTTGGGACACACCTGGCCAGTCGGGTTTTCAGGTTATCCACCATCAATAGGCATGAGATAGATTTGCACAGAGTAGAGATAGTACATACAAATTTATCTCATACATTTTCATTTATTCATTATGGATATCATGAAAACCTGACTGGCTGAGTGTCCTGAGGATTGGGTTGAGAACCCCTGTACTAGAGAGTACTAGTTCCCTCATCACTCAATCTTATTAGATTCCTGAGCCCAAGTTAAGAAGAGAGCAGAACAATCGGGAGAAGAAATTATCCCACTAGTAGACAAGGGAGGAGACTCGGGGGAAGCTGGCTTATAAAAAGGAAATAAAACAGAAAAACTCGACTCATCATATGTGCATAAGCAGAGGAGCATGTCACAGAGGATGGATGCTAGCCAGTCTGTAAGGTGAGGATACATTGAAACCCTCTGCTCAGTAAGTGGCAGCGGCTAAGAAAGCAAATAAAATGTTAGGTATTATTAGGAAAGGAATGGAAAACAAAACTAGGATGTTCTAATGTCTTTGTATTGCTCCATGGTGCGACCGCACCTCGAATATTGTGTTCATTCTGGTCACCGCATCTTAAAAAAGATATAGTGGAATTAGAAAAGGTACAGAGAAAGCGTAAAAAATGATAAAAGGGATGGGAAGACTTCCCTATGAGGAAAGGCTAAAGTGGCTAGGGCTCTTCAGCTTGGAGAAAAGAAGGCTGAGGGGAGATATGAAAGGGGTCTATAAAATAATGAGTGGAGTAGAACGGGTAGACATGAATCGCTAGTTTACGCTTTCCAAAAGTATTAGGTCTAGGGGGCCCGCAATGAAGCTACAAAGTAGTAAATTTAAAACGAATCTGAAAAAATATTTCTTCACTCAAGGTGTAATTAAACTCTGGAATTTATTGCCAGAAAATGTTGTAAAAGCAGATAGCTTAGTGGGGTTTAAAAAAGGTATGGATGGCTTCCTAAAGGAAAAGTCCAAAGACCATTATTAAAATAGACAGAGGGAAATCCACTGCCTATTTCTAGGATAAGCAGCATAAAATGTATTGTACGTTTTGGGGATCTTACCAGGTACTTGTGACCTGGGTTGGCCACTGTTGGAAACAGGATGCTAGGCTTGATGGGCCTGTGGTCTCTCCCAGTATGGCAATACTTATGCACTTATGTACCTGCCAATTGTGCTGTGACTAAGGACAGCCTGATCAACTATGCTGGACAGGCAGGTAGTAGCATCCCAGTCAACTACTATGTAGGGCAGCAGAACAGGGCAGTTGCTGGACAAAATAGTGCCCAGGGTACAGGTTGCTTTTGACTCAGTTGGTCTTGAGTATTTACTATTCACTATTTACTAATTAGGTAATAAATAGGGCTGTGCTACCTGTTTTGCTGCCCTATGCAAATGATTACTGTGCTGCCCCCTCCCCCCACAAGGATTTATTAAGCTGGGGTCCTTTATGGCCTTCTCATTTTTCCCAAACAATAATCTGTGAGTGTCAAAGACACTTTATAGGTGGGGTGATGTGTGAGTAAGGCATATTAGCAGTGCTTTTTTGTAGAAAAAAAAGTGCCGGCACTCATTATGGGCAGGGTCACCACATATGATTCCACCCCTATTATAGCCACACCTACATTAGCCACACCAAACAGACATCATTGAAAATATTATACAAGTATAGGAGAAAAAAATAACGTGATTTTGTTTCATTATAAATAATTTCTGTAAGCTGTTACAGCTCCAGTATACCCAGTGCAAAATAAGACAGCAGATGTAAATTCTCAAATTGGACATATTCCAAACACTAAAATGAAAATAAAATGATTTTTTTCTACCTTTGTTGTCTGGTGACTTTGTTTTTCTATCCATATTGGTCCCAGTCTCTGATTCTGCTGCTCTCTATCTGTTCTCTTAACTCCATTTCCAGGGCTTCCTTTCCATATATTTCTTTACTTTCCTCCTTTCTTCTTCATTTCTTGCCCTACATCCATAAGTAAAAGCTGGGTCCTCCTCCGTGGAATTGACTGGAGGAGGTATAATGTGGATCCAGCTTTTGCCTATTTTCTCCATCCATGTGCAGTTTTTTTCCTCTCTTTCCTCATCTCCATCCATGTGAATCTTCTTCTTTTTTCTTTCCTCCCCTCCATCCATGTCCAGCACTTCTCTTCTCTCCGACCCTCCTTCCATATCCAGCATTTCTCCTCTCTCCCCACCAACTCCTTCATCCATCCATGTCCAGCAATTCTCCTCTATCTCCTGCTCTCCTCTCCATCCATTTCCAGCATTTCTCCTCTCTCCCCTGCCCTCCCCTCCCATCCTTGTGCATCTCCTTCCTGTCTTCCCTCCCCTCCATCCATGTCCAGCATGTCTCCTCTCTCCCCTGCTCTCCCCTCCCCTCCCATATCCAGCGATTCTCCTCTATCCCCTGTGTCCTCCCCTGCTATCCATGTCCAGCAATTCTCCTCTCTCCCCTTCTCTCCCCTCTCAACCATGTCCAACAATTCTCCTCTCTCCCCTGCCCTCTCCTTCCATCCATGTCCAGCGAATCTCTCTTCCCTGCCTCCCCTCCCATCCATGTCCAGCATGTCTCCTCTCTCCTCTGCCCTCCCCTGCCCTCCCCTCCTATCCATGTCCAGCAATTCTCTCTTCCCTGCCTTCCCCTCAAATCCATGTCCAGCGATTCTCCTTTCTCCCCTCCCCTCCATGTCCAGCAATTCTCCTCTCTCCCCTGCCCTCCATCCCCTCCATGTCCAGCGATTCATTCAAACCCCAGCCCCCCCCATCCTCCCTCAGCTCCCCGACTTTCCTTTTGAAATCTTTAATTTACCCGAAATCGCAGCGAACTGGCAGTAAAAACAGCTGGCAGGCAGGCAGGCAGGCTTGCCTCCTGGTCACTTCCCTCACAGAAAGGAAATTACATCAGAGGAGGGCGAGACATGCTGAGAGGGAAGGGAAGTGACAAGGAGGCGAGCCTGCCTGCCTGCCTGCCTGCCAGCTGTTTTTACTGCCGGTCCGCCACGACTTCAGGTAAATTAAAGATTTCAAGGAAAGTTGGGGAGCTCAGGGAGGGAGGGTGGGCGGGGGGGAGCACGAACAGAAGGGCGCGGGCAGGTGCGCTGGACCTCACAAAAAAGGTGCCGGTACGCTGTACCGGCGCATACCGGCACAAAAAAAGCACTGCATATTAGTGAGTGCTTCTATGGCACTTGCTCCCTGTGATTCTAGTAATGAGCAAGCAGTTCATTTGAGGGGGGACAGGTAGTTGTCCAGTAAAATGTTCCCAATGAAAATATCTAAAAGCTCTTTCCATACATTTTGTTAACATTAAAAATTACGAACAATGGCCTTCGAGCTAGTAAGTTACAAGCGAATTAATTATGCATCAGAAAAATTCTAATCAGCCAAAAAAATCCAGATGTTATCAATGTGTAAATTCTGGGAGGGTCAAACATTTCAGCCGCAGGCTCCACATTTAGGGAAACTAATACATTTAGGGAAATTGAATATACCAGTTCCTATCTACTGTAGATGCCCTATGCAGAATCGGGCTTCACATGACTCATACAGGGTCACACAGAGTCAGCAAAAGACAAGAGCCTTGAACTCAGACCACAGGAGTATTCTTGACTCAGCTCAATGCTTGAAGTACCAGAATAGTGATACTCTACTGTCACTGTAAGCGTCAAAGATATACATTCTAATGTTATACTTTTGTATGTTTTCCAACATAAAACATATCCAACAAAGGGGTGGAATTCCATCATATTTGACATGTAGGAAGACATACAACTATCTTGCATTGGGTCAGTTTTTCAGAGAACTGACAGCCTGATGCACAAAACTTAATGAGGAAGCAATGTGGTTTTTACACTGGTTGTAAGCGGTTTAGCAAGCAAAGAGTTCAGCAAGACATGCACAAAAGGGTTCTACAAGCTCTTTTCCTGTCACTTTAGCAGCTAACAAAAATTGTATGCAAAATTATTATAATGAGCTAATTACTATTCAAATGTGCCTTCAAAGTGATAAACAGTCGTTTTCCAAGTAATGCACAGAAGCAGCCCCTACCTTTACCGTGGAAAAATTAATGGGAGATCTGGAGCTGTCGGTCCTGACAGTTCTTCATTGTTGTAAGTACACCACAGGCCCTCCAGGGTCCTCTGCCACTCTGCAGGAGAAGAAAGATGCTGAGGAGAGGCAAGACACACCAGAGCAGGGAGATTGCTGACCGAGGGTGGCAGTGCAGTGTGGGATTGGAGGCGGGTGCCACTTTTTCCTCACGCCTTCTCTTCCAGTGGTGGGGAGGCAGGGAAGACGTGAGCCCCAACATGATAGTCTGCCCGTCAGCCACTGCTCCAGCCCTGGAAGCACGCCCCACAGTAAAAAAAAAAAAAGTTACATCGGCGTTCATACACTCTGAGCATGCACAGAGCAGCCATGCTTGCGATTGAATGTTTTGCGTATACTCAGCTGACTGACTGGCTTCCGTCCTATCGAGCTGCTCGCCGCTTTTCTGAGCAGCTCATTTGCATGTGACTTTCTTTGGGAATCACTCTGTATTTCCAAAATTGGTAATTTTTATCAAGGTGGAAATACCGGGAGGTTACTTCCGGGGACCTTTGTGCATCTTGCCCTGAGCCTCCAAAATAATCCCCATTGTTTTGTATGGGAAAATGTTATAAGTAGTTACAGCTATTAAAATGCTAATATCCTCCCCCCCCCCCCCCCCCCCCAAACACACACATACACACTTCTAACACTTTCAACAAAGCAACAGAGAAAGAGACAGGGGGAAATGACTGAAACAGCTAGCAAAGGATGACATTCAAAGGTGCTTTCAGTCACCTCCCTTAGATTTGTAAAGTTGCATACACACACACACACACACACATAAGTACATAAGTATTGCCATACTGGGAAAGACCAAAGGTCCATCAAGCCCAGCATCCTGTTTCCAACAGTGGCCAATTCAGGTCACAAATACCTGGCAAGATTCCAAAAAAGTACAAAACATTTTATACTGCTTCAAGGCTCTCGTTAATATACAATGCTACCCCTCCATCAATTCGATCCACCCTATCACTACAATATAATTTGTACCCCGGTATGACAGTGTCCCACTGGTTATCCGCCTTCCACCAGATCTCAGAGATACCTATTATATCTAATTTTTCATTTAGTGCAATATATTCTAACTCTCCCATCTTATTTCGCATTCACATTCGCATATAGACATTTCAGACTGTGTTTGTTGTTCCTATTTACATCATGCTTAGTACTTGACAGTATTAATTTGCAATCTTTTCTCTGTTTTTTATTTTCATTTAAGAACACCTGATCAGCCACGGTCTCTTTTGCAACCTCACAATCGGGATACCCTATCTTCCCTGTTTTGGTGATATCTTTGAAAGATACCTTATCCCGAACCATGCGCTTTTGAGCGACTGTCAGCCTTCCTCCCATTTCTAGTTTAAAAGCTGCTCTATCTCCTTTTTAAATGCCTATGCCAGCAGCCTGGTCCCACCCTGGTTAAGGTGGAGCCCATCCTTTCGGAATAGGCTCCCTATTCCCCAGAATTTTGCCCACTTCCTAACAAATCTAAAACCCTCCTCCCTGCACCATCGTCTCATCCACGCATTGAGACTCCAGAGCTCTGCCTGTTTCTTGGGCCCTGCGTGTGGAACAGGTAGCATGCTACCCTAGAGGTTCTGGATTTGAGCTTTCTACCTAAGAGCCTAAATTTGGCTTCCAGAACCTCTCTCCCACATTTTCCTATGTCATTGGTACCCACATGTACCAAGACAGCCGGCTCTTCCCCAGCGCTATCTAAAATCCTATCTAGGTGACGCGTGAGGTCCGCCACCTTCGCACCAGGCAGGCAAGTCACCAGGCGATCCTCACGTCCACCAGCCACCCAGCTATCTATATGCCTAATGATCGAATCACCAACTACAACAGCTGTCCTAACCTTTCCCTCCCGGGCAGCACTTGAAGACATATCCTCAGTGCAAGAGGATAGTACATCCTTTGGTGGGCAGGTCCTGGCTGTAGGAGTACTTCCTTTTTCACCAGGGTGATGCTCTCCTTCTAGGAGACCTCCCTCCTCGAAGGTAGCACAGGGGCTACCAGACTGGAGGTGGGACTTCTCTACAACATCCCTGTAGGTCTCCTCTATGTACCTCTCTGTTTCCCTCAGCTCCACCAAGTCTGCTATTCTAGCCTCAAGAGAACGGACACGTTCTCTGAGAGCTAGGAGCTCTTTGCATCGGTCACACATATATGACATCTCACCAACTGGGAGATAATCATACATGTGACACTCAATGCAAAAGACTGGATAGCACCCCTCTCGCTGCTGGACTGCTGACTCCATCTTAGTGTTTTTTGAGTTTTTCAATCATTTAAAAATTGCTACAGGGGCGGCGTAGTAAGAAGCACAGAATAGCAGCTCTGAGCCTGATCTGGCAGTAAAAAATACTTTCAAGCAGAATGCCACATACAAAAAGAAAGGGGGTAACGCGGGTAGTTCCCCCACCTACCTCGACTCCCACGGTGCCTCAATCGGGTATCGAACGCTTTTTTGTGCCAGTCTCCCACACAACAGGAGATACGGAGCCTTTAGCAGGGTTCTCTGGGGAAGCGGAGGCCCTGCAAGGCGAAGAAATATCTCTCTCTCCACCTGCAATTGAGAAACCTCCATGCCCGGCGTCTACGACGGAGCCCGATGAACAGGGACGCCCTACCGGAAGTGTTGCGGGCGAAACTGCTAGTGAGGGGCGGGAAACGTCGGGGAAGTCGCCGAAAGCAGAAGAAAGATCAATAGGAACATCGAAGGAGGTAAACCTGGCAATGATATGGACAATGCTGAATAAAATGGACGTGACATTACAACGAACATCAGGAGAAGTGAGTGCTTTTGAAAAAAAATTTCAAGAATTGAATTTTAAAGTTGACCAGTTAAAAACAGATATTGCTGAAAAAGTAACTGATCTTCAGAATAAAGCAGATTCTTTTCAAGAATTTAAATTTGGTCTGGTGAAAGACAATGCAGATATTCGAAGAAAGTTGGAACAAATTGAGAACTTTAACAGAAGATTAAACTTGCGTTTATTGCATTTTCCCAAACTCCCGGGGATTAATCCTTATGATTTGTTTAAAAGATACTTAAATGAAGTCTTAAAAATGACCCTGGAAGCGATGCCGCCTGTAAACAAGATTTATTATATCCCAAGTCCCAAAGGAGAGAAAGGGAAAAAACAAGATGAATTACACGCCAATTTAGACCTTGAAAATATTTCAGCAATACTAGAGTCTTCAGTGGATGAAAAAGCAGAGCGGTCAACTTTGATAGTTTCTTTCATTTTTGAACAGGACTTGAATAATATTATGAGACTCTATTTTAAAAACTTACAAACTTGTTTTGGTGGGGTGAAAGTACAAATCTTCCCTGATGTTACAAAATCGACCCAACAAAGAAGGAAAGTTTTTTTTTAGCATTGAAAGTAAGAACGCTAGAGATAGGTGGGTTGTTTTTCCTCGCTTACCCGTGTAAATGTTTAGTTAGGTTGGGTCAGGTTAAATATACCTTTTATTCACCAGAAAGTCTAAAATCATTTCTAGATTCTAAGCAATTGTAAATAGTTAAAGTAAATGGGAGTATTTACGCCACCAAGTTTCTTTTGTCTATAGATACGAAAAACTCTTCCCCAATTCTGATTGCCTCATGATCTTAAATGGGGTCTAAGGAAGCATGATTATTCTGTTTGATAAGATTTTGAAAAGTATGTTAATACTTTCTCTTGCTTTATTGTTTATATGAAGAGTTATTAACTTCTGATTAACTAACTATTGCTGTATTTCAAAACAAGTGTATTCTTGTTAAAAGTGAAAATTAACAAACAAATTGAAATTATAAAAATTGCTACAGTATTAAGGATATTAGCCTAATATAAAAGTGACTTTTAGTTTATATAGTATATTGTATGATTTATTTAGTGTTTCCTTCTTAGATGGTAATGAAATGTATTTAAAACTCTGTAAGAGCACTCCTTGCTTGTTACCCTAATTACAATAACTGACTATAAATGAAGAGTTGTCCTAAGGGTGGGCGGGAAGACTAAACTAGATCCTGCAGTGCCTGCTAGATTCTATCTGTTAATGCTGTGGTACAAAGTTTTTAAAACTAAGTGGAAAAGACTATGGAGATTAGTTGATAAAATTTGCTTTTTATATTTTTATTTTGCCTAACACTAACCTACAATTCTTCCTTTAAACCCAATCTTTAAGTTCCCAAAGCACAAAGCAAAATAGCGTTCACTTACCAGAGAAATGTCCTCTTCTCTCGGAACTTCTCAGAAAGAAAGTTCAGTGGGACCTTTCCTCTTTTTTTTTCACTTGACCTTTATTTAAAGTTTTTGTGGCTTAGAAAAAGCAATTGCATTTCAAAACAGTTATACTCAGCATGTGTCCATTACTTCCATAATATATAAATTTAATTCACCATAGAAACATCTACCTCAATTTTATATTTTGTCAGGTCATAATACATAAAACATCCTAGTGACCATGCTGCAGTGCACTAGCAAGCACTGAACATTTTTTCATGTGCTTTCATTCATTTTACAGATTTAAACCTAATAAACGGAATCAAAACAGTAACCCTGTAAACAAAGAAAAACCCAAAAGTTTAATTTAGTGGGTTTGCAGTTTGAGTCTACTAAGACTCTCCTCTCTTGTGGGATATTTCAAAATTGTATTTTCTACTCTCTTTACCCACTTTTTATTTATACACCCCACCCTTTCTCACTCTTTGCTGCTGAAGCACTGACATTACCTACTGACTTGAAATCTATTGACGAAGTAACCAACTTCCGTAAATCCCTGAAGACATACCTCTTCAACAAGGCCTACAAAGAAAACCCATAGCCTTACTAAACTACCCCGCCAACCCAACCAGTCAAAAAAATTTACCTTCTATACCTATCCACCCAACTCTCTTCTTTTTCCCCTTAATCTTTGTATATCACTAATTGTACCTGCTATCCTGGAATGACAATGTCATAACAGAACTCTGTAAGCCACATTGAGCCTGCAAATAGGTGGGAAAATGTGGGATACAAATACAATAAATAAAATCCCCACAATTTAGTAAATTGTGACTCTCTTTGTCTTATTATTGGCACTCCCTATTCCATTTCTAGACATTGCCATATCTTTGATCTCCACCTTTCTATGGACGCGGCATCTATCTCTCTCTCTCTACATATATTCTAACACTAGTCACCAGCACAGATCAACAGCTCCTACATCCACGCCTTCTCACACACTTATCCAGACACCTCTTTCCTTAAATAAACACCCACCACAACACCCAATTCACCCTTACTGATCTGCTACCTTACATACATATACCAGCTTATTTTCGAAAGTGATAGCCGGCCATCTTCCGACACAAATCGGGAGATGGCCGGGCATCTCCTAAAACCGGCCAAATCGGTATAATCGAAAGCCGATTTTTGGACACACTCGCCGGCATTCCGTCGCGGAGGTGGCTAAACTTCAAGGGGGCGTGTTGGCAGGGTAGTGAAGGCAGGATGTGGGCGTGCTTACGAGATGGCCAGCTTCAGCTGATAATGGAAAAAAGAAAACCGGCGATGAGCATTTGGCCGGTTTTACTTGGTCTATTTATTTTCACGACCAAGTCTCAAAAAGATGCCCAAACTGACCAGATGACCACCGGAAGGAATCGGGAATGACCTCCCCATACTCCTTCAGTGGTCACCAATCCCCTCCCACCAAAAAAAAAAACTTTAAAACATTTCCTTCCTAGGAGGGGAAGCCAGTCGGCCAGCTCGTAAAAAAAAAAAAAGGATCTTGCTGATCAGTTATGTTATGACTTACTTGTTCAGAAGTGCTGTATTTTGTGATACTGTTTTGAGAAATGTTCAAGAAAGACTTCATACAAATGAAAAAAGTCCCTGCCGTTCATTTTCCCTTGATGGCCGTCCCTGAGGTGCACTTCCCTTAATAGCCATCTTTCTCTCTGAAAGTGCACTTCTCTTAATGGCCGGCTTTCTCCCCAAACAGGGAAATCAAAACAGTTTTTGCTCACAGTTTTTTTTTTTAGTAGTAACAGTGGGATCTGAACCAGCCACCTCTGCATTACAAGACCAGTGATGTAACCATTTAGCCACAGCTCCACTTACTTGGTTGTCCCTCCCTTTTGATTATACCCCTTCAGGTCTCTCTCAGCCAATCACAGTGTGTTAAGCTGTCTGTGAGTGGCTGAGAGAGACCTGGAGGGGTATAATCAAAAGGGAGGGACACCCAAGTAAGTGGAGCTGTGGCCAAGTGGTTACATCACTGGTCTTGTAATGCAGAGATGGCTGGTTCAAATTCCACTGTTACTACAAAAAAAGCAGTGTGCAAAAACTTTTGATTTCCCTGTTCAGGGAGTGTGGTAGCCGTGTTAGTCCACTCTTAAGGTTATCAATAGAAATCAAACAAAATAAAACATGGAAAAGAAAATAAGATGATACCTTTTTTATTGGACATAACTTAATACATTTCTTGATTAGCTTTCGAAGGTTGCCCTTCTTCCTCAGATCGGAAATAAGCAAATGTGCTAGCTGACAGTGTATATAAGTGAAAACATTCAAGCATTACTATGACAGTCTGACAGGGTGGGAGGAGGGGGGTGGGTAGGAAGTATGCATGGGGACATCAAAGCATATCATTGATATTCTAACAGGGTGGGTGTGGATAGGTGAGGGGAGGGTGATCAACAGAGACATACAGCTTTATGGTTTATAATGGGCTAGGAACCCCAGATCCTTGTTAAGTCCTTTCTGTTGGGTGTTAAAATATTCAATCATTCTGACTTCAAAGGTCTTACGTTCTTGTATGGTTTTAAAGTTACCTTTGAGGATTCTCACTGTGAAGTCACTGGTACAGTGTCCTGGTCCAATAAAAAAGGTCACAAAAGAGAGGGAAAACAGCATACAAATACAACAAGGCAAACAAAAAAAGCAAACACTGGGCCTTCAGGATTGAGAAAAAATGTAGTCCTTTAATATCACAAATACCCGACACGGGCCGTGTTTCGGCGTACAACCGCCTGCATCAGGGGTCAATAAACTCCTATCGGTCAACAAAACTTTTGGCGGTTTTCAGTATTGGAGGCGTCTTTCTGAATAGAGACGAGCTGTTCAAACAACGGGAGTTTTACCCCGATTGTTTCACTTACCTCTTGCACCACAGTTTGCAAGTTGACCGATAGGAGTTTATTGACCCCTGATGCAGGCGGTTGTACGCCGAAACACGGCCCGTGTCGGGTATTTGTGATATTAAAGGACTACATTTTTTCTCAATCCTGAAGGTCCAGTGTTTGCTTTTTTTGTTTGCCAATAAAAAAGGTATCATCTTATTTTCTTTTCCATGTTTTATTTTGTTTGATTTCTATTGATAACCTGTTCAGGGAGAAAGACGGCCATTAAGAGAAGTGCACTTTCGGAGAGAAAGACGGCTATTAAGGGAAGTGCACGTCAGGGATGGCCATCAAGGGAAAATGCACGGCAGGGACTTTTTTCATTTGTATGAAGTCTTTCTTGAACATTTCTCAAAATAGTATCACAAAATACAGCAGTCCTGAACAAGTAAGTCATAACATAACTGATCAGCAAGATCTAAACATCCAGAAATACCAGTGCACTACGAATGCTGGCCCCTCCCACGGCCAAAGGCCTTGGATTTGGCCGGGTTTGAGATGACTGGTTCCAGTTTCCATTATCGCTGAAAAACAAAGTCGGCCATCTCAAACCCGGCGATCTGTGGCATTTGGCCGGCCCCAACCGTATTATCGAAACAAAAGTTGTCCGGCCATCTTTTTCGATAATACGGTTCCGGCCAGCTGTTGCGGCGCCGCCAAAATAGTTCGCCGGTGATCGATTTCACCAGCGCCGTTTGATTATGCCCCTCATAGTCCAAACACACCATACATATATCCGAGCCCCCCCCCCCCACACACACACAAGTGCTTCCACTGAAACACAAAAGCCAGATATCCTAAATGCAGACATATGCCCCCATGCACGCATGCCTCCACACACATCCATATACACACCCCACAGAGTCGATTAGCTGTTGTTTATTGCAGTTCATACTGCTCCAGCATTTTATTGCCCATATAAGGTCTTGAAGTCAGCAATTTTTTGGCTAATAAACATTTTGATGCTTTTACTGCTTCTTTGCCTTGGTCATTGGGAACTTTCCTCGCTCTCACCCTTGCTGGTGCTGCTTGACACATGCACAACTTCCTATATACCCCAACTCATGTGCCACCCACATATATATCCATATCCCCCTTATACACTATGGGGGTGATTCTATAAAGGGCTCCAAAAGGTAGGTGCCAAGATGCAACATGCTAAGCACTAAATCTATAACAGCATTTGGGTGCAAAGCATTGATAAATAATGCTAAAAGAGAGTATGAAAAGAAACTTACCACAGAAGCAAAAACTCATAGTAATAAATTTTTCAGGGACATCAGAAACAGAAAACCTGTGAGGGAATCTGTGGGACCTTTAGATCATCAAGGAGCAAAAAGGGCACTCAGGGAGGTCAAGGCCATAGTGGAAAGACTGAATTAATTTTTTGCCTTGGCCTTTACTTAAGAAGAAGTAAGAGATCTACCTGAATCAGAAATGGTTTTCAAGGGTAATGATGCGGAGGAACTGAAAGAAATCTCGGTGAACCTGGAAGACATATTGAGCCAAATTGACAAATGAAAGACTAGTAAATAACCTGGACCAGATGGTATGCACCCCAGGCTACTGAAATAACTCAAACATGAAATTGCTGATCTGCTTTAGTGATCTGTAACCTGTCCTTAAAATCATCTCTAGTACATGAAGATTGGAGGATGGCCAATGTAATGCTGATTTTTAAAAAGGATTCCAGGGGTGATCTGGAAAATTACAGATCGATAAGCCTAATTTCAATGCCAGGCAAACAGTGGAAACTATTATAAATAATAAAATTATTGAGCACATAGACAAACATGGTTCAATGGGACAGAGTCTGCATGGATTCAGTGAAGTGACGTCATGCCTTACCAATTTGTTTCATTTCTTTGAAGGCGTGAATAAACATGTGGATAAAGTTGAGTCGGTTGATGTAGCGTATCTAGATTTTCAGAAAGTTTTTGACAAAGTCCCTTATGAGAAACTCCTGGGAAAATTAAAAAGCCATGGGATAGGAGGCAATGTTCTGTTCTGGATTAGGAAGTGATTAATGGATAGAAGATAGAGGGTAGGGTTAAATCATTTTTCTCAGTGGAGGAGCGTGAATAGTACAGTACCGCAGGGATCTGTATTGGGATCAGTGCTATTTAACATGTTTATCAATGATCTAGAAATCAGAACAACAAGTGAGGTGATTAAATTTGCAGATGACACAACATTATTCAAAGTTGTTGTTAAAAGACATGCAGATTGTGAAAAATTGCAGAAAGACCTTGGGAGACTGGGAGACTGGGCATCCAAATGGCAGATGAAATTTAATGTGGACAAATGTAAAGTGATGCACATTGGGAAGAATAATCTGAATCATAGCTACTTCATGCTAAGGCCCACCTTAGGAGTCAGCACTCAAGAAAAAGCTCTAGGTGCCATTGTAGACAATATGTTGAAATCTTCTGCCCAGTGTGGGGCAGTGGCCAAAAAAGGCTACAGGATGCTAGGAATTATTAGGAAAGGGATGGAAAATAAGACAAAGAATATTATAATGTTCCTATATCGCTCCATGGCATGACTTCACTTTGAGAATTGCATGCAATTCTGGTCCCTCAATCTCAAAAAAGAAATAGCGGAATTAGTAAAGGTTCAAAGAAGGGCGACCAAAATGATAAAGGGATGGAAATCTTCTCTTGTGAGGAAAGGCTTAAGAGGTTAGGGCTCTTCAACTTAGAAAAGAGACAGTTGAGTGGGGATATGACAGAGGTCTACAAGATCCTGAGTGATGTAGAATGGGTAAAAGTGAATCGATTTTTTACGCTTTTAAAAAGTGCAAAGACAAGAGACATTCAATGAAGATACATGGCAATACTTTTAAAACAAATAGGAGAAATATGTTTTCACTCAACAAATAGTTAAGCTCTGAAACTTGTTGCCAGAGGATGTGGTGACAGCAGTTAGCATATTTGGGTTTAAAAAAAGTTTGTTAGGAACATTCCTAAGATGGTTTCGCATTCTTGATGCGGTGTGCAATTCATGCAGCGATCTTTTTTAGAATCACCCCAGAAGCAGGTTGTTTGAATGGAAATGCTATTTTGCTGTTTGTAGGCGTTGGGAGCAAGAACGTTTTTCAGCGATGGTGATTCAGTTAAGTATTGGGCTCACTGGCTGTTAACTCCTTTTTAGATGGAATGTTATAATAACGTGTTGAAGCATTAGGGGTAAATGATTAATACGAATGAAAGTGCTACGCATCTGAAATAGCTTTAGGCTATAGAGATCCAATAGCTGATATCACCATTATATGATGCCTCTTTGCTAAACAAAAAGAAAAAGTTATATTATATTTTCAAGGTATTTTGCCATATATTTTTTTATGCTTGATTATTCAATGTGGAGTGCTTGTTTTCCCTTTTATTCTTTAGGATAGACTATTTGGGTTTCTGCCAGGTTCTTGTGACCTGGATTGGCCACTGTTGGAAAGGATACTGAGCTAGATAGACCATTGGTCTGACCCAGTATAGCTATTCTAATATTCTTATGTGATTAGATTCCACTATAGAATACTGGCATAAGTCGGCCTTTATGTGTCAGCATTTAGGCACACACATAGTAATGTAGTAACATAGTAAATGACGGCAGAAAAAGACCTGCATGGTCCATCCAGTCTACCCAACAAGATAAACTCATATGTGCTACTTTTTGTGTATACCCTACTTTGATTTGTACCTGTCCTCTTCAGGGCACAGACCGTATAAGTCTGCCCAGCACTATCCCCGCCTCCCGCCACCGGCTCTGCCACCCAATCTCGGCTAAGCTCCTTAGAATCCATTCCTTCTGAACAGGATTCCTTTGTGTTTATCCCACGCGTGTTTGAATTCTGTTACCGTTTTCATTTCCACCACCTCCCGCGGGAGGGCATTCCAAGCATCCACTACTCTCTCCGTGAAAAAATACTTCCTGACATTTTTCTTGAGTCTGCCCCCCTTCAATCTCATTTCATGTCCTCTCGTTCTACCACCTTCACACCTCCGGAAAAGGTTCGTTTGCGGATTAATACTTTTCAAATATTTGAACGTGTGTATCATATCACCCGTTTCTCCTTTCTTCCAGAGTATACATGTTCAGGTCATCAAGTCTGTCCTCATACGTCTTGTAACGCAAATCCCTTACCATTCTCGTAGCTTTTCTTTGCACCGCTTCAATTCTTTTTACATCCTTCGCAAGGTACGGCCTCCAAAACTGAACACAATACTCTAGGTGGGGCCTCACCAACGACCAGGGGCATCAACACCTCCTTTCTTCTGCTGGTCACACCTCTCTCTATACAGCCTAACAACCTTCTAGCTACGGCCACCGCCTTGTCACACTGTTTCGTCGCCTTCAGATCCTCAGATACTATCACCCCAAGATCCCTCTCCCCATCCGTACCTATCAGATTCTCCCCGCCTAACACATACATCTCCCAAGGATTTCTATTCCCTAAGTGCATCACTTTGCATTTCTTCGC
The DNA here is from genome assembly GCF_901765095.1 of Microcaecilia unicolor. Classification (NCBI taxonomy): domain Eukaryota; kingdom Metazoa; phylum Chordata; class Amphibia; order Gymnophiona; family Siphonopidae; genus Microcaecilia; species Microcaecilia unicolor. The sequence continues at coordinate 172,308,944 of NC_044035.1, read as the reverse complement.
ATTGAATTTTAATTGCCAAACCTTAGACCATTCTTCTAGCTTCCTCAGATCCTTTTTCATGTTTTCCACTCCCTCCCGGGTGTCCACTCTGTTACAGATCTTAGTGTCATCCGCAAATAGGCAAACTTTACCTTCTAACCCTTCGGCAATGTCACTCACAAATATATTGAACAGAATCGGTCCCAGCACCGATCCCTGAGGCACACCACTACTCACCTTTCCCTCCTCCGAGCGAATTCCATTCACCACCACTCTCTGGCTTCTGTCCGTCATCCAGTTCCTAATCCAGTTCACCACTTCGGGTCCTTTCTTCAGCCCATCCAGTTTATTTAAGAGCCTCCTGTGGGGAACCGTGTCAAAAGCTTTGCTGAAATCTAAGTAGATTACGTCCATAGCTCGTCCCTGATTCAATTCTCCTGTCACCCAATCAAAGAACTCAATGAGATTCGTTTGGACATCAATGCCATGTCAATAGTAGGCATATGTGTGTGTCTTAATGCAACATCTTAGTGCATAACTTACATAGTTACATGCGTAAAAGTGAAGGATGCTCCTTTGCATTTGCACGCTTTGCGAGTTGCATGCCTATATTATAGAATACTCCTAAATGTGTGGCTAGCACACCTGGAACTGTAACAATCACACACATAAGTGCTAGTATTCTATAACTTGTGTGTGCAAATAGGTATCTGTTATAGAATGAGGGGGTATATACCAATGCCCTTTACCCCCACACCCTACACCCAGCCACACACACCTACTATATACATTCCCACAGATACCCATACTTTCCTACACCCCCACATTCACCAAACACATGGTCATACCTCTATGCAAATCCACATACCCACCCTCAATTTTGCATCTCTGTACATACACAGAAACATCCACACCCCTTCTCATCCACACCAATCCTACTCACAATTCAATCGCACTCACCTACTACTACTAATAGCATTTGTATAGCGCTACCAGACGCACGCAGCACTGAACATTTGACATAAAGAGACAGTCCCTGCTCAAAGAGCTTACAATCTAGGTAGAACAGACAGACAAGACATTAACGGGCAAGGGAATTAATGGGTAGAGAGGAGGAGGGCGAATGAGTAGTGGTTAGGAGCCAAAGGCAGAAGTGAAAAGGTGGGATTTCAGCATAGATTTAAAAACAGGTAGAGAAGAAGCTAGACGTATGGGTTCAGAAAGATGGTTCCAGGCATAAGGTGCTGCAAGATAAAAAGAACCCTTTACTCTACATATACTTTGCATAGCTTCACTCACCTATCCCTCTATTCCCAACACTCAAACACACAACCCACATATACCTACACCCACAATTCCTCAAAATACCCACACCCACCACATACCCCACAACCCATATTCAATCGCATAACCCTGTACACACTATTCCACCCACCTCCACAAATTCTACACTTCTCCACATACCTCACCTACACCCCCCACAAACTTTCAGTGCCCCCAAATTCACCTCCATCACAAGTCCCCTACACCTATGCACATTCCTTCTGGAGATCTGTGCTAGAAATCCTTTAGATTGTGAGTCCATTAGGGACAGAGAATGCACATGTATATAATAAATGTAAACCACTTTGGTTGTATCACATCAAGGTGGTATATATCAAATCCATGACCATAGACGGTCGGTAGCCCAACCAGGGGTGTATCTGGACTCTGGCGGTAGGGGGGGCCAGAGCCAGAGGGAGGGGGCACATTTTAGCCACACACCCCCGGCGCCACCAATCCCCCCCTCGCCATTTCCGGACCCCCCCCCCCCCCGCCACTGCCAGACCCCCCCCCTCGCCACCAATGACACTCTCCACCCCCTCCTGCCGCCGCCAACCCTCCCCCCGCTGCTGTCACTTACCTTTGCTGGCGGGGGACCCCAACCCCCCGCCAGCCGAGGTCCTCTCTTCCATGCAGGCTGCAAGTTGCAATGCTTCCTGTTCTTCTGAGTCTGACGTCCTGTACGTACAACGCGCAGGACGTCAGACTGAGTTCCAAATTCTGAGTCTGACGTCCTGCACGTTGTACGTGCAGGATGTCAGACTCAGAAGAACAGGAAGCATTGCAACTTGCATCCTGCACGGAAGAGAGGACTTCGGCTGGCGGGGGCTTGGGGTCCCCCGCCAGCAAAGATCGGCGACGGGTTGGTGGCGGGCGGGAGGGAGGGGGAGGTGGAGAGGGTCGGTGGTAGGGGGGTCCAGGGCGAAATCTGCGGAGGTCCAGGCCCCTGTGGCCCCACGCAGATACGCCCCTGAGCCCAACTGTTTGGGGAGGCTAAAGGGGGCGGAGCTTACCTCCATACGCTCCGTGGCAGCAACGTCAATGAAGAAAAAGACTACAGGCTCGCCGCCAGCTTCTCCCTTCTCTCTGCACACAGTGTCCCGCTCTCGCGGAAACAGGAAATGCATCACCGCAGAAGGCGGGACACTGTGTGCAGAGAGAAGGGAGAAGCTGGCGGCGAGCCTGTAGTCTTTTTCTTCATTGACGTCGCTGCCACGGAAATAAAAGATCAAAATGCGCGGGGCGGGAGGGTGGGCTACATCACAAGCAGAAGTCCACGATTGGGCTGGGGAGGCTTAGCCTCCCCAAGCCTCTTATATGGGGCGCCTATGTCCATGACCCTTACCCTTACTTTTTCCAAAACAATGCTTCTGAATGCTTTCCTATTTGCTCACACAAATTGACTCATTTTGTTCTATACTTTTTTTTAATCATTTTAAATCTAAAAGTAGCATAGTGAGGGCTTTGAATACCATCAAGTGGCAATGTAGGCACAATTTTTGCCACTCACATTAGTATTTTATAAAGACACATAGGTGCCAGTGGTGGCGTATGGATGTCTCAAAAGGCTGAAATAGACGTCCATGTGCTTGAAATGTTCAAGTACCAATTTTGCAAAGGCAGAAAAAGAATGGCCAACATTGCAGTATGTCTAAATAGCATGGGGGCATGTTGTGGGCATGTTTTGGAAAGGAATAGGGAGGGCCTGAAATCTAGATGTCCAACAGTGATTACCATGTCTGAAAAGAAGGACATCCTTATTTAGACCTGTTTCAGGTATATCCAGGGTATCAAAAGGTGCCCTGATTGAGCAGCTGTCCACTGAAGGAAATAAGGCATGACACCTCCTTAATCCCGCAGTGGCTGTTTTCCTTCTCCCTCTCCCCTGAAAGTGACAGCTTCAAGTATTATGAACCATGGACATAGCCAGAAGTTGATTTATTTTGGGGGGGGGGGGGCGGGGGGGTAGACTGGGGGAAGCCAAGCAAAAGTGTTGGCATCAGCAGCAGCACAGGCAGGGCTCTGGCAGTGAAACTCTTTGGCTGATAGCTGGGACTTGTGCATCTCCACCAGCCATATATTGGCTGCCACAATGCTAGAGGGGACCTGAGGCCACCCTGTGGCTATACCATTGTTATGAACATTTTTAAGAAAACAAGAAATAAGACTGGAAGGTAGTATAGTGCTTAGTAAAGTGGACAGTAAACCAAGAGGCCTAGGCTCAAATCCCACTTCAGCTCCTTTTTTGTTGTTGTTCTTGTTGGGTTTTTTGTTTTGTTTTGTTTGTAATTGTGAGCCCTCCAGAAACAGAAAAATGTCTCTTATACCTAAATATATGAGCCTGGATGTCCTTTGGAAAACCACGTGACCTGTCACAAAATTACCCTCATAGTGACTTATACAGCCAAATTTAGCCATCCCTCCCCCCCTCCGAACATTTTTTTTTGCAATTCTTATGAAGACACAGGAGAACCCTGATCTCCTCCATGAAGATTTAAGAGACTTCTTAAATGTTAGAAAATTTCCTTTCACCCTATGTTTGAGTGGCAGAGAGTTCCAGAAAACAGCAGCCTGGTATGAAATAGAAGAACACAAAATATTACTTTCCGTACAAAAGGGTAGCATAAAAGAAGCAATTCCCATTTCAGATCAGATTTATTACCTAATGGCTTGTTAACCACATCTATTATATAAAGCGGAGCATTCCCATACAATATTTAAAAAACATAATCACAAAATTTAAATTTCATCCGTGCTTCAACCAGGAGTCAATTCAGTTCTAACATATAAGGAGTAAGCTTACCCAAAGAAAAAAATCAATTTTATCGCAGTATTTTGCACAATCTGCAATTGTCTCAAGGAAGCCTTGGAGCAACCTGAAAATATATTGCAGTAGTCGTCTTGACAGAATCAAGCACTGAACCACTAGCCTAAATGTAGAAAAATCAAAAAATTTCATTACTAAACAAAGTTTTTTAAACAGAAAGATTTCTTAATAACCTTAAAAAAACATATTTATATAGGGTTTCATTTTAACTCCCCCCCCCCCCTTTTACAAATCTGCTCTTGTGGCTGCCGGTGCGGTAATGCCCAAGCCCATTCAAGTGAAGAGACCGTGTCGGCATTGCTGCGCAGCAGCTGCCAGCACGGGTTTGTAAAAAAGGGGGAGGGGGTAAGACTACTGTCCAATTCAACCCCTACTAATTGTGACGAAGTCTTAAAAGCAAAGCTGGCCACACCAATAATAAAACGTTGCTGTCTAAAAGGATGATATGTGGAACCCAGCCACAAAAACATCGTCTTTTCCTTATTAAGTCTTTGAGACATTATCCAATTTTCAATTAAAGTAAAACAGTTTAAGTTACCAATATGAGTCTCATCAAAAACAGAACAAAGAAGTGAAATATCATCAGCATATATATTTAAAAAAAATGCAAATTAACTTACTGTAAAGTTACTCCCTGTGACTGCACCAAAATATTAAACAAAGTTGACGAAAGAGGGGAGGCACCCTCCAAGGTTCAGACGTTGTTTCTCCACCCTTAACACTATAAAACCGATTGGTAAAAAAAACCTTGGAACCATTGTAGCACTGCTCCATGAATTCCATTGCTACCAGGGCCCTGCCGATGCGGTAAGCGGGGTAAGCGCCGCAGGGGGGCGCTATCCTCTGGGGACGTCAGAAGAAGGCGGGGCAGTGAGCAGCGAACAAGGGAAGGCTAGAGACGTCGGGACTGGGAGCGCCGCCTCCTTCACTGACGCTGCGCTGCCGGAGGAAGGTAAATTTAAAAGAAAAAAAAAAGGAACGGGATCTTGGGGGGGAAGAGGGCGGGCAGTTTCTACATGGGAGCAGGAGGGCAGGGGAGAGAGGGGAATCGCTGCCTTGGAGCCAGGCAGGTGCGGGGGGGGCGCCAACTGGTAGTCTGGGGGGGGCGCCAACTGGTAGTCTGCAGGGGGGTGCCAGAGACCCTTGGCACGGCCCTGATTGCTACTCAATATGTACAGCAAAATCTCATGGTCTACCAAGTCGAATACTAATAGAAACATAGAAAACTGTAGGCAGATAAAGACCATATGGCCTATCCAGTCTGCCCATCCATGCCATCTACTCTCCAAATCACTCCCTTAGAGGTCCTATGTACTTGTCCCAAGCTCTCTTAAATTCAGATACTGTTTTCATCTCCACCACTTTCACCGGAAAGCCGTTCCACAAATTCACCACCCTGTCCATGAAGAAGTATTTCTTCGGATTACTTCTGAGTCTATCCCCTTTCACCTTCATTATATGCCCCCTCATTCCAGAGCTTCCTTTCAATTGAAGAGACTTGCTTCCTGTGCATTTATGCTGTGTAGGCATTTAAATGTCTACCATATTTCTCCTCTCCCACCAAATACCACTGACCATTTTAGTAACCACCCTCTGGACCGACTCCATCCTGTTTATATCTTTTTGAAGGTGTGGTCTCCAGAATTGTACACAATATTCTAAATAAGGTATCACCAAAGTCTTATACAGGGGCATCATCACCTCTTTTTCCTACTAGCTATTCCTCTCCCTATGCACCCAAGCATTCTTCTAGCTTTCACTATCTCCTTTTCTACCTGTTTTGCCACCTTAAGATCATCACACCCAAGTTCCGCTCCTCTTTTGTGCACAAAGGTTCTTCGCCTCCTAAACTGTATCATTCCCTCGGGATTTTGCAGCCCAAATGCACGATCCTGCATTTTTTAGCATTAAATCTTAGTTGTCAAATTCTAGACCATTTCTCTAGCTTTGCTAAATCCTTCCTACTGCAGATTTTGGTATCATCTGCAAAGAGGCAAACCTTACCAGACAACCCTTCAGCAATATTGCTTACAAAAATGTTAAAAAGAGCCAGCCCAAGAACCAAACCTTGCGGCACACTACTGGAATGAGTTCCATTTACCACTGTCGTCTTCTACTCCACCAGTTCCTCACTTAGTCAGTCACTTTAGGGCCCATACTGAGGGCACTCAGTTTATTTATTAATCATCTATGTGGAACCATGTCAAAGACTTTGCTAAAATCTTAAATACACCACATCTAGCACTCGCCCTCTATCCAACTCTCTGGTTACCCAGTCAAAGAAATTAATCAGATTTGTCTGACAAGACTTGCCTCTAGTGAAACCATGTTGCTTTGGGCCTGTAATCCATTGAATTCCAAAAGCTGGGGCTAACTGTAATATAACATGCCTTAACAGTAACCCGTGTCAATAATTATGCCCCTAAGTCCCATAGGCTGCCTCTTTCCTTGAGTCTACTTCTGTTTCCCTCTGTCCCTTTCAGTTTTTCTTCCTTTGGGCTGATATTCATAATAAATTAACCATTTGCTGGCAGCCAGCGAATGCATACGTTGCTTACTCGTGTATTTTAAAAAGTTAAATAGATATACTGAGCAATTTAAATCTCTAAGGGTGGAAGTTATCAACACGGGCTACTGTTAAGACATGTTATTTTATCACTGTCCCATTTTATGCAATGAGACCTAGTTACTAATAACTTGAGTTAACAGTTAAATAACACATCTTAATGGTGGCCCACATCAATAACTTCCACCATAAAAGAGTGGGCCAAATTAGAAAAGGAGCAGTTTCGGGCCAACAAATTAGCGGGATTGTGGCAATATTCAGTGGCTATCTGGATAAGTTATCTGTTTAGTGTACGCCTGCTGAATAGCATACCTAAATTAAATGAGTAGCACTGGCATGGTCACTGGCAAATACAATGCCACTACCTGTAGAGGCACTGAACGCTGGTGCTGGCATTTAACTTAAGGATAAGGAAGTAGGGGTGAACCAATAAGAATGAAGAGCAGAACCTTGGTGAAAGAACTGATAAGACAACCAAATAGCAGCAGCGATCCAAGGAAGGACAAACACAGCAAGAGTTTATCCAAATGTCAACTTTAACGGAAACAGGACCCAACCTGGTCAAGTTTCATAAAAGCCTTCATCAGGGATCACATAGATTTCCACAATACATTCTCAGATTCAATACATGTACTGCAATACCTGCGTAGAAAAAGCTCTGGTCCAGTTCCAAAAGTCAGTATCCACCAAGTCTCCAGCCCAAATTCAAAAAGTTGGAGACTTGGTGGTTAATGACTTTTGGAATTGGACCAGAGCTTTTTATATGCAGGTTGTCTGTTCTGCTTCTGCAGTAGACTGTCTCCTGTTTGTTTCTGCGTAAGAACTGATAAAGAATAGTTTATTAATATAAAAAAGACTGTAGGTCCCTAAAAGATGGTGGAAATTCAGAAGATAGATTCGGACTCAACACAATTCCATGTTTTGGTGCTAAACGCCTGCATCAGGAGTTAATAATCTGAATGATTTAAAACAAAAGAGGCTGTGATTGGGGGTTAGGTAATTTTTGAATGGAAATAATTGGTATAAATACTTTCTCTGCATCAAGCTCTTTAACTGTCTCTCAGTCATTCTTTGAGAAACATAGAAACAGAGAAAAATGAAGGCAGATAAAGACCACATAGCCTACTCAGTCTGCCCATCCATGTCATCTACTATCTCTTCCTCTCCCTTAAAGATCCTAAGTACTCTATTTGATCTTCTGCTACTGTAGCTCAGACTTCTCCAGCTTGTGTCACTGCCATCTCTCTTCCTTTCTTGGAGGCAGATGCTCAAAGCTCTTGTGCTAAAGCGCGACACAGCACAGAAAAACAACTAACATGCTCAAAGCAAATTAGATTAACATTTTATACGCAAATAAAGGGGAGGAACGTGCCTGGCACATGCACATAAATGTTTCACAGTAAGCGCGGCTGTTCTGTGCATGTACAGACAAAACTGGAAGTGTAAGAACATATTAGCGCTGTTCTTCTGCATCTTTAAATATGAGCTTTTCAAAAATTGTTTAGTCCAATAAAAAAGGTATCCTCTTATTTTCTTTTCTCTGTTTTATTTTATTTTGTTTCTGTTGATTACCTTTAAAAGTGGACTAACACAGCTACCACATCGCTCTACTCTAAAATTGTATGAACTTAAATTTTTGAAAGGCTCATATTTAAGTGCAAAAAAACAGGTGCCAAGGTGTGCTTTCACTCTCAGTTTTGATTGTACACACGCAAATGTTCGTTTCTCACTGGATGCACATCAAACTTCCACCGGTTTCCTTTGGCTTCTAAAATAAGACAAAACCTGCAGTTCAATGTGAGATTTTGCCAAGGAATCCTGGCTTCAAAACCTTCTTTCTACACAACCTCTGAGCTGGCAATACGTTTCGACGTTATAGACCATCATTTGCTTCTGGGCATTGCAGCGCTGCCGCCTGAGGATTAAAAAGGAATAGGTACTGACCTCATTAGTATCCATTTAAATATTTTTGCATGCAATTTGTAACCATTTTTAGCACACATTAGCACCGGTACTCAAGCCCTCTGAGCATCTGGCAGAACGTGTGCGCAAATCTAGCGCTTTTACCGCTGGCACTAGTTTTTGAGCATCGGCCCCTTTGGTGCATGTAGTTTTAATGTAAAGTCTGACTTCAACCTAGCTGTAATTAAGTAACACACAATAAAGTAACAGGCACTACTCCTTTAAATTGATTGCACATAATCAGAACCAAATCCAGGGACCCATGCTGATGACACTGCTGGCTGTTCAGGAGGTATTGTGTTGATAAGTGGTGCAGACTCAGGGGGGCAATCCCTAGGGGGTTCTGCACTTCTGGAACCCTTTATTTACAGGGTGGAGATGGCTGGAGGCTGCCAGAGATGAGGTTCTATTTCAAAAACAAGCAAAGAGACCAACAGCCAACTTAGCAGCAGCAATAAACAGATGTCATCAAGCCTTGTTTACGTTTTCACTGCTCTACTTAACTGAATTCTTGCCCCCTAAGGATGAGGCTTTTCAGGACTCAGCTATCCAGGGATCAACACTAGTATCAAGGGAAAGAGGGAAAACAATACAGCATTCACTTTACTTTATCTGATTTGTTTTCAAGCTATCTCTATCTCCCTTTCTGTTGCAGTATTTCATCATCTGCCACTCTCTCTTTCTTTTGAAAGTAGATACTACATAGTTGTGTTCATCTACAGTATATAGTGATTATCCTGCAGCCTCTTTGCTTAATGAGAAATAGAACTTTGGATTTTTCTTAGGCTGATCCAACAAACTGTCTCCCAACTTGCAAAGAATTTGGATTCTTCAGAGCTGATGGGGCAATAGAGCAAAAGAAGAAATTTCAGTTTCCCTGCATTGGAATGAAGCCTGTGGGTGCTTCCCCTTGCAAACACGTACCTTCCCCCTGGATTTTGCACCAAGCTTCAAAAAGAACATGCATGCATATTATGTTTCTCTTCTTAACTTGCTGCAGGTAGAAAGTACCCACTGGCATTTGCATTTGCTTTTCTGTGCAATCACCTAGGCCCAACCAAAATATGTTCCCCGCTGGGAACATCTCTTCTAAATGCGCATACTTCTGCCCACATTGGAAGTAATTCTATATAGGGCGCTAAAATTTAGGTGCTAAAATAATGAGCACTAGTGGGCCGATGCTCAAAATGTAACGCCAGCGCCAGAGATGATTAGCACCAGACTAGCACCAGTGTTAGTGAGCACAGAATGCTCAGAGGGCTGTAGCGTAGGAGACAATGTGTGCGCCTAAAATTAGCACAAATATTTATTTATTGGGATTTATTAACTGCCTTTATGAAGAGATTCACTCAAGGCGGAGTACAGTAGGTACAGTTTAACATCAAACTTACAATTTTGTTAACAGCATAACAATAGTAAAATGTACAAGTATAAACATAAATACAATGAAAGGGGAAAACTTGAAAACAGCAAATTGAAACCTAATAATAAGACTACCGTGAAACAGGATCAAAAATATACACATTTAACAGCATTGAAATTCAAACAACAGAGATATAATACGATGCAAGCATAATAGTGATGGAATATCTAATAAGCACACAATTAGAACATTCAAATTACATTGCTATGATACTAATGCATGCAAATGTAGTCAAATAGGTATTAATGAGGTCATTGCCTATTTCTTCCCAGTGCACAAAACAAAGCTGCCCTTACCGCTGAAAACCTAATGCCAGGTCGGAACAGGCATTAAGGTGTTTGAAGAGAGGATTTCTCGTGATTCTTTCTTTAAAATCTGCCAGTTCTGATTTCTTTTGAAAGTGGAAGAAAGTCCATGCAAGCCTGTAAGCACCGGCACTAAGAAATAAATATGCGTGTCTGCATGAGTCCAAGCAAACCCAAAAGTGAAAGCACACATTGGCGCCTGTTTCCTCCACTTAAATATAAGCCTTCCAAGTAAAAAAAAAATTGAGAAACTTATATTTAAAGGCACAGAAAACAGGCGCTAACATGTGCTTCACTTTCAGGTTCCCTGGCGCAAGACCTGAGCTTATTGCAAAATTCTTCTTTGCATGCACCAAGCATTTTCCTCCCCTTGCTTTCACTTCACAGTGTGCATATAATTTCAATACCATTTAATTTGAGCTAGTTTTCTGTGCTGTTCTGGCGGTATAGGTTGAGGCATGAGGATTTACACTCAGTGTAAATCCTCGCAGCTAAAATTCAGCATAGATCACGGCGCCAAACACTATACTATAAATGGCGCCTACCTTGGAACACCCTTTATAGACTAGCGCTTAGCACTCATTTTTTTCAACACTGAGTTTTGGAGCCATATACTGAATCTAGCCCCATATATTAGATCACTTTTCTGAATCTTATTTACATATTTGTCAGGTGTTTTTTGACATTTTATTTTTGCTTTCATTTACAACATTAAATTGGTGGAATTGAAGGTTTGACTAAGTCTAATCAGAAACATTGACAGCCCATATAAACAAAGCCCCTGGTCTTCTGTGCTGCCATGACAAAAGATATAAAAAATAACTTTTGCCTAGAATTGAAATATCCCTGCAAAATCATAAGAATCTGGACCTTCTAACTGATCCCTGCTGATGGGAGGGAGCAAGAAGAGGATGATAGCTGTAGTGTTTCAGGTTGCATTCTCTGCCTCCGCCACATGCGACAAAGTGTGAAGCTGTGAACCCTGCAGCACTACAGTATCTATCCTTATGACTATAGCTCCTGGTGGCAGAGGAGAGGACGTGGCCCTGTTCATCCTTCTCGTTGGCTCAGACAGGCAAATGAAGAGTAAAAAGTGAAAGGGGATGGCTGAGAGAGATGGAATCTGTTGGGTGAAGGTGAGAAAGAGGATCATTCCCTTGTGTGTGTGGGGGGGGGGGGGGGAGGGAAAGGCAGTATGTGAGAGTGAGAGAAAAGAGACTGCACTGGTGTGTATATAGGTATATAAAGGGTCTCCCTATCCTTTACTAGATATCTGTGCTCCCCCATGGGTAGAATTTGGAACAGAGAAGATGTACAGTAGGTACTTAACCATATGCTATGGTAGAGTCCATGGAATTGGTCAGAGTTCCTTAGGAAGATTTTGAGTAACATAACATAGTAGATCATGGCAGATAAAGACCTGAATAATCCATACAGTCATTATCAATTCATGATTAAACCAATAATGAATATGGTATATAAAATACTTGAACCTGGGCTTTTTTTGCCATTTCTGGGAAATACTACTAATCATTTCTATAGCCCTACTAGATGTACACATTATATACAGGTACTTTTTCTCTGTCCCTAGGGGGCTCACAATCTAAGCTTTTTTTGCACCTGAGGCAATGGAGAGTTAAGGGGCTTGCCCAAGGTCACAAGGAGCTGCAATGGGAATTGAACCCAGGTTGCTGAGGCCAAATCCCACCATCCTAACCATTAGCCTACTCCTCCACTCTGATAGTGTGTAGAAGTCTGCCAGGCACTGTTCTTACATTCTAACTACTGGAGTTGTCATTGAAGTCCATTCTAGGCTTATCCCAATTTGTCTTGTCATATATGGGACACAGACTATAGAAATCTGACTGGCACTGTCCTCACATTTCAATTTCTGGAGTTGCTGTCGAAGGCCTCTCCAGTCCATCCTAAACTGTCTTGCCAAAAACAGGACACAGACCATAGAAGCCTGCCTGGCCCCGGCCTTAGTTCTTCAAAGCCAGAGTCACTGTCTAGACCACTCAACACATCAGCACACATGCAGTCATTTAATTTTTGTTTTCTATGTCATATATGCTCTAGCTCTAATTAGGGATCCTTGGTGTTCACTCCATTCTTGAGAAAGAGCAGGAAGTGTTTCCTGTCTCTCTGCCTGGAGCTGGTAGATTCGGTGGAGACAGCAACCCATTTGCCTGCTCCTGAGAGTTACTGCAAGATGGATAAATGAGTGGTGGTCATAGGAGTCAACTCTGCGGATGCCAGTGAGTGCTGAGCACCCTCCATATTGAGCAAACTCATTGTGTCCAGGGAGAGATCATTGGTATTGAGTTTAGCAACCCCAATTATTTTGAAATGTTGGTGTCTATGATGGTGGGGATTGAAACAGATAACCCAGCACAGGAGTCCTACAGTAGTGTTTCTGTCTTTCCACTTATGGGCGCTGTTCCTACAGTTCTAACTTGTTACTTCAAACAGAAGAATAAAGGAGAAAGGTACCCTAGTGGTATTTAATCCAGGAGTCCAGTGGATTCCAGATGTGAAGAGGATTTATCAAGTAGAAACTCAAGCTTTGGAATATCAGGTATGCAAGGGTCCATGAGATGTCAAGAAGATCCGTAAGAGTCAAGACAGAGAGGGCTATCCTAGAAGTTTTATTGTGCAAGGGTATGCTGTAATACTGCACTGGAACCTGAGCAAGCTACTGGTTTTGCTAAAAAAAAATTAATTCAGCTGAAAGAGTGCTGTAGACATGAGTGCGGTGTTCCAAAAAAGAAAAAATAAGGGGTCCTTTTACTAAGGTGCACTGAAAAATGGCTTGCGGAAGTGTAGGCACGGGTTTTGGGCGCACGCCGATCCAGTTTTTAGTGCGCCTGTAATAAAGGCCTTTTTTTGCCGAAAATGGACTTGCAGCAAAATCAAAATTGATGCATGCCTATTTTGGGTCTGAGACCTTACCGCCAGCCATTGACCTAGAATCCGGGTGGTAATGACCTACATGTGTCAAATGCCACTTGGTGCATGTCCGTTAAGTGCCCCCAAAAAGAAAAAATATTTTTCAGACGTGTGTATCGGATGCATGCCAAAAATGAAATCACCACAAGAGCCATACGGTAGTCGGGCGGTAACTCCATTTTGGTGTGCATTGGGCATACGTAGATGCTTACGTGGCTTAGTAAAAGGGCCCCTTATTTTTTCTTTTTTGCAACACTACACTCATGTCTAAAGTTCTCTTTCAGCTAGATATAGTATTCCTTGGGCTGGAAAATCCACACCAGATTTCCTCTATATCCCAAGTAAGTTGGCTGGAACTTTTTATTAAGCTGTACACCGCTTAATTACTCTGTAACGAGCAGTATATGCAGTGAATAAATGGCATGGATTAGAGTGAGTCTCTAGTTCATCATGACTACCCTGAAAAAAGGAGCTACATATGTTTCAAAGGGCATTTAAGATTTGGGGGGGGGGGGTAGAGAAAGAGGACTGAAAGAGGAGGAGGAAGGAGGGAAAGGAGATGTGAAGGGAAGCAGGTCTGGAGCTAAGGGAGGGCTATCATCACCTTTCTGTTCTACCTTAGCCACTGTGCTAAAACTTTCTCTCCCTGATCCTGGATTATTCCTTCCACGATCTCTTCCCCCAGTACTGGTCTACCCTCCCCTCCCCCACCATCGCACTTGCTCCCTCTTACCCCTCCCCATTTCCAAATCTTTCCTCTTTTTTTTCTTCCTTTCTCTCTTCTCTCAAAACCTCTCTCCCTCACCCATCCCTCTCCCCTGTATCTCTTCCACTTCTATGCCTAACATCCCCAGATGCCCTTACTATTCTGCTCTCTCCTCTCCTTCTCCTGCACTGCTACCTGAAATCCTCCCCCCCCCCCCTCCCTAAAACAAATAAAGAAATAAATTGTACAGGCATGCAGGCAAGATTGGAAAACTGTTTTATTTTTATATTGTAAAATAAAATTTACATTACTTTATATGCAAAAATGTAAATGTATGTAAATGTACCATCCGATTGCAGCAGAAGTTTTATAACTCTTTCCATAGAATCTACCCTTGAGCTGCCACAGGATTCTGGGGGCTAAGTATACAGCATATGTCGAAAGACAATGTACATCTGTGTAGAGTTCTGCCATCCAAGCAATGCTCAATGCACTTAGTATTTAATACATGCAGAATAACTGCAAAAAAAGCCCAGTTTTTAAAATTTGATTTGTACCTTTAATGCTATATTTCTTGGTTCAGAATTAAAGCCCATATATTGTATCGGAGAACTGAATGAATAATATTTGACCAAAGTATGACTGAATTTACTTCTAAGCAAACTAAGGATTGTTTTCAAAAGAGTTTTCTTATGAACATAGAATGGAAGAAGGCCTATCAGAAACAGATTGCTAAGTGCACAGATCTCATGGAGTCAGTTCAATTCCTGATTAACTTCAGGCACAAAATTTTCCTTCCAGAAGGTACTGCTGGACTGTTCACCCTCCTCTGCTGAGTCCTGCAGGATATGGTGCAGCTTTGGAGCAATGGCTAAAAATATATGGGCCAATATTCAGCCACCATGCACAGTGTTTTTCAGCTTCATCAGCCAAAAAAAAATTACAATAGTCAGATCCTGGTGCTGAATAGTTATTATATAGCAGTGACCAGTGCTGCTATCCAAATAACTAATTGAATAAAGATAGGATTTTATTATTTTTTTTATTTGTTACACTTGTATCCCACATTTTCCCACCTATTTGCAGGCTCAATGTGGCTTACATAATACCAGAGAGGCATTTGCAGACTCCGGTGTGAGCAAATACAATGTGATGTTGTGGTAAGATAAAGTTCATGTAGCATTGCCGTATTAAGGAATTGTGCAACAGCAGAGTTGCGTTATGTTCATACATACTTTAGTTTTGTTGTATTGCAGAGATCAGGTATTTAAGTTGGATCGATAAGGTATGCTTTTTTAAACAGGTTGGTTTTTAGTGATTTCCGGAAGTTTCGGTAGTCGTACGTCATTTTCAAGGCTTTTGGTAGTGCATTCCACAGTTGCGTGCTTATGAAGGAGAAACTGGACACGTAGGTTGATTTGTATTTAAGTCCTTTGCAGCTTGGGTAGTGCAGATTTAGAAATGTACATGTCGATTAGGATGAGTTTCTGGATGATAGCTCGATCAAGTCTGTCATGTATCCCGGGGCTTTGCTGTAGATGATTCTGTGAACCAGGGTGCAGATTTTGAAAGCAATTCGTTCTTTGATTGGGAGCCAGTGTAGCTTTTCGCGGAGGGGTTTTGCGCTTTAAAATCATGTTTTTCCAAATATAAGCCTAGCTGCCGTGTTTTGTGCGGTCTGAAGTTTCTTTAAGGTTTGTTCTTCGCATTTTACTGTCCTATCGTTATCTGGTAGTTATCTGGTTAGATAACTGGGGGGTCCTTTTACTAATCTGTGGTAAAAGGGGGCCTGTGCTAGCATCAACACGTGTTTTTGACAAGGGCTGAGGCCCCCTTTTACCGCAGTGGGTAAAAGGCACTGGAAACAGCGCATGCTGGGGGTAGGAAATACTGCCAGGCTCCTGCGGTAGCCTGTTGGTTGTTCTAAATTGGTGTGATGCAAGTCCATTGTTGCGCGCCAGCCCTTTAGTAAAAGGGTCCCTGGATAACTTCCAGCTCTGCCTTCATTCCACTTCTCTATCCACATAGTCCCAGGGCAGTCTATAATGAATTGTAGCAGAACTATCCAGATAGTGCTGCTGAAAATCAACAGCTGGCCCTGGACAGCAGAATTTAACTAGATATCAAGTGCTGTTATCCAGCTGTGCATTTGAATATCGGGTCTCCTGGCTGTTACTCAGATGAGTCTCCTTGTGACTTCAAAACAAAGCAAACTGGAAAGACACTCTTTCTCCAGATGGAAAGGAGATGGAGCAGCTGAGAACACAGTCCTTTGGCTGCCTCCCGTGTTCCTATAAAAGTGGACATAAATGGAAATTTTAAGTAAAGGCACCGTTGAATAAGAAACTTTTTAGATCGGATTTGAATTTCATTAGGGATATATATATATCACTGGTGTTTCCAGAGTGCCAATATAATTGGCCATAGGTTCCATGTTGGCCATTTGGATCATCAGTTTACCACCATTGACGTATAATGTGTTTCAGGTTGAAATATTATTTGATATTCCACTCACCAAATTCAGTATTTATATGGGTTACAATAAAAATAGAAGTAAAATAGCTAGAAGTTAACAATAATTAATACATAAAAGAAAAGGGGGTCAACTCTGTTTCCAAGTGTCCAAATTTATTATATACTTTCTATCCTGCCCATCAAGAAAAATTTTCTGAGCAGTTTACAATTCTAATGGGTACAAAAAGAAACAGGCAAGTAGTGGGAAAAGATAGTCACAGTGGTGAGTAAGGGTAGTAGTAGGGGGATGAGGAAGAGAACAACCTCCTAAACTTCCGGAAAACACTAAAAACTAACCTGTTTAAAAAGGCATACCCTACCGATCCAACATAAATGCCTGATCTCTGCAACACAACAAAACTAAATTACATAATGGACATAACACAACTCTTCCATTGTACGATTCCCTAATGTGGCTGTGCCACATGAACTTTATCTTACCACAACATCACTTTGTATTTGTTTACACCGGAGTCTGCAAACGCCTCTCCGGTACTATGTAAGCCACATTGAGCCTGCAAATATAGTAGATGACAGCAGAAAAAGACCTTCAAGGTCCATCCAGTCTGCCCAACAAGATAACTCATATGTGCCACCTTTTGTGGATACCTTACCTTGATTTGT
Source organism: Microcaecilia unicolor (assembly GCF_901765095.1). Lineage (NCBI taxonomy): Eukaryota > Metazoa > Chordata > Amphibia > Gymnophiona > Siphonopidae > Microcaecilia > Microcaecilia unicolor. The sequence continues at coordinate 172,291,766 of NC_044035.1, read as the reverse complement.
ACCTGTCTTTTTCAGGGCACAGAGGGCACAGACCGTATAAGTCTGCCCAGCACTATCCCCGCCCCCCCAACCACCAGCCTCGCCTCCCACCACCGGCTCTGGCACAGACCGTATAAGTCTACCCAGCACTAGGCAGACATAGGTGGGAAAATGTGGGATACAAATGTAACAAATAAATAAAATAAATAAATAAACTTCAGTTTATGGGGTCCTTTTACTAAGCTGCAGGGAAAAGGGTTCTATGGTTGCAGTGGGGGCTATTTTGCCCATGCATCAGGACCTTTTTTACCGCAGCATGTAAAAAGCCCCCCAAAAATGGCCCCCCGGTGTGTGGCTATGCCCAGTTACCACCAGGATAGCGCCACGCTAGGGAAGAAAATTTCCCGAAGCGACGGATATGGCACACACTATTGGGCCAGCAGGACTTCCATTTTAGCATGCAGTAAGCCCACATTTGGCTTACTGCTGCTTTGTAAAAGACCCCCTTTGTTAGGAAAGATAAGGAGTGGAGTAGATGCAGGCTCATGCTGAGAATAGTCTCATGGAGTATCCTCCATGAGAAAAGTGGACATAAATGGAAATTTTAAGTAAAGGCATCGTTGAATAAGAAACTTTTTAGATCGGATTTGAATTTCATTAGGGAGACCTGTGAGCATAGATGGAGAGGCCATGCATTTCAGAGGGTGGGGCCTGTGGACAGAGAAGCTGGAGTGGTGTGTAGTGTTGATTCTAATTTGTCTAAAAGAGGGGGCTACCAGACAATGCTGTGATGATTTGCTGTTGCACGTTCCTGTCCAGACTTCTCCATCAATCTATCTACACCAAGAAAAAACTCAGTGAACATTCCAACAAGAAAATCTAAAGGCCTTATGCGACTTTACCCCAGATGTTTGCCTCCCCAAATTAGAGACAACTCCTCTTTAAATATATCTCTAAATTCAGGTCCAAAAAAGAAAAAAAACTGCTGAAAATAGCGGCAATGTGTGAATTTTCAAATTATAAATTTCTACATCATCTTATTTTGTACTTTTTTTTCTGTAGATTTTTTTCTATAAACTCTTGTCCCAAGGTACATTATTCCACAAGGTGCAGGCCATGACAGAAACATTGATTTCCGTGTGATGTCAAATCTAATGTATCTAAAGGAACATACTATTAGTAAACTCATTTGGGAAGATCTTAACGATCTCACAGAAGTGTAAGCAATAGAAATAAAGGCAGGCTATTATAGTGAATCTTATGTACCAGTGTCAGGTAGAAAATTCTCAAATTGGAAGCCAATATTTACTTTTCAGAAGAGGGGTTACATGATCGTATTTCTTAGCCCCAGTACTCAATCTGACTGCTGTATTTTGAAGTAATGGCAGTCAAAAATGCAATCATGAGATTCAAAGGATACAGTAATAGAATGAATGACTCAGCCTTTCATCCATCTTCAGCAGTAGGTAAAGACAAGTGCATGCCCATTGCAACTGGGTGCCGGTAAATAAGGGTCTGAGGCCTTGGCACACAAACAGGGCTTATGTTTTTCAGGTATTTAAATTGTGCAAGCCATAGAGCCTAAGAGGGCTATGAGCTATCAGCAGGGCATAGACCTCCTGCTGCTGCCCGTAGCTATAGCAGCACAATGAAACTGCTCTGCTGGCACAACTTCTGGCCACAACAGGAGGCCTGTGCTGCCAACAACTCTGAGTCCCTATTGTGTTCCCTGGCTTGCAAAATTAAAATCCTTGACAGACATCAGCCCTGCACACGCACTCAATTATTATTCTAATAACACTATTCTTCAGAGCTACTTTACATATTTTGTTGGAGAACATAGGCAAAAATTAATCAGCTTGTCAGATGGCTCTTGATATATTCAAATGTCAAAAAATAAAATACGTGAGTCGTATGTAATATAGAAGAGAAGCAGGGCTGCAGTGCTGGCAGTGTCATTGTATCTATTTTAGGGAAAATTTGCCATACGGCATTCTCCCTTCTGCCCCCTTTCTGACAGGGAAGGGTGTCAGTATCCAGCCTTTTACATTCGCTTCTGCTCATTACGTCTCTGAATTTTCAGTGTCATTTTGCAGCAGCCACTGCTTCCTAGGGTTGCCAATTGTCAGTAAATTTACTGACAGTCAGTAAAAACAAAGAACAAAAAAAAAAGTCAGAAATAAAATTCATGATGATAAAATCTGCTTCAACAGTGCAGCCTGTCTCTGGTGTTTTGGGCTCAGGGAAGAATTTTTGCAGCAGCAGTAGGGGGAGTGATCATCTCCTCATTCTCTTCACACATCCTCAATCAATCCTTCTGTCTTCCTCTACCAAAAAAATCCTCCTTTATCACCCTACCCCCACCCCAAACTCTCCTTCCTCTTTCTGTGTTCCTACTGAAAATGTGAGGCCTGGTACTTTGAGAAGACCAAATAATGTAACTGTCAGCTCACACACCTTATTTGAAGTCCAGGTCTCAAGGGTAGACCCAGACTTTAATGGATCATAAATTATGGCCCATTAATACTAATGTAGTTAAAAAGAATGGGGACAATTTTCAAAGCCTTTTAGCCAGGTGAACAGGAATTTATAGTACCTATACTGAGGGCCTGCCTCTCTCTGGGTGAAATTATGTGCAGACTTCCACAACGCATGCACTGGGTTGTGGCCCTCAAGGACAGATGTTGCCCACCCCTGCCTTAGTCTATGTGCTACCAAAGTAGTTTCAGTTTGAAAATTGCCCGTTAAAAGCTTGTTAGCTGAGATGAAAAGAGGCATTCTAGGGAGTGTGTTTAGGTCAGGATGGGGATACAGATGTCTGATCAAATATGTAAAGAATGGGGTTGCAAAGAATGCTGGTGAATACAGCCCACATACCTTAGACCCAGGGTGGACAACCCTAGTCCTCGAGGGCCGCAACCCAGTCGGGTTTTCTGGATTTCCCCAATGAATATGGATGAGATCTATTTGTGTATAATGAAGGCAGTGCATGCAAATAGATCTTATGCATATTCATTGGAGAAATCCTGAAAACCTGACTGGGTTGCGGCCCTTGAGGACTGATGTTGCCCATCCCTGCCTTAGTCTATGTGCTACCCAAGTAGTTTCAGTTTGAAAATTGCCCGTTAAAAGCACTTGCATGCTTTGCATCTACATAGGCTACTGGAAACTGGCCCAGTAATGGCCCTCAGAAATAAACTGCAGTTCCTGGAGAATACTACTCATCAGTTGAAGGGCTCTGTTTAGTAAGCCACGTTAACATGTTAATGCACATTAAATAACACAAACTCCATTTGCATAGTAACATAGTAAGTGACAGCAGACCTGAACGGTCTATCTGTCACACTCATTACCAATTCATGATTAAATCAACAATGAATGAGACGTATAATACTTGACCGTGGTCTTCCTTTGGTGTTTCGGGGACATAGATCTTAGAAGTCTGCCCGGCCCTGTTCTTACAATCCAGCTACTGAAGTTCCTGTCGAAGCCCACTCCAGCCTATCTGTTGTCATTTGCGGAACACAGACCATAAAAGTCTACCAGCACTGTCCTCAGGTTTCAGGCACTGAAGTTGCTGTCGAAGCCCTTTCCAGCCTATCCTAAACTGGATTGCCCTATATGGAACATAGACCCTACAAGCCTGCCCAGCACCAGCCCTAGTTCATCACAACTGGACTTGCCATCTAAGCGTCACTTGACACATCCACACACATGCAGCCATTTAAGTTTAGGGTTTTTTTATTCCATTTATTTTCTAATAAGAGATCCTCTGTGTTCATCCCATGCCATTTTGAATTCTGTCACCATTTTTGTCTCTACCACCACCCTCGGGAGGACATTCCAGGCTTCAGTCACCCTCTCTGTGAAAAAGAATCTCCTGACATTATTCCTAAGTCTACCACCCCACAACCTCAATTCATGTCCTCTAGTTTTACCATTTCCCCTTCTCTGGAAAAGATTTGTTTCTATATTTAGGCATCATGAATGCACCGATTTAGTACTTATTCTATTAAGGAAAATAGGTACCTACCTTTCTTTATAGCATAACCAGGTAAATATGTGTGTATGTTTTTACATGTGCAATCCCCCATTATATGGAGATTACTAGTGTTTGGTGTCAGCTTTCTGGAGTCACTGGGGGAGAGCTGGGAGGACCCTGGGAGGGAGCCCAGCCAAGATGAATGGTATCAGAATATGTTGCAGAGAACATATGTTCTTTGGATATGAGTAACAGTATGGGAGGGGTGATAGTTGATAAAAAGGATCACTGAGGGGAGGTCTTTGGTTGCCTATACCCCCTACCGGGTACCTTGGGAACATCCTGGAGTGCAGTGTAAACTCAGGCTGAGAAAAAAGAGTCATTGCTGCCCCTAAAAGTGGCAACTGGAAAGGAATTTGGAGCTTCAGGTGGATAAGGGGATCCAGCCTGGAAGCAGGAGTTAGAGCAGGAGAAGCCTGGCCAAGGCCGGAGTGCAGCCCTGCGAGGTGCATCACTGGAAGAAGGACAGCCTAAAGAGTCTGTGCCTGAAGGAATGGGATTGATATTTGGAGTAACTGGAGCAGCCTTGGACTATCACTGGCCCAACAGGATGGGTAATAAAAGGAGGAGGTATACATATGTAGATAAGAAGAGACTGGAGATACTGCTGTAAATATATCACGAAAGGAGAAGGATACAGGGATTCCTCCTGAAGAAATAACTAGATAATTTGGAGTTTGGAGTTGAAGTTATTATGAATTGTCTGACTTCTGAAGGATGTGTTATTGATTGCCCATTGCAGGAGTTATAGTAAAAGTTGAGTTGCATTTTTAAACCATCTGACTTTACTGCAGATGTTTGCCTCCCCAAATTAGAGACAATCTGTTTTACTGTTCTGGAATCTTGCCAGGTACTTGTGACCTGGATTGGCCACTGTTGGAAACAGGATACTGGGCTTGATGGACCTTCAATCTGTCCCAATATGGCAACACTTAAGTTCTTATGTTCTTATTAACATTTTCTTTTCTTTCTGGATAAACAAAATCCAATCTTTTTACTGAAGAAATTTAGAACAATGAAAATATATACACTTAACCATTCAAGCACTATTCTTTGCTCCTACAGAACTAAGGTGTGACAAGGTTACAGATGAACATCACAGTTAATATCACTTGTCCTCATGAACTTTACTTACGGAATAGCTGGCTGTGGATATACTGTCCAGTGCAGTAGACTGTTGTTAGAAATATCTTTGCTTAGAGCAATACGTTCTCTCTGAAAATCATTTGCTTTGTGGTTTTCAGAAAATTTAATGTTCTTAGGCAGGGATGGATCGCAAGTTTGGGGCCCCTGGGCCAACTAGCATATAGGGTTCCCCTCCCCCTTCCCGGCCGCAACTGCAGAATTTTACTATCCAATAACCGGCAAAATATCAATGACAAATGAAGTAAATGATGTAATTGAGTATGAAACATAGTCATCATAGATACTGGAAGATGGAAGAAAAGAAAATATTTTGCTTGATCATGTTATTATCAGTGTTATAGGGTATGGACATGAGAGTTAATAAATAGTAAATAACAGGGTTTAAACAGAGTTTATAAATAGATTTATCATGTTCCTGAAAATTACAACCACCAGACTGTACAGATAGGTTGCTACACAAAGCCTGCCTTAATAATGACAAGGACACCGCCCCCCCCCCCCCCCCCCCAGACCTTTGGGTCCCCAGGCCTAGGCCCAGTAGGCCCGTGGAGGGATTCATCCCTATTCTTAGGGCTAGGAAGTATCCTGAATTCAGGACTTGCTGCTCTCCTCAACCTCCTAAGCTCAGTGGCGTTCCTAGGGTGGCTGACACCCGGGGCAGATCGCTGATGCACCCCCCCCCCCCCCCGGGTGCAGCACGACCCTCCCCACCCCCGGCGAAAAGGCCACCTCCCCCCCACAAAAGGATACACCTCCCCCCCCCCCAGTGAAAGGACACCCCTCGGGTGCATTTTTACCTGCTGGGGGGGGGGGGGGGGGTGCCGCCCGCCTGTCTGCTTCGCTCGTTCCATGCTCCCTCTGCCCCGGAACAGGAAGTAACCTGTTCCGGAGCAGAGGGAGCACGGAACGAGCGGAGCAGACAGGCGCGCAGCACCCCCCCAGCGGCATGCACCCAGGGCGGACCACACCCACTGCACCCCCCTAGGAACGCCACTGCCTAAGCTCTACTCTAATCTCTCTGCCTTCTACAAGAGAAACTTCTAATTGACTCCTCCTCTCTCGGGATCAGATCAAAATCTGAAAACCCCAGTTTTACAGGGAAAAAATACGAGCTTGTTCAGCTGCTTCCCCAACAGTGAAAAGCTTAGAACTCTCTGGGTTAGAGGTATGAAAATGTGCTATCATATCAACACACATCAACACTGTGAATGTGTTTTATTAGTGAATAGATCCCAATGCATAAAATAGGGCCTGCAGCAAATAACACCTTAATGTATGTTAACATGTGCTGACACTGTGTGCACTTTAGTAAGTCTAGCTATCCTCTCTAAGAGGCCCTTTTATTAAACTGCGTTAGGCATTAAAGCATATCTAACACAGCTTAAAATAGCATTCGCATTCAGGCATCCTGTGGTAACTGTCAAATGTGCATGCACTAATCATGTCTGAGGTGGGAAGTGGGCATTCCTGTGCCAATCAGTTAGTGCAGCTACATTACCAAATGCTAACTGGTTAGCGTACAAATAGCGCATGAGCCCTTACTCCCTACAAAATGGGTGGTGGTAAGTGGTCATGCAGTAAATTTGTTAATGGCCTTGCGCCAATGACAACATTAGCACATGGCCATTAATACAAAAAGGCTATTTTTACAGCTGCGGTAAAAATGGGGAAAATCCAGGTAAGGGCACGGTAAGGCCACTTATTACTGTAGCTTAGTAAAAGTGCCCCTAAATTCTGAGGTCCCCTACTCCTTAGGGGAGAGGCAGGAGCCATCATCTTCATCTCCTTTCCTCATGATGGCTAAGCTTAGATTAACCTTTCTTCACCACAAGTTTGTAATAGCATCTACTGGCAGAATCCCAAATTGCAAGTAAGACTGCTGGCCCCCAAACATCCCAATGAATTGTTGTTTCTGTGTGTTTTTCCCTTGGACATTTTTTTGTTTGAAAATGTCCGTTAAAGAAAGACACACTGAGCATAAAAATGTCTAAAATAGGGCAATTTTTGAACCAAAAAGATAGATGTTCATCTGGTTCGAAAATTACCATGTTTGGCACCGGATTTTTAGATGTTGTTTTGCAAAATGTCCAAAATCTGATTTGGATATCATATCAAAAATGCCCCTCCACATGTCTTTTTTGATCCCCCAGCAGTTCAAAATTTTCTATTCGACTGGTTTAAGTGACAAAGCCCTTTATTTCTTGACTATATCATTAATATTGGTTCCCTTGAGGTTATTTATAGACTTGATCAATAGTAAATTGATCTACAAGGTTAAGAGAGGAAATTATTAACATGGGCACCTGTTTAAGACAGGTTATTTTACTGTTAACCCGGGTTATTGGTAAATATTGATTGATTAGGATTTATTTACCGCCTTTTTGAAAGAATTCACTCAAGGCAGTGCGCAGTAAGAACAAATCAAACATAAGCAATAGACAATTACAGTAATAAAAATATTCAAATAATAATACAAAGTACGGCATAGTATACTACTTACAATGTCAACACAATACATAGTTGAACATTTTAACAGACAGTGTAGGGCAGTGATGGCGAACCTATGGCATGCGTGCCAGAGAGGGCACGCAGAGCCCTCTCTGTTGGCACGCGCGCTGCCCAGCCACTTTCCCAGTGTCAGTGCAGTAAGCACACTGCCTTTGGGGGCCCGGAAGCTTTCCCTCTGTTACAGTTTCCTGTCCTGCATAGGCGGGATGCTGCAACAGAGGGAGAGCTTCCGGAGCCGCCAAAGGCAGTGTGCTTACTGCACTGACACTGCCAGCGGCCCGGAAGATTGAAGAAGCACAGAGAGCGAGCCCAGAACAGAGCCAGACGACGTAAAAAACTACCTTCTGCTGGTGATGCCTTCATCCGGGGCTTGAAGCCCGAATAGAGCTGGGCCCTACCACAATACACGTGTGCCCAAAGGGGCAAGCCACACCTCTTTCGAGCCCCTTCTTAGCCTGGAGGAGTAGGGACATAACATCTTCTGTGATATGAGAAAGAGGAGGAAAGGGCAAACTATGAGTGCTACTGCAGCGATGTTACCATCAGTGCGTGGTCCTATGGGCCAGAATATAAGACCGATTGGTGCACCAGGGTCAGCAGACACAGTGAGTACCCTCTCCCCAGCTACAGTTTCTCTCTCCCCTCCAAGGCGTATGTCACCTTCTCAACCTGTTCTTAATTCACTCTTATGAACTAGCACGCCTGTACTAGCTGATGCTGGTTCGTTTTCCTTCAGAGAAATGTCTGGATTTGCAGGGATTGGGGGGAATCTTGATAGAGCCCCAATTCCTGCAGCTGCTCAAGTTCCTTCTGATTTTGGCAAAAAGAGGGACATTTGATCAAGACAGAACTGTCTCTTTACAGGATATTTGGCAAGTAGTCACAAGGATTAAACATTCACTTCAAGGAACTATTCCTTTACTTTGTAAATTTTCACAAGATGGGTCAAAAATATTCAGGAACAAGATGAGAGATTATCAGAAGTAGACTCATGCTTGCAGAAAATAGACACCTCATTGGCTACTTTGCAGTCCTCTGCAGTTTCTACAGTAAAAGATAGCTCTTTTTTACCTTCTCAACTGGAAGTGATGATAAATCAACATTGGATTAAAAATCTTAGAATACTGAATTTTCCTGTACGCAGAGCCCTCTCTGTTGGCACGCGCGCCCAGCCACTTTCCCAGTGTCAGTGCAGTAAGCACACTGCCTTCGGCAGCCCGGAAGCTTTCCCTCTGTTACAGTTTCCTGTCCTGAGTAGGTGGGATGCTGCAACAGAGGGAGAGTTTCCGGACCCGCCGAAGGCAGTGTGCTTACTGCACTGACACTGCCGGCGGCCCGGAAGATTGAAGAAGCGCAGAGAGCGAGCCAGAGTATGAGCCAAGATTAGACAAGTTATCAGCATGCATGCAACAGCAAAAATCACATTAATTATTCAAAAGCATGCCAAATGCTTTTAAAGTTCTGTTATTCAGGTTAAATTGCCCTGTTGGCACTTTGCGATAAATAATTAGATTTTGGGTTGCTGTTTGGACACTCGGTCTCTGAAAGGTTCGCTATCACTGGTGTAGGGTATAAACAAAGATGGAACATATAGATAGGTAAGAGAGTAAGAGGACTTAGAAAATAAGATGACTAATTTAAAGAAAGTTGCACCTGAGGTCAGTGAGATGAGTAAATGGTTGCATTGCATAAAATGGGACCTTGCTTAAAAAAAACCTCAAGTTGTGGTAAAATAACCCATGTTAGTGGTAGCACACATTGATAATTTCCCCCCTAAGGGGTCCTTTTACTAAGGTGCACTGAAAAATGTCTTGCGGTAGTGTAGGCGTGGGTTTTGGGTTCGCACCAATCCATTTTTCAGCGCCCCCGTAAAAAAGCATTTTTTTTTTATTTTTGCCAAAAATGGATGTGCAGCAAAATCAAAATTGCTGCGCATCCATTTTGGGTCTGAGACCTTACTGCTAGCCATTGACTTAGCGGTAAAGTCGCATGTGGTAACTGGGTGGTAATGACCTACATACACCAAATGCCATTTGGTGCGCATAGCTGATACGCGCCAGAAAATCAAAAATATTTTTTGGCTGCACATAGCAAATACACGCCAAAAATGAAATTATTGCAAGGGCCACATGATAGCTATGTGGTAACTCCATTTTGGTGTGCGTTGGGTGCACATAGACGCTTATGTATTTATTTCTGTGGGGAAGGTTGGATTTTTTTGGTGGGGGTTGTTATATGTTGTTTGGTTTGTGTTTTGTTTTTCGAGTTTCTTGGTTATTTTTGGTGACTTGGATCTCCCACTTTTATGAAGCCTGGGAGCAATATTTTTCCATGGAAATTTTTTCTTTCAAGTATAGGCAATAATGTTAACATTAGCATTTTTATTTTATTTTCTTTCTCTTGTGACAAGCTATTTCTGTGTACATCTTGTTGAGTAAGTGCAAATGTACTTTTTGAAAGCTGTCCTCCTTGTGGAATGCAATCCATAAATAAATAGTTATTCTGCGAAATAAACAGACAGCACTTATAGGAATTCAAATTAACCTTAAGAAGGAACCATATGGTTCCTTCCTGTACCTCGACAGCTGAGTAACAGAAGAACGGCAAGAATTGACAGAGCTGCTATCCACTGCAGTACTCATCTTCAGCAGGAATATGTTCTTACAATGTCGAGAGAGAACTTCAGTCACCTGTTACAGAAATTCAATGAATTTAGTTGAAAAATGACCTCAGTCCTTTCCATTAGAATGTTTAGAGTTGGGTAATTTACCATTTGGATGGAAAACAGAAACCCTGCAAATGTTAAATATTAATTATTTTGCACACACACCTAAATTATCCCTCCTAGAGACACTTACAGGCTTATTTTCGAAAGGGAAGGATGCCCATCTTCCGACACAAATCGGGAGATGGGCGTCCTTCTCCCGAGGTCGCCCAAATCGGCATAATCGAAAGCCGATTTTACTACTACTACTACTATTTAGCATTTCTATAGCGCTACAAGGCATACGCAGCGCTGCACAAACATAGAAGAAAGACAGTCCCTGCTCAAAGAGCTTACAATCTAATAGACAAAAAATAAAGTAAGCAAATCAAATCAATTAATGTGTACGGGAAGGAAGAGAGGAGGGTAGGTGGAGGCGAGTGGTTAAGAGTCAAAAGCAATGTTAAAGAGGTGGGCTTTCAGTCTAGATTTAAAGGTGGCCAAGGATGGGGCAAGACATAGGGGCTCAGGAAGTTTATTCCAGGCGTAGGGTGCAGCGAGACAGAAGGCGCGAAGTCTGGAGTTGGCAGTAGTGGAGAAGGGAACAGATAAGAAGGATTTATCCATGGAGCGGAGTGCATGGGAAGGGGTGTAGGGAAGGACGAGTGTGGAGAGATACTGGGGAGCAGCAGAGTGAGTACATTTATAGGTTAGTAGAAGAAGTTTGACCAGGATGCGAAAACGGATAGGGAGCCAGTGAAGCGACTTGAGGAGAGGGGTAGTATGAGTAAAGTGACCCTGGCGGAAGACGCGACGGCAGCAGAGTTTTGAACCGACTGGAGAGGGGAGAGGTGACTAAGTGGGAGGCCAGCAAGAAGCAGATTGCAGTAGTCTAAACGAGAGGTGACAAGGGTGTGGATGAGGGTTTTGGTAGTGTGCTCGGAAAGAAAGGGGCAGATTTTTTGCGTCCTCAACTGCTTTCCGTCGTGGGGACGACCAAAGTACACGGGAGCGTGTCGGCAGTGTACCGAAGGCGGGACGAGGGTGTGCTTAAGAGATGGGCGTCCTTGGCCGATAATGGAAAAAAGAAGAGCGTCCCTCTCGAGCATTTGGTCGACTTTATTTGGTCCCTTTTTTTCACGACCAAGCATCAAAAAGGTGCCCGAACTGACCAGATGACCACCGGAGGCAATCGGGGATCACCTCCCCTTAATCTCCCAGTGGTCACTAACCCCCTCCCACCCTAAAATAAAATTTAAAAAAAAACATTTTTTTCCAACCTTTATGCCAACCTGAAATGTCATACCCAGCTCCATCACAGCAGTATGCAGGTCCCTGGAGCAGTTTTTAGTGGGTGCAGTGCACTTCAGGCAGGTGGACCTAGGCCCATCCCCCCCCCACCTGTTACACTTGTGGTGGTAAATGTGAGCCCTCCTAAACCCACCCGAAACCTACTGTACCCACATGTAGGTGCCTCCCTTTATCCCTAAGGGCTATGGTAGTGGTGTACAGTTGTGGGGAGTGGGCTTTAGGGGGGGTTGGGGGGGTTGGGGGGGCTCAGCACCCAAGGTAAGGGAGCTATGCACCTGGGAGCAATTTGTGAAGTCCACTGCAGTGCCCCTTTGGGTGTCCGGTTGGTGTCCTGGCATGTGAGGAAGTCCAGTGCACTACAAATGCTGGCTCCTTCCACGACCTTGGATTTGGTCATTTTTGAGATGGGCGTCCTTGGTTTCCATTATGGCCAAAAACCAGGGACGACCATCTCTAAGGTCGACCATCTCAACATTTAGGTCGACTATCTCTAAGGTCGTCCTAAATGTTGAGATTTGGGCGTCCCCGGCTGTATTATCGAAACGAAAGATGGATGTCCATCTTGTTTCGATTCCCCGCCCCTCCGGAACATCCTTAGAGATGGATGCCCTTAGAGATGGTCGTCCCTGTTCGATTATGCCCCTCCACATTTCTTTAAAGTAATTTTTTAAGTAATGTTTTTGAATAAATGAAGGACTGCAAGGTTTGTTTAATCACAATTTTGTTCATAATACAGTAATATGAGGTCTATAACAAGACTGGAAAGATGTACCCTATGGAGTATACAAATTTTAAAGTAGCTTTAAAAACCTGGTTATTCAATGAAGCTTTTCATTTGAATACCTAGCTATCAAAGACGCTTGCGGTTGGTTCACCACCTGTTCCTTTCCCTTAGAATTACTTTGTCCTGCCCTCCATCCTAGTTATTCCCCCCCCCCCCCCCCAAAAAAAAAAAAAATTGTTGGTTTCTCTTACACTTTAGTCTCTTTGTTGACTACTTGGTTTCTTTCCTATTGAATTACTGCAGTTCCTTTCTTCTTTTAAGTTTTAGATTTTTAGATTTGTAAACCACCCAGATCTGCCAGTCAGCTAGGGCAGAAAAGTTTTAATAAACATAATAAACTGCTCTTTATCTATATCCCTGGTGGTTTTCAAGTCCTGTTCTCCTTCTCTCTCTGATAATCAAAACCTACTTTTTGATATATTAATAACTATTGCACAGCAATTAATCTTGACCAATTGGAAAAACCCCAAGCTTTTAAATGAACATTTCTGGTGCCAGTCAGTGTTATTATATCATAAATAGAAATTAACAGCAGACACCTTAAATGGATCTCTTCATAAAAACACTTAAACTGGGCCCTATTAACTGAGTTAGTTAATTCTTTGGATTCACATAATTAACATGATTATGATTATCTTCAGAAACAGTAAGCAGATAGTCTTACTGTTTGTATTCATATATATGCCTCTGAATGTATTTCAATAGGTTTTTTCCAACTGTATTTTCAATTTGTTCTTGTTTGTCTTTTGTTATGTTATAACTTTTAAAATTCAATAAAATTTCATGGGAAAAACATAATAAACATAACATTCCACGGGTGTTCTTACATTCCGTCTTTCACCACCTTCCACTCACATAAATCCCCTCTTATACGTACCTCTCTCTCATTCTTGATATACATTTAAAGAATCTGCATTTGTTTGAAACAATATAGGAAATGTCAACGATATTCTGATATCATTCCATTTGTTGGTGAACAAAAACAAGCAGAAAGAAACACATTTCATATTTTTTTCCTGCACCATCAACAGTGCACATTCTTCTGAAAGAATGTGCACTTTTTTTGAAAACATGCATGCGTTTAAAAGAGTACACACTATTTGTGAATGGCACACACTCTTTCCCAATGGTGTATGCATGCACAAACCATCATACGTGTGCAAACAGTGTACTGATGCATACACTATCAGGAAAGAGTGGTACTGAACTAAAAACAGCATGCACTGTTCAGGAATAGCTTATAGTCTTAGCAAACAGTAAGGCCCTTTTACAAAAGGCTTAACATTCGGCAACCCGGAACTACCACCGGCCCAGTGTGGCTGCCAGTGGTAGTTCCGGCTCAAGCGTGCACCATTTCTGGCAAGATGTAAAATATTTTGGAAGTTTTACCACAATGCTAACCCCAATGGTAATCGGGCAGCGTCGTGCACTGCCCAGCTACCACTGAGTTATTGCAAGAGCCCTTACTGCCACCTCAACGTAAGTGCTCCCACTGCATGGGGGGTAAGTGTAATCTTACACATGGCCATTTTTGAGGGGGGGGGCTTTTACCCACTGCAGTAAAAAGGGCCCTGGCATGTAGGAAAAACCTCCCTGCCGCTACTGCAGAGCCCTTTTTACCATGGCTCAGTAAAAGGACCTCAGTGCGCACTTCTTTAGAAAAAAAAAACATTCCCAGAAATGTCACAGAAAAATAACACAACAAATTTTTGTGCTGTACGCCCTTAATACATATATACCTTTCAGCCTGTCTCATCTCCCAGTCAATTTGCCATCTCACCTCCTAGGTCCTTCTAATCCTCTCCTAGCTGTTCTCTACCATCCTCTTCATCTCCTTCACCTGAGTCAGTCCTGCCTCTTATTTTATTTCTTTAAAAATTGTATGTTTTAATGATACATTTTATTTTTTATTTTTATTTTCTTTACAGCTGTAATCCACCTTGAAGTTTGTACGGTTAAACAAATAAGAAATGTCTAAATTAAATGAAATGAAATTAAAGCCTGCTCAAGGTGGTGCAGAATATAAACAACAGAATTATAAACACAACCCCCCCTCCCCCCCCCCCGATAAAGACTAATTAAACCCAGCAAGCATGAATCATAGCACCTTGACACTCAGTATTCATTGACTGACCCCAGTATCTGATAATAGTAAGATCTGTTCCTTTTTCAATGTGATTTGATTTATCAGTTTTATGTACCGCTTAATACAACAGGATTTTAAAGTGGTTTACAATAAAAAGAAAAATTTCTTCTTTTTTTTTCAAATCTATAATTTAATCATTTATTTAATTGTGCAGTTTGTACATTCAGCATCATAATTGGCCTGAATGTTCAGCGATAAAGTTAATTTTGTCTGTTAAAGTATTATCTGCAACAATGTTCTGCATTTTCTCTAATTGTTATTGTATCTTCCACACTTAAAATTCAATGAATAAAAGTTTTTAAAGAATGCTCATATGCCTTTGATAGAGGAACACTGCTCATAGGTTCAGCTTCACTTTGGAAGAATGAACAAATTTCTAATACAGTAAGAATACCTAAACAACAACAAATAGAAAAACATCATACAAACTAAAATGGTAAGCCCCCAGAACAGAACTCAATCAAAGAAATTAGCAAACATTTAGCCAAAACCTTTTCTCAAAGAACCAGTGCTTTTCGAAAGGCAGAGTAACCAGAAATAATATCCAGTTCAGTTAGTATTGAATTCCAAAGTATTGAACCCACAAAACTGAATACGCTATTTCTGGTCATGGATAATTTAACCAAATGAAATGATGGTAATTGAAAAAGATTTTTTTGAGAATGTAGTGACCTTGACGGCATATATTTATGTAGCTTCCCAGAAAGATATTTTGGTGTTGTTCCCATGTAAAAAGCTTTGTAAACAAGACATAATAGTTTAAAAGAGATTCTAGCATCCAAAGGTAACCAATGCATATCTATCAAGATAGGGGTTATCACGTTTTCTGGCTCCTGTAACCAACCTGGCAGCTGTGTTCTGAATCAACTAAAGGCTTTTCAGGCTAGCCCTTGATAAAAAGAATTACAGTAAGTCTGCTAATTATTAATGCATGAACCACTTTGATTAAATTAGATCTACTACAAAGCGGCTTCAGCTGGTGAATTTTTCTCAGTTGAAAAAAGCAAGAATGTACCACAGCCTCAATCTGCAAAACCAAATTGTAAAGAGTTGCCACAAAGAAATCCTAGGGTTTTAATTTCCCCTACTAGACGGTAGTACCTTCCCCTGAATGTCAGGTTTTATTAACAATGGATTGTGTTTCAAGTTTCAAGTTTATTGAGAATTTTCTATCCACAACCATCTGGGTGGCGTACAATCTAAAAAAAAAGAAAGAAAGAGAGGAAAATGAATTTAAAAACAACATGATACAAAGGAGAAAGGTAGAACTACAATGCAATGATAGGAAAGAAGAGCAGAGTTAAAAACAAAGCGGGAGGGAATATGGTTTACCAAGTATGAGTGGATTCATCCGGAAAAATTAGGAAAAAGCGTCTTGAAAAAGAAAAGTTTTAAGTTCAGTTTTTAAAAGTGCAGAGAAGTGATCTGAGATGGGATGATAGGGAATTCTATAGATTTGCACCTTGAAATAAGAATATGGTGTGTCTACTGTGTTTGTAAAAATTTCTCTTTGAGTGGGAGTGGTGAGGAGATTGAGTTGCATAGATCTGAGTGTTCGCATTGAGTATAGGGAGTAAGGTATCGTGAAAGGTAAAGAAGTTCTGATGACGTAAGCATTTTAAAAATGAGCAAAAGAATCTATTTAGTGATTCGGTGAGGGACAGGTAACCGATGCAAACGCTTTAAGGTAAAGAGTCACTTGATCATATTTTTTAAAATGGAGAATTCTGATAGAGGTATTTTGAATCAGTTGTAAATGGTGCCGATCTTTGGCATGAAGTCCAAGATAGAGAGAATTACAGTAATCTGTTTGTGTAATAACCAAAGAATGTATACGAATGTTAAGGGCCAGAAGGGTGTAGTAATGGTTGAACTGATCTAATAAGATGTAATTTATAGAAAGACCATTGAACAACCTTAGAGTCTTGCTCACTAAGGGTAAGCGAAGAATCTAAAATGAATTCAAGAATACGTGTGGCGTGGACCTGGGAGATAGGGATACATTAAGAAAAATAGGGAATGACAGCAGTTGCTGATTCAAAGAAGTTGAGAATAGTATAGCCTTAGATTTTCAGGGTTAAAGACCAACTTATTTTCTGTAAGCCATGATGTAATTTGTTTAAGACGGGTGTTAGTGACAAAACATCTTGCCGATCGGTAGGATCCAAGATAACCACACAGGCAGTAGATTTCTCAACATTTAAAACCAAGTCATGAGTACGTGACTATTCACATAAGATACTCAATTTTTGCTTAATTTCTAACATCACTCTAATATGGTTGTCTTTCAGAAAGATGACTAATTGTATGTCATCTGCAAAAAAAAAAAAAACTCCACATCCATGTTTCAAGAAGCTTTTCTAATGGTGCCAGATACAGATTAGAAAGCACTGGAGACAGTAAGGAAACTTCTGGTACTCCTCTGCTAATTCTTTTTGAGAGGATACCACATGGTTCCAAAGAACAGTTTGTGAGCGGCTGGAAGATATGAGTCAAACCAATTAGTTACTGTGGAATCTATGACAACGCTAAGCACAAGAATATTAACTCCCTGGCACACCTCATAAGAGTAATTATTCCATAACTGTGGCACCATTATTTAAGAGGCAGTGCTCTCAAACAAGTCCATCACATAACCCACATTATAGGAACCTCCAAGGGGTACTGCTGGCTGGAATTCAGCTCCCTTACTGAGGAAAACCACTTCAATCAATCTAACAAATAGGGGCGGTCTGTTATGTTTTCAAATCCAGAAAGCTAACATCAGCGTTTAAATGTTATTTATTCAATAATAACCAGTTTTAGTTTGGATAACAATGGCTGCATACTTGCTCATTTGCCCAGATATCACCCAGTCTGCAACATTCTGTAAAACCTGTAACCTTTTAGCACCCTGTCAGACTTGTGAGTTCTTGTACCAAGAACTCAGCGCTGCTGAGCCCAGTACTTGTACCAGGTTCTGCTTGGCGGCCGGACAACCCCGGGTTTCAACTGCCGCTGACCACTGTTCCCCAGAGGTTGAGCCCCTAGGTGCGGGCGCCTGCAGGGACTTACGAGACAGAGCTGGAAAGCGGGGTGGTGAACCTATTGGCAGGCAGGCAGCAGGTTCAAGAGAGTAATCCAGGTATAGGCAAAGTCGGTAGGCAGGCAGCAGGCAAGAGAATAATCCAGGCACAATTTAAAGTCAATAGGCCGGCAGCAGGTCAAGACAGTAATCCAGGTACAGGCAAGTCGGTAGGCAGGCAGCAGGCAAGAGAGTAATCCAGGTACAGACAAAGTCAGCAACAAGGGGACAAAGTAGAGAAGAAGCAACTACTGAGCAAATACACCTACCAAAGTAGAAGCCGAAGGCACAGAGTCCAGGAAGAGTCTCAGCTGATAAAGGACTGGATCTGACATCAGCAGGAACCAGCATGGAGAAGGAGCACAGCCATAGGACAAGAGCAGGGAAGGAGGAACCGGAAGACCAATAGGAGAGAAGCAAGGGAAGCCAGGCAGAGAGAGAGCAGGTGTGTGGAAGCAAAGCAATCAAGGAGCATGGAGCCAGGCAGAGAGAGAGCAGGACCCAGGTGCATGGGAGCAAAGCAATCAAGGAGCCTGCAGCCAGAGAAGAACTAACACACATGGCTCAGTGCTGTGCCAGTCAAGTGTGTGTGTCGATGGGACCCCACACAGCCCGAGGACGCCGCTTGCGTTGAGGTAGGGGACATGACACACCCTCTCAGAAGATCATAGAAAGGATGTTGCAGTAATAAATACAACTAATCACCAGAGCATTATTGGCCAAACTGCAACTTGGTCCATAAAAGATATTAACTGCTTAACTAGCTACAGTTCATGATATAGGCCCCTCGTAACACAACAACAGCCTAAAGTGCCAAAGAACCATCACAGCCCAGTTTCATATCCGTATCTCAGTTGTGATGGGGATCATCATACCTTCAATCATAGATCTTGTTTGGACAGTCTGCCAGTCGAACCCTACCATTCGTGTGTTTTCTGAATATCCAGACGTCTTTTCTTCAACCTTGCAAAACATCAATTTAACTGTTCCATTGTCCGATCTGGGTTCCGAACCAGACATACCATCATCTGTATGTTGTCAGCATAAAGATAGTTCATAAACCCAAAGAAGCTCGTTATATTTGATAGCAGGTATATGAACCCATTAAAAAAAATTCAGGGAGACAGAAGAACCCAGTATTTCACAAGGTGTAGACATGACATCCCTCTTTTTTACCTTCAAGGATGTAATGCACCTTGAGCTACAATTTACACTGGCTCCTGCCCACTAAGTATTTACACCAAGTAAATACATGCAGAGGGAAAGGAGAGGGATCAAGATTGCAGGGGGAGGGGAGGGAGGGGAGGGAGGGGCAGCAGGACAGCTAGTGCAACCCAGAAGCTAACCGAGCACTGACCTATATTCAGACCAGTGCCCAATCAGCTTTGCGGCTAAATTAACAAGCCTACCCAAATGACCAGACTTAACTATGAAACCACTCTACACCACTCCTACCTCTCCTACTCCTACATCCCTGCCCATTTCACCTATCTCAACCTATTCCTACAACCACATCATACCTCTACTATTGCTACAGCTGTGTTCTTTCTGTGATAGTATGTAATTCCATACTATGTAAGCCGCACTGAGCCTGCTACCGAGTGGGAAAGAGCGTGGGTATAAATGCAACAAATAAATAAATAATAAAATAAATAAAATAAATAAAATTAGGACAGCCACTTTGGCGGTCAGAAGTGATTTAACTGGGCAGGGAGATTCTCCTACCCAGTTATATTGCTTTGAATATCGGGCCCATTAGCACTAGCTGGAGGACAAGTGTGAATGTTAGCGCATACTTTCCACATGCACGCATATAGATCAAGGCATTCTACATTCTACACAGGTAAGTGTGGATTCTGCCCATGTCTTCCACAAACTCTGTCTTTGTGCACACCCCACAGTGATATTACGCACCATGGAAACTTGGCATATACTTTCAGAGTAGCCAGTATTTTATAGGGTCTTTTTACAAAGGTGTGTTAGTGTTTTTATCGTGTGCTAAAAATAAGCATGCACTAAACACTAGAGACACCCATATATTCCTATGGCATTTCTAGCATTTAGGCACACGCTAATCATTAGTGCGCGCTAGAAAAATGCTAGCGTGCCTTCTAAAAAAAAAAACCTATGTGAGGGTCATTTATGTGTGTAAGAGGCCACTAATGAGCATAAATGAATACTGGCATTTAGGCATAGTTTTGTTGCCTGAAACTAGGCAGCTCCTTATAAAATTATCCCCAAATGTCTGTGGCGTAGAGGAATAGCATTATGGTTAGAGCAGCAGCCTGAGAACTAGGGGAACAAGTTTCAGTTCCCACTACAGCTCCTTGTGACTCTGGCCAAGTTGCTTAACCCTTCATTGCCCTAGGTACAAAATAAGTACCTGTATATAATATGCAAAACCACTTTGACAGTAAGCACAGAAAGGTGGTACATCAAATCCCATCCCCTTTCACTGTATGGAAAGATAAAAGGTCTTCCCAGTAGAATATAGAGAAATAGGAGAAACCCTCCAAAGAGCAGGCTAGTACCTCCATTGCCTCTGTAGAATACCTCTCCAAGGCTGCTGCTAACTAATGAAAACCTTCCCTGTATGGAGTGGGGCATGTAAATAAATTATATGAGGAACCATGGTGCTCGTGCACCCACAATCCTGACCTTTAGCACTCCTGCATATCCAGTACTGATACCAGTGATGTATTAGAGAGGGATCCCAATGCCTCTTGTTCATACTTATGCTGCAAATATCCAAGTGAATAGAGGACAGCTGGTTGGTACCCTTTCATAAGACATTGGTGAGCACATATAAACTTTTTCCAGACCACTTCATTTCTGACCCGCAGTACTCCTTCTGTCACAGCACTGGGATCCTGACAGAACTCTGCCAAAACACTTCCATTCTACTTTAAGGTAAATAGAAATTTAGAAAAACAGGAATGAAAATAAGGTGATACCATTTTATCGGACTAACAATACATTTTTGACAAGTTTGGCGAAAATAAAAAAGAAAGTATTAATTTAGTCCAATAAAAAGGTATCACCTTATTTTACTCCTTTTATTTGTTTTATTTCAGTTTATTACCTTTAATGTGGACTAACGTGACGATCAAACTACTTTAACCAATTCTGCTATGAAGAATCCTCTGCTAATCCAATACTGTGCCCTGCTAGTTGCACCTCGTGGTGTGGTTGCTGGAACTTGTACACAGATACCTACCAGCTTCCATGTTCATTGTACCTGTGGCTTAGGCCAGATTACATATCTGACCTCCA
Source organism: Microcaecilia unicolor (assembly GCF_901765095.1). Lineage (NCBI taxonomy): Eukaryota > Metazoa > Chordata > Amphibia > Gymnophiona > Siphonopidae > Microcaecilia > Microcaecilia unicolor. The sequence continues at coordinate 172,270,809 of NC_044035.1, read as the reverse complement.
TAATGAAAGAGGAGTGTATAATTTACCCTCTCTCCCTCCTTCCAAAAGAGATCTGATTTCCAGTCAAACACTTTGTTTTCTGAACAAGAAAAGGGCCTGACCTTCGGGAAGGGAAAATATGATAGCTCCCTTTCTTTTTATTTTCCATAATAGAATAATTGAAGAAACTAGAGAGGAGAGGCTTTAGAAGCCAAGAGAAAGGGAACCCGCAAACCTTTTGTCACACTGTATAATAGATTAATATATTGATTGCTCTGACTGATCTCCTGATCAAATGGACGAGCTTATTCAGAGAGCATCCACCTGAGAGGGGCTGGGTAACTCAATAGATTGACATGTGATTACAAAGATTTGGTTCACTGATGGTCATATTCAACTCGGGTTAGTGATGGAAGGCTTTACCATCTTAAAGATGTTTGATGAAAAGAATTGGTAGTCTCAGTACAGTTCGCAAGAAGGAAAGATGTTCCAATCGTGATCATAATTTTGTCCCATTTGTCACTATTTGTTGGTAGATTTCAGGAGAAAGGTCATGTAAGAACATAAGAATAGCCATACTGAATCAGGCCAATGGTCCATCTAGCCCAGTATCCTGTTTCCAATAGTGGTCAATCCAGGTCACAAGTACCTGGCAGAAATCCAGTCAGTAGCACCATTCCATGCTACCAATCCTGGGGGCAAGCAGTGGCTTTCCCCATGTCCATCTCAATAACAAAACTATGGACTTTTCCTCCAGGACTTCTCCAAACCTTTTTTAAACCCAGACGAGTTCCAGAGCTTAACTATTCTTTGAGTGAAAGAAATATTTTCTCCTATTTGTTTTAAAAGCATTTCTATGTAATTTCATTGACGTGTTGTACAGCCAACGAGACTAAATTACCATCTCAGCTCTAAGGTAGCCTCTACAGAATAGTACCAAGGGCCATTGGTAGGGCAATGTTTGAGGAGATCTCAACTGCTGGCATTGTTGTATATCACAATAACATTCCTTCATAAAACATATACGACCATTAGAATAAAGGGCTCTAATACAGCATGTACAAGCTGAAATACTTAGCCAAGTTTGTCGATCATCTGTCCCAAAATGTATTGTGGAAAATTAACATTCATTCCATAAACCCATATATCAGGCACAAAATATAACTCAACATCAACATATAAGATCAACATCCACCATTGTGGATGGTCCCAACTTCAAAAAAAATTTATTCTGATTGACACAAACATATAAATAGATGCAAAATCAAATTCAAAAAATGAAAAGTAAAAAGTAAAATAATTGCTAGTTCAAGCAGTACAATAGATTGTAATGCCATATAGAGAACCTGACCCAGTACCAAATTTCACTTCCTTCATCAGGGGCCCAGCATTGACAGCAATTTCTTCTCAAGCTGGAACTCCTTCCCAAACGTCCACCACAGGAGCAGCCCCAGCCTTTGTTGTGCTGCTCTGTGATAAGACAGTGCAGGGGAAATGTTTGCACTGCTATTGCCCATGTCATATCTTTTCTGCAATGGGGCAGTGTATATGAGCACGTATTAGAGGGTGGAAGGGAGCCTGTACTGATGTTCCTCATGCATTATTGATTGATTTGTTGGATTTATATACCACTTTTTTGAAGATTCACTCAAGATGGTGTACAGCAAGAACTATCTGGACATGAAGCATTAGACAATTATAGCAGTAAAAATATTCAAATAACAGTATGGCATATTATTCTACTTACAATACATTTTCTCTTCTACGGAGGGGTGGATATGAAAGTTTGGGGTTTTTTTGTAGATGACATTAAGGGTAAAGAGTCATAGATTTGATATACCACCTTTGTGGGTACACCAAACAATCTGGTGCCTGAGGCAAGGAATGAGCTGCCACCTTGGCTTCTCCGCACTGCTGCCACCACCACCTCCTCCCCGGACAGTCTGACATCTCCCCCTTTCTTTCCTAATCCCCTTCCCCGAATTTACCTTTCTTGTTTTTCAAAGGGCGGCAGCGATTCCTATAAGCTGTCCTGTCTCTGGTCCCGCCCCCTCCTCTTCTACTGTGGCCCCGCCTCCAAGGAAACAGAAAGTTACATCACAGTACATCACAGAGAAGGGGCCTGGACCAGCAGCCTAGGGAATTGCTGCCACTACTGCCGCTTGACCAGAAAAAGAAAAGGTAAATTTGGGGATGGAAAGATAGTGGTGAGGTTGCTTCAGAAGAGTGTCGCCTGAGACCCCTGCCTCAGTTGACCTAATAGTAGGACTGCCACTGGGTACAATCAAAGTGGTTTACTATATTATATGCAGGTACTTTTTTCTGTCCCTAGTGGGCTCACAATCTAAGGGTCCCTTTTACTAAAGGGTTGGCGGTGCAGCAACAGGCTTGCCGCGCGTAATCCAGAACTACTGCCGTGCTACCGCAGGAGCCCCAGGTACAATGTAATACTAGATTGTGAGCCCATTAGGACAGTACCAGTACCTGAAAAAGAAAATTTGTAAATTGCTTAGGTCTAGGCGGTATGTAAAATACTTAAATAAATAAAATAAATAATGCCTCTTTACAATTTGTCAGTGAGACATCTAGAGACCATTGTACCAGTTGCTGGAGGGGATCAAAGACTTTAGCTAGTCCAGCCATTGTGCCATCAGGAGAAAAGAACTGGTGAGAAATGACAGGATTGCTGAGCCTTATGCAATTGCTCTGAGGTGTAAACTGGAATGGGGAACCAGCCCATTGTTGCTTTTAATGAGGAGAAAGGAGTAAGCTTGCCACCTGTAATTTTTCTATTGTGATTTTTGTCCCTTTTGTTTAAAGACTATTAATTTTAAGTAAATCGTTTGGATTAAAACCCAGTTCTGGCATGGGCTGAGTTATGGAATATCAGGGGAAGTGAGGTTTGTTATGCTAACAACCCCCCCCCCCCCCCCCCCCCCAGCAATTACTGATCCCAACCTAAATCCACCAACAAAATTAATATATTTTAGTGAAGTAACCTGCCCAAGACTGATTCAGGCAGGAAGGGGTTACATATGCATAAGTAACAATTTTTGAATAGGCGCCACTTAGTTAATGGACTATGTTGTGACACGGTTTGGGTGGTCTTTCAAAGTATTCGTGTAGTCTGTATTTTGGAACAGCGGTACATGGATATGTCTAAAAATGTCCTTGTCAGCATTTATACCTGCTTCAAATCACATTTAATTCTTGCCAAACTTCTTATTTGGACCTGAGCTTTGGAAGCTTAACTCTCTGGCATTTCAAAACCACACCTTGAGTTGCAGAAGGTTTGACTTTTGGAGGATGTCTGCTTAATCTGTTCCCTGTAAGTGTGCAATCTCCAAAATCTGCTCCTTCTCTGTATAAGTGGTGCCACTAACTTATGTGGAGAGGCATTTTCCATATGGCATCTAAGTCCGACTTTACATTTTGCAAAAAAATGTCCAAAATCTGACTAGGTTTTGTGCTTTGGATGTTCTGTTTTTAGGTCCATTTAAAAAAAAAAAAAAAAATATCCAAGTGAAAAATGTAGAAAATCAAGCCATTGGGATGTAGGAGGAGCCAGCATTTTTAGTAGGACTGGTCTCCCAGACATCCCAGAAGATAAATGCACCCTAGGGGGCACTTCAGTGGACTTCAAAAACATGCTCCCAGGTATACACCTCACCTTTGCTCCCTTATCTTGTCTGCTGAGTCCCCCCAAAAACCCATCCAAAACCACTGCCCACAACTGTATTCCACTACAATAGCCCTTATGGGTGAAGGGGGCACCTATATGTGGTACAGTGGGTTTCTGGTGAGTTTGGGAGGGCTCACACTTTCCCCTACAAATGTGACAGGTAGAGGGAATACGAACCAGAGTCCCCCACTCTATGGCAGGGGCTTAGCCAGCCTTCCGTGGGAGAGGGGTCCAGAGCCCGGGGGGAGGGGGCACATTTAGCCCTCCCCCCGGCGCCGCCCCCCCCACCGCCGACATTGCCGCCCCCCCTCCCGCCGCGAACCCGCCACCGCTGCAGCCTACCTTTACTTTTGCTGGCGGGGGATCCCACTCCCCGCCAGCCGACCGTCTCTTCTTAGTCACTTCCTGCTCTTCAATTTGTTGCTGACGTCCTGCACGTTTGTACGTGCAGGACGTCAGACTCAGAGAACAGAACTGTTCTCTGAGTCTGACGTCCTGCACGTACAATTACGTGCAGGACGTCAGCAAACAAATTGAAGAGCAGGAAGGGACTGAGAAGACGTCGGCTGGCGGGGGAGTGGGATCCCCCAGCCAGCAAAAGTAAAGGTAGGCGGCGGCCGGGGGGGCGTTCGCCGGGAGGGGGGTCCTGGGGTGAATCTGCAGGGGCCCCGGCCCCTCAGGCCCCACGTAGCTACGCCACTGCTCTATGGTGTACTGCACTGTACTGACCACTACACTACTCCAGGAACCTGCATACTGCTCTAATAGACCTAGCTCTAACATCTGAGGCTGTCATAGAGGCTGCTAAATGATATTTGTATTCACATTTGTGGGGGGTGGGAGGGGGGTCAGTGACCACTGGGGGGATATTGGGGGGTCACTCCTGATTCCCTCCAGTAGTTCTGGTAATTTAGGGCACCCTTTTGTGCCTTATTCATTATAAAAACAGGTCTAGCTCAAAACATCTTAGTTTAGTCCTGGACACTTTTGTTCTGTTCCATTATGGCTGAAAAACATCCAAGTGTTAGGAACGCCCAGATCCCGCCCTTAACACGCCCCCTTGTGATTTGTATGCACTTCTGATGAACTTCATAGAAAATTCTAAAAATTGGTTTTGAAAATACCAGTTTGGACATTTTTGTGAGAAAAACATCCAAATGCAGATTTATGCCACTTTTTGGACGCTTTTCTCTTTTGAAAATGAGGTCCATAAGGAGCTAAATCGCCACCTATACTTTCATGTGCTGCTCCTTATATGTGCAAACCCCTTATGATGCCACTCTTTTTGAATCTTGTTTTGTGAAATGTCTGTTCCTATTTTTGTGGTGGTGCTACATGTATTTTAGAAAAAGCTCCATGTTCACTAGCCTTTTTAAAACTACTGTAGTTTTCCAGAACGCACAGACCTAGATGTCTGCTTTCCTACTATCTATGCAAAGTTATCCTCTTTATCTGCAGAACAATTAAACTGGTACATAACCTTGAGATTGGGAATACATGATTATGGCCTTATCTTGGAGGACTTATTTGTGATTTACGCATGTAATTCTGGCATTTATACATGTGTATCACATGCACATGTAAAACCTGATCTTAAAATACCAGTTTTATTATGATTATAACTGTATTCTGTGTAGATTGATTTGGGCGGGAATGCATGTGTATTTTCCAATATGTTTATGTTTGTTACAAATTTGGTAGCCCGCCAAATCTGAAACCAGGCCAAGGCGGGCTTACATTCAAATCATATGGCAACCATACAAATCATAGTCCCTTCAACCCCCACATCCTAACTATACAGCTGCCGAGAGACAAAGCCAGACAGGGGCCGGGCGCCATGCTGCTGACATCCCTCCCAGTTGGGCCATTGTCGCCTCTGCCCCTTTACTTTCCTGTGTCTGCTCCTCCTTCGGTCTGTCACTCTCTTGCTCCTGTGGGCCAGGATATCACGTTAATGCAATCACCTGGGTCCCAACACACAGAAGCAGGAGAGAGCCAGACTGAGGGAGCAGAATCTTCTGGTGCCAAATCCCCCGTGGAGGCTGGGCCTGGGCAATCTTCCCCCCCCACCCCCTCACCGGCCCTGCCTAACCTTTGAGGCAATGCTGATCCACCAGCCTCTGAGGAACCCAAATTCATTTGAAACAAATACTTCTTCAAAAAGGTAAATCTTTAAAAGGGTTCTTAAATTTAGGAAATGATTAATTCCAACCTAAGATAGGGAGGGCAAGCTGTTTCCAGAAGGATAGGGATAGAAAGTAATACGTTGAGGCATGAGTAGATTCATAGTGAGTATTTCTAGGTGATGGAAGGACTAATTGTTGAGATTCAATGAAAGAGTATAAGGAATAATGACAGAGGAAAGGTAATGGTGGACCCAGGTGTACAGCCTTGTGTGTTAGAGAACTTTTAACCAACATCTAAAATGGTAAGCAACCAGTGTAACTGGGAAAGAAGTGGGGTAACATGGGTCCCAGCATTTGGCATTACACAGAAAGCGAGCAGCAGAGTTGTGAAGCATTGTAAGCAACAAGATAACCAGAAACACCACAGTAGGTAGAGTTACAATAATCAATACAGGTAATGACAAAGGCGTGAATAAGAGTATAGAGAGCAGGGAAATCAAGGAGTCGCTTAATAGATTGAATTCAGCAAATCCATAAAAACCTTTTTTGATAACCTGAAAGACCTGACAGTCAAAAGCCAATTTTGAATCAAAATGACATACCGAAAAGATTTTCAGGGATAAAAGATGTTACAGGGATAGAAAGTAATATGCTGAAGCACAAGTAATTCATAGTGAGTATTCTAGTGACGGAAGGGCCACTAATTGGTGAGATTCAAGTATCGATAGTGAGCATGAAAGAGTATAATGGAATAATGACAGAGGAAAGGTATAATGGTGAACCCAGGTATAAAGCCTTGTGTGTTAGACAGAGAACTTTAAACCAACATCTAAAATGGTAAGCAACCAGTGTAACAGGGAAAGAAGTGGGGTAACATGGTCCCAGCATTTGGCATTACACAGAAAGCGAGCAGCAGAGTTGTGAAGCATTTGTAAGCAACGAAGAAGAAAACCAGAAACACAACAGTACATAGAGTTACAATAATCAATACGGTGATGACAAAGGCGTGAATAGGAGTATAGAGATTAGGAAAATCAAGGAATCGCTTAATAGATTGAATTCAGCAAATCCAATAAAAACCCTTTTTGATAACCTGAGATCAAAAGCCAATTTGGAATAAAAAATGACTCCTAGATACTGAAAAGATGTTATAGGGTGAATAGTGGAGTGCCACAGGGATCTGTACTGGGACTGGTGCTATTTGACATATTTATAAATGATATGGAAATCAGAATGATGAACAAGGTGATTACATTTGTAGATGACACAAAACTGAATTGGCCACTGTTGGAAACAGGATGTTGGGCTTAATGGACCTTTGGTCTGTCCCAGTGTGGCAATACTTATGTACTTACTCAAATTTGTCAAAACACATGTGGATTGTGAAAAATTGCAGGAAGACCTTAGGAAACTGGAAGACTGGGCATCCAAATGGTACATAAAATTTAATGTAGACAAATGCAAAGTGATGCACATTGGGAAGAATAATTTGAATCATAGTTATCTGATGCTAGGGTCCACTTTTGGAGTCAGCACTCAAGAAAAAAACCTTGTCATTGTAGACAATACGCTGAAATCTTCTTCCCAGTGTATGGTGGCACCCAAAAATGCAAACAGGATGCTAGGAATTATTAGGAGAGGGATGCAAAATAAGACAAAAAAATATTATAATGCCTCTGTATCGCTCCATGATGTGGCTTCACCTTGACTACTGTATTCAATTCTGGTCGTATCTCAAAAAATATATAGCAGAATTAGAAAAGGTTCAAAGAGAGCAACCAAAATGATAGAGGGGATGGAACTGCTCCCATATGATGAAAGGCTAAAGAAATTAGGGCTCTTAAGCTTGGAAAATAGGTGGCTGGTGGGGGCGGGGGGATATGATTGAGGTCTACAAAGTCCTGAGTGTTGTAGAGTGGGTGGAATTGATTTTTCACTCATTCAAACAGTACAAAGACCAAGGGACACTCAATGAAATTGCATGGAAATACTTTTAAAACAAATAAGAAGAAAATATTTTTTCACTCAAAGAATAATTAAGCTCTGGAACATGTTGCCGAAGGCTTTAGTAATGGCAGTTAGCTATCTGAGTTTAAAAAAGGTTTGGACAAGTTCCTAAAGGAAAAGTCTATAGTTTGTAAATTGTGATAGACATGGGGGAAGCCATTGCTTGCCCTTGGATTGGTAGCATGGAATGGTGATACTATTTGGGTTTCTGCCAGGTACTTGTGACCTGGATTGGCCACTGTGGAAACAGGATACTGGGCTAGATGGACCATTGGTCTGACCTAGTATGACTGTTATTATGTAATATATCAATGTTGGTATTTACAGCACCTCCCATGGTAAAATGTGCTCATTTGGGCCAGCCCTTTACAGAAGATTACGGAAATTCCCTTCATCCCCCTTGCTTATTTCCCCCTCCAAAGTTAAAATAAAAAAGAAGTGTATCCTTTGTTGTTAATTAATGGCATGTGCGCTTGTAGGTTTGCAAAATGGCAGGCATATACATGTGACTTACATGTGTGTAACTTACAATGCAAGGTGTTTCACAACTTACATGTATGAGCTACATGTATATGCCTGCCATTTTGCAAACCTACATGTGTATGGTGTGACATACCCACTTGCATCTGTAACTTACATGATAAGTTGCCACACATGCGTCTGCTCCTACAATACCTGTGCTGTTTGATGCCCCTATACATCGTGTGGATCAATTCAAATATTTGGGGGTCATTTTAGATTCTAAACTTACCTTTTCAAAACAAATTTCATCAGTTCTAATGCGGGGGGGTAAAGTCTGTAAGCGGTATTCTCAACTTTAAAGCACGGTGTCTTGGGAGTGTCATGTTGATCTCGCTACTTTTTGTTCTGTTCTATGTAGGGATCCTGTTTCTCCACTCTTTGCTGGTTTTTGTTTTCAACTTTAAAGCACTACATACTTATCCATGCTTTCATTGGTTCTCAGCTTGATTATTGCTATTATGTATGCTGGTCTTCTAAACACAGTGAATAAGCAATTGCAGACCCTCCAAAATACAGCAGCATGTCTACTGTGTCATGCAAGGCGTTCAGACCACATCACCCCATTGTTAATGTAGTTACACTGGTTACCTATAAACCTGAGGATCCAATTTAAAATATTCACCATCTCATATAAAGCACTAAATACAGGTCTCCCCGACTACCTGGTATCATTAACCATTCCCTACATGCCAGCCCATTACCTGCATTCCCTTAGAGGGGCATATTCGAACGACGCCAGCCAAATAGATGGCCGGCAAAGGGCGGAGCAAACCATATTATCGAAAAAGATGGCCGGCCATCTTTTCTTTCGATAATACGATAATATGGTTGGGGCCGGCTAAATCTCAAAATTTAGGTCAAATGTTGAGATCGCCGGGTTTAGAGATGGCCGGCTTCGGTTTTCGGCCATAATGGAAACCGGGCCCGGCCATCTCAAACCTGGTGAAATGCAAGGTATTTGGTCGTGGGAGGAGCCAGCATTTGTAGTGCACTGGTCCCCCTGACATGCCAGGACACCAACCGGGTACCCTAGGGGGCACTTCTAAAAATAAAAAAAAAATTGCTCCCAGGTGCATAGCTCCCTTCCCTTGGGTGCTGAGCCCCCCCAAATCCCCCCAAATCCCCCCAAAACTCACTCCCCATAACTCTAGACCACTACCATAGCCCTAAGGGGTGAAGGGGGCAACTACATGTGGGTACAGTGGGTTTTGGTGGGGGGTTGGAGGGCTCCCATTTACCACCACAAGTATAACAGGTAGGGGGATGGGCCTGGGTCCAGCTGCCTGAAGTGCACTGCACCCACAAAAAACTGCTTCAGGTACCTGCATACTGCTGTCAGGGAGCTGGGTATGACATTTGAGGCTGGCATAGAAGCTGGTAAAAAAATGTGTAAAAAAATTTTTTTTGGGGTGGGAAGGGGTTGGTGACCACTGGGGGAGTAAGGGGAGGTCATTCCCGATTCCCTCCGGTGGTCATCTGGTCAATTGGGGCACATTTTTGAGGCTTGGTCATAAAAATAAATGGACCAAGTGAAGCTGGTGAAATGCTCATCAAAGCCTGCCATATTTTTTCCGTTATCGGGCGAAGCCGGCCATTTTGTCACCACGCCCCCATCCTGCCCCCGTCCTGCCTTCTGTACCCTGCCGAAATGCCCCCTTGAAGTTTCGCCAGCTCTGCAACAGAAAGCAGTTGGCGCCGGCCAAAATCGGCTTTCGATTATACTGATTTGGCCGGGTTCAGGAGATGACCGGCCATCTCCCGATTTGTGTCGGAAGATGGCAGGTGATCTCTTTTGAAAATAAGCTGACCCGTGGCTTAGTAAAAGGGCCCCAATATGTGGTACAGAGGGGATGGCCCAGACAAGTATGCTGCAGCTGGATTTGTTTTTTTTTGGTTGCTTGTTCTCTGGTATGAATGGTTTCTTTCCTTTATATTATTGGCATTTTTAAATGATTGTACATCACTTTGATTTATACTTTAAAAAAGTGATTCATTTAAGTTTTAAATAATATAATGTATACCTTTGAAATGTAGGCAAAATACACATGCACATGTATTTTAGTAAAGACTCTACATGAGCAGATCCTTTTCTACAGTAAATTACTACCAGAATTGTATATGTATTGACCTGGGCTTTATCAATTACAACATCTACATTCTATCTAAAATAGGGCTGTACAGTATATGCATCATTATTTTCCATAACATCTGTGTGCCTCAGATGGTTCCAGTGTATCTGTCATTCAGCTACTTATTGTGAATAGTAAATAACAATGATAATATCAATAGAATGCTTTATTGCTTTCAGTCTTCCCAGTTCTGCTCACAAAATATGCATTTTTAAGAACCCCATGGTCAAAAGAAATAAAACAGATGAAATCCTGTCTGTGGAAATAAATGAACCAAACCCTCTAGGAACTGAGAGATTCATCAACAGAATGAAAGATTCAGTCTGAATCATATCCCTGTAGTGTTAGAGCTATAAGAAAGTTTAGAGGTAATTTAACCACAGTTTTTAATTTGACCAGAGTGTTTAAATTTGATACCTGGATATGCAGTGCTGGGTTGTACCCAGATACCCGTGCTAATTACCCAGATAACTTCCAGCGGTCACCGACAGCGATTTTGCTGTCCTAACTTGCCCAGGTAATTATCCAGATACTGGCACTGAATATCGATGGTACCCGTACAATATCTGGCTCTGCCTTAGTTCTACTCCTACATGTCCCAGCACTATCCAGAGAACTCCGGGGTGGTCAGTGATCATTTTCAGCGGCATTATCAAGGTAATGGCAGTGAAAATTACTGATTGGCCCCAGTCAGTGGTGCTGTTTTGTCCAGCACCAGCTGCTACCCAGATAAATAGTTTTAAACATTAGGCTTTAGATCTTCCTCCCCATTAGAACTATTTTAGCTATCAGTATTGCAGTAGCAAAGCTCTTTTATTTTTCTAATGTCATTAATATTGTTGTTTTTTATTTATGTACACCATCATGAATGGACCTTCACTGATTCCAAGAAATAAATGAAATAAATAAAATACCTTTGTAGGTCATATTCAATTGACATTGCTGTACAGGTGATGAAGGAAGAGCATGCAGAACCTCTTCTATCGGATAAAAATCTTATGGAATGACATGGCCCAGTGGCTTCAATAAAATCCATTACATCAGTTCAAGAATCAGGGGGCTATAAATCTTCTGCTCTGCTCCTTGCCTTCTCTTTGAGTACCTTGCCCTATGTATCCAGTATTCTTCCTTTCCTTGAGGATATCAAATTGAAAGTTGCGAAGGACGTGGTTCTGACTCTTCTGTCTCTATCAACTCTGTAGTAATGAAGTGTTTCTTTATGTTTTTTTTAGGAAATGGATATATTGAAGGAAAAGAGTTGGAGAACTTTTTCCGAGAGCTGGAAGCTGCTAGAAAAGGAGCTGGAGTGGTGAGAAGAGAACACCCCATTTTTTAAAAATGTCTCTCCTTTTCCTTCTATCCTCCATTTTTCTTTCTTCCAAAATCCATTCCCCCTCCCATCAACTGAATCTGCAGTACAGGAACATAATGAGGAGAATTTAAGAAGCCAATATCCAAAGAGCTTGTGCTCCTAACTTTGAGAGTTAGGCTTCTAAATTGGCCTCTTTGAAAATTTACTAGGCCTTCTCTATCGAAACCTTGACTCTTACAATTGTACGAGAAAGGGGAAAAGCATTCAGGTTAAAAACCAAGGTCCAGTGGTTCACAAGAAATGCTGCAGCCCAACAGGATTTCACAAGTATGAGGTCATAATGGCACCTCATTGCTGGGCATGATTTCACAGCTGGGCAGAAGAGAAAGCAAGGCTTCAAAGGAGAGCAGAAGTTGAGCTGGGTTAACACCACAGAAGGTCATTTTCAAGGGCATTCACAGGCAATCAGAAGAGCAGGGTTTGGAGAAACCAGTGCACTTTGAAAGGTGAGAAATGCAGTTAGAGGAGATCTCCAGTGTCACCATCAGCACCCCTTCCTCCTACCCAAAAGAATCAGATGCAGGTAGTGTAAGAAATAGCTCTAACAGTGAGTTTTGAGACAATATCAGAATACATCAGAAACCACTACAGCTTTGTTTTTATGGTTTTTCACAGTGTTTCCTCAGTGCCATTAAACCTCTAAAATCAGCATTCCTGGGTAATTGTGTTCTGTACAATTAGTTCCTTCACAGGGTTATTGGAATGAGCCATTCTTATGAAGAAAGAATCCTCTCTTTTATTAATAGGAGGGTGCAACTGTCAACTTTGGAGAAAAGCTGAAGGAGTTCATGAAGAAGTATGATAAAAATTCTGATGGACGTATTGAAATGGCCGAGGTGAGTTTAATTATCAGACTAGTATGTGTTATCAAGAGTGAGCCAGTAGACTCTTATACATGTATCTGTGGAATCGTATGTTGCAAATATATTCATAAACATGAAAGGGTGACTTTCAAAACCAGGATTTACAGAGGCAAAAGGGCTGTCTGAGAATTGTCTAACCTTAACCAGGCTCCACAGAAGTATGAGTCCTGCATAGATTCCATCCATTTGTACATCTACCTTAAAAATACATGCTATTTAGTGTATTGACAGCAGTGATTCCCACTCTGGTCCTGAACCCCAGCCAGTCAGGTTTTCAGGATCTCCACAATGAATAGAATATTCATGAGATCGATTTGCATAGATTGCTTCCTTTGTATGCAAATCTATCTCCTGACTATTCATTCTGGATATCCTGCAAACCTGACTGGCTGGGGTTCCCTCTGGACGGATTTGGGAATAACTGATTTACATGCGTGCTTATATACAATTATTCTAATCATTTACACACATAATTAGTGCATATATGTTAGTGCCCACTTCATAAAATTATCCTATTTCTGCCTCTAAAGCATGCTTTACATATGAAAAATGGCCCTATAAAAATGTGTGACTGAATACAAACATACATATACATCCATCGCAAGGGATAAACACAAAGGAATCCTGACTGGAAGGAATGAATCCAAAGAAGCTTAGTGAGATTAGGTAGCAATACTGACATGCTAATTGGAAGCAAATCAGTGCTGGGCAAGACTTCTAAGGTCTCTGCCCTGTTTGTGGCTGAATTGATTTGGATGGGCTAGAGTGGAGCTTTTCAGGGGCTTTGACAACTTCAGAAATTTAGAACAAGGCCACTGTCGGGCAGACTTCTCCAGTCTATGCCCTGAAAATGGCAAGGATAAATCAAGATCAGGTATACATATGAAGTATCACATCATAAACTCATTACATATGGTATCTTGTTGGGCAGACTGGATGAACCATACAGGTCTTTATCTGACGTCATCTATCATGTTACTGCACATTCTTCTATCCACTTCTTATAGACATTCCCAGGGGCATAATTTGGACAAAGCAGGGGCGGGGCTGCAATATATGCATGCATTTTATAAAATATGCATGTCTGCACATAGAGTAAATGCATGTATCAGAATCTGTGCACTACTGGGGCTGGTTCTGTGTTCCTGGTTTATAAAGGCACGTAGGTGCCTATATAGCCTCAATAACCTATGTGTCTTTATAGTTTTGTGGGGGGGTTGTTTTTTGTTTTGTTTTGAATGAGGGTTTGATTATTGTCTCGCATATTTTGGAAGTTTAGATTTTTTTTTCATTATTGCCTCTATAGCATAGGCATAAAATAGGTCCATTTTTGGACATTCCACATAGCTGCCCTTTTAAAATGTTAACCCTATATACATTTTTTTTTGTTGCATTTGTACCCCATGCTCTCCCACTCATGGCAGGCCATGGAGGATTAACTGACTTGCCCAGAGTCACAAGGAGCTGCCTGTGCTGGGAATTGAACTCAGTTCCCCAACACCAAAACCACCACCCTAACAACTAGGCCACTCCTCCACTCAATGTAGAAGCAAATTTTTTTAATTCTTTATTTATACTTTTAAATACAACTTTCAAGGATAACCTTGTACAGGTAGAAATTAAAACTTACTATTCCAAAATTTCACATAGAATAAGTTTTGGGGAATATTATAAAACAACTAGTAAAAAAGCCCCGTTTCTGATGCAAATGAAACGGGAGCTAGCAATGTTTTCTTCTGTGTGCATGTGGGAGTGTGTGTGTCCCTGCCCTCTGGCCTCTCTCCCCTCCCCCCTCTGAGTCCTTCACTGTTACAGAGCCAGTGATTTGATTTCGTGCTCTGCTGTTTTCCTTCACTGACTGTGTTACAGAGAGGGCGGGGCAGACACTCATAGGGAAACCGGATATCTCGCCCCCTTCACACTTCCGGCTGGAGGCTTCATAGAACGTTGGTGTTGCCTTTTTATAGAGAGATTATAGTAATTAAAGAAAATATATAAACAGGTATAACATTTAACCTTTCATAGACCCCAAATAATGAGAGGGGGAAAAGAGTTAGAGAAGTTAAATACAAACAAATATCTCAAATTTAAGTAACGGCTGCGTCTCTCCAGGTACTATTTTATTTCACTTGATTCAATTCTACAAACGATTTAAGTTGTTCCGGTGAAAAGAAAGTATATTTAGTTTGACCTAGTCTCACCACACACTTGCACGGATATGTGAGAAAAAAGGAAGCCCCTATATCTATTGTCCTTGGTTTTAAAGCAAAAAACTGTTTCCTTTTTTGTTGTGTAGACTTGGTAACATCTGGATAGATCCAAACTTTAGAGCCATAGAATTGAGCTTTCAAGTTTCTAAAAAAAATTTTTTTTTTTTTCCATTTGTACCCCATGCTTTCCCACTCATGGCAGGCCTGCTCAATGCAGCAGGCAATGGAGGATTAAGTGACTTGCCCAGAGTCACAAGGAGCTGCCTGTGGTGGGAATTGAACTCAGTTCCTTAAGACCAAAGTCCACCCCTAACCACTAGGCCACTCTGCCATAGTCTTAAGTTAGAGTCTTAAAATAGTGTTGTAATCTTCCTCAAATACCATTGATACAATCATTGTGACTCTGTTCATTATGGTATCAGAGGATTGTTCCAATATATCAGAAATATTTTGTAAGTTAAGGTCATCTTTCTCAGGCCCTTGTACTCCTTCTCTAATTTTAGGAGTATAATATATTTTATTTAGCGGGGGTATAGCCTCCGGAGGAAAATTCAAAATTTCTATCAGGTATTTCTTAAAGGTATCAATCAGAGTTACTCCCGCTATTACTGGAAAATTCAAAAATCGGAGATTAAGGCGCCTGTTAAAATTTCCAATTTGTTCTATTTTTTGGCTCATGTCCATAGAGTCCTTCACAGACGCATTCTTAAAGGCATTCATAGTATCAACCTCCTTCCGTATTGATTGTACTTGATTTGTTATATCGCTTTTAACAGAATCTACAGTCTTTTTTAAGTCCTCAAACTTAGTATTTAAAATAAGCACATCACCTGAAGTCTTCTGGAGTGTAGTGGTGATCTGATCCAACATCACCTTTAGTGTTTGCAGTGTCACCTCCACAGTCTGTGCCTTAGGAGATGAACTCCCCCAGGCTCCCCAAGTCGTTGCTTGCACACCTGGGTCCTCACTGTGAACTCCTTTCGACACGCCTTCCAAGTCGTCAGGGTTTCTCACCAGGGTCCCTCTCGACATCGGGCTGGGAGGAATCAGTGAAAGCGATGGTGGGGACAGGGAGACTTCCTCTCCCGGTAGGGGTTCCGCTTCTCTGGACCTCCCCACAATGGGATCTTCTCCTCGAATCCTGGGAACACCGAGGAAAAAACGCTCCAGCAATGTTTGAGCCGGAGAGGGAGTTGAGGTAGGTGGAGGCACTATCCTCAAAACTCCCTTACGTTTGGTATGGGGCATTTTGCCAAGGAAAAGAAGAGTAATTTAGCTCAATTCTCACAGAGCGTTTTCACCAAACACCCGGTGCGGCAGCCATCTTGGTTTCCCCCTAAGAAGCAATTTTTTAAAATATAGGAAACCCTTAGTATATAGAGTATTAAAGGTAATAAATAGAAATAAAACAAAAAAAGAAGATATACCTTTTTATTAGACTAACAATATATTTTTGACTAGTTTTTGAAGGCCAGAAATTTTTCAAAAGTCAGCTTCAAAATGTTTAATTGCACATACTAAAAAATGGGAGCCAATGAAATCCTTACAGAAGAGAGAGAATCTGTTCTTTACAAAGACAGGGGGTCTTTTACAAAGTGGCGGTAAGCCCAACGCAGGCTTACCGCTCGCTAAAACAGAAGTACTACCAGGCTACAGCTTGGCAGTAGTTCCCACCCCCAGCGTGTGCCATTTCCAGCGCTACAAAAATATTTTTATTGTTGTAGTGCCGCCGTGTACCCAGCGGTAATCAGGCAGTGCCATGAGCTGCCCAATTACTGCCAAGTTAGCATGGGAGCATTTACCGCCACCTCAATGGGTGGCGGTAAATGCTCCCCCCCCCCCCAAATGGGTGTGTGGCAAGTTCTTCACTTGCCACACAGCCATTTCTTTTAAAACAGAAAGACCTGCCTTTTACCCAGGGGCGTATCTGCGTGGGGCCTCAGGGGCCTGGGCCCCCGCAGATTTTGCCCTGGCCCCCCCTACCGCCATCAACCCTCCCCCGCTGCCGTTCTTACTTTTGCTGGCGGGGGACCCCAACCCCCGCCAGCCGAGGTCTGCTTCCACCTGCCGCTGCCTTCAAAACTTCTTCTTCAGCCGGCGGGGGACCCCAAACCCCCCGAGCCGCCCCGCGCTGTTTAAAATTCATCTTCGGCCTCCGTGGCCGTGCTGCTGGGATAGGCGGCGCTGTTGAAATCCACTTCGGAGTTGACGTCGTTGTACGTTGTACGTGCTGCGACGTCAGACTCCGAAGTGGATTTCAACAGCGCCGCCTATCCCAGCAGCACGGCCACGGAGGCCGAAGATGAATTTTAAACAGCGCGGGGCGGCTGGCGGGGGTTTGGGGTCCCCCGCCGGCTGAAGAAGAAGTTTTGAAGGCAGCGGCAGGTGGAAGCAGACCTCGGCTGGCGGGGGTTGGGGTCCCCCGCCAGCAAAAGTAAGAACGGCAGCGGGGGAGGGTTGGCGGCGGGAGGGGGGTGGAGAGACTAAGTCATTGGTGGCGGTGGGGGCTCGGCGGCGGCGGCGGCGGCGGCGGCGGCGGGGCGCGCTAAAATGTGCCCCCTCCCTCTGGCTCTGGCCCCCCCTACCGCCGGAGTCCAGATACGCCCCTGCTTTTACCCACTGCAATAAAACAGGGCTTTGGCGCACATCAAAAACACACACCAACACCAGCGCAGGCCGCTTTTTGCAGCAGCTTTGTAAAAGGATCCCACAAGCAGCTATCTATCAGCAACAATGTTCTGAATTAATTGGAGGGCCTGATATTCAGCCGGCGGCTATCAGCATTTTACTGACCATCGTTAGCATTATACCCACAAATTCAATACTGGGCCATGTCTGGGCTCCAGCATTGAATTTCAGGGTATATGGAGCCAGCAAAAACATAGGGGCCCTTCTACTAAGGTGCAGGAGGGCTAACACACAGGTACGTGTGCCAAATCGGCACTACTGCTGGGCTAGTGCGTGCAGCTGGCGGTAATTCTGAGTTTGGCGCACACCAAAGCCCACAGTAGAAAATAATTTTCTATTTTCTGCCATGGAGGTGGGGGGGGGGGGTTCCGGTGGTAATCAGCAATTGTTGCACACTGCATGGTTACCACATGAGCCCTTACCACTAAGTCAATGGGTGGCGGTAAGGGCTCGGGTCATAAATAGGCACTCGCTAGATTTAATTTCAGCCCATGCCCATTTCCCAGTCCATTAAAAAAAGCCCATTTTCCCAGCTGCGGTAAAAAATGGCCCAGTGGACGTCCAAAACACACACCCACACTACCACAGGCCACTTTTTACCCCTGCTTAGTAAAAGGACCCCATAACCAGTTATGTGCAGTATCTGATACTTAACTGGGTATGAAGAACCACATAAAGATAGGACTGCGGAGGACAATTATATAAAGGGGCACCTACATTTAGGCACCCGGAGGGCACCTATTTAGAGCCTGTTCTAAAAAGAATATAAGTACATATCCAGCTGATATTCAGACCATGGGAGGCAGGCCGGCTAAGTGCCGCGCAGTGGCGTACCAAGGGCGGAGCGGTGGGGGCGGTCCGCCCCAGGTGCATGCTGCTGGAGGGTGCAGAGAGCTGGTTCCCTGCTCCCTCTGCCCCGGAACAGGTTACTTTCTGTTCCGGGGCAGAGGGAACAGGGAGCCAGTGGAGCCGACAGGCGCGCGGCTGCTCTCTGCACCGTCTAGCAGCCAAGAATGCACCTGGGGGGGGTAGATGCAGCACCCGGGGGGGGGGTTGATGCACCGGGGAGGGGGTGTCATTGCGCCGGGGAGGGGGGCTTGATGCGCCGGGGAGGGCAGTGTCATTGCGCCGGGGGGTGTTGTGCTGCACCCTGGGGGGGACGGACGCTGCTGCACCTGGGGGGGTGCGCAGCGGCAATCCGCCCTGGGTGGCAGCCGACCTAGGATCGCCACTGGTGCCGCGATTGGCACTGAGCCCAGATATTCAATGCCAGGCCGTTTCCGGTGATCAGCACTGAATATCCATTTTTGTTTTGGCCAAATTAAACTTAACCGGCCAAGTTAATATTCAGCGTTGGCCGGTTAAGTTTATAGCGGCCAAAGAAAGGATTGCTATTTAGATGGTCCGATTTGGCCACTAAACTTAGCCAGCAAAGTGGTGAATATTCATGGCTTGCAGGTTATATCACACAATATGGACAGTTAGCCACTATCCTCTGGATTCTATATAGCGCACCTAGAGATCTGTGACGAAATCCAGGCGTATTTTATAAAGCGTGCGTAACTTGATTGGCTTAACAAGCTAATCAGTGTTGATACCAGCACTTAACAAGCGAGGAGTGGCCTAGTGGCTAGAGCACCAGTCTTGCAATCCAGAGGTGGCCAGGTCAAATCCTGCTGCTGCTCCTTGTGATCTTGGGCAAGTCACTTGCCTCAGGTACAAACTTAGATAGTGAGCCCGCCTGGGACAGAGAAATATCCAGTGTACCTGAATGTAACTCACCTTGAGCTACTACTGAAAAAGGTGTGAGCAAAATCTAAATAAAATAAGCACTAATTAGTAATAATTAGAATTTACACATGCTACTAACTAAGCATATTCTGTAACAAACTGTGTCTAAATTCTAATGGGCACACTTCAAAAGGGGCATGGCTATGGGCAGGAAAATGGGCATTTCATGGCCAGATCAAAATTTACACACTTAGTTATAGAATATGGCCCAGTACTCGTAAATCTACATGCAGGGATTTATGCCATGTTTTTGTTGGTGTAAATGGAAGCACATAGTTTTAGGCACTGGGATATCAACTAAGCATATTCTATATTCCGTTCTTATAGAATACACTTAGGTGGAAATGTTTACCACGCAAATTTTTTAGGTGCCTTATATAGAATCTGGCCCTATATGCTAAGCGCTAATATTCAGCGGAGATAACCATCTATCTCACGCTGAATATTAGCGCTTAGCCAGCTAGATGCTATTTAACCGGCCAGGAGCCATTCCTGGCTGGTTAAATAGCACTGAATATCAGCTAGATACATATTTATTATATTATTATTATTATTATTATTATTATATTTAGGATTTATTTACTGCCTT